>NW_021703767.1:106619822-107167263 GCF_005190385.1 Monodon monoceros | reverse complement strand
GGGGGGGGGGGGAGAGGGAGGGGCACGGAGTGCGGGGCGAGCCTGCGGCGGCAGAGGCTGGCATGTTGTTGCACCAGCCTGAGGCGTGCTGTGCGTTCTCCTGGGGGAGTTGTCCCTGGATCCCGGGACCCTGGCAGTGGTGGGCTGCACAGGCTCCCCAGAAGCGGGTGTGGATAGTGACCTGTGCTCGCACACAGGCTTCTTGGTGGCAGCAGCAACAGCCTTAGCGTCTTATGCCCGTCTCGGGTCTGCGCTTTTAGCTGCAGCTTGTGCCCGTCTCTGGAGCTCCTTTAAGCGGCGCTCTTAATCCCCTCTCCTCGTGCACCAGGAAACAGAGGGAAGAAAAAGTCTCTTGCCTCTTCGGCAGGTCCAGACTTTCCCCCGGACTCCCTCCCGGCTACCCGTGGTGCACCATCCCCCTGTAGGCTGTGTTCCCGCCGCCAACACTAGTCCTCTCCCGGCGCTCCAATCGAAGCCCGAGCCTCAACTCCCTGCCCCGCCCGCCCCGGCAGGTGAGCAGACAAGCCTCTCAAGCAGGTGAGTGCCAGTCGGCCATGATCCTCTGTGTGGGAATCTCTCCGCTTTGCGCTCCACACCCCTGTTGGTATGCTCTTCTCCGGGTCTCCGAAGCTTCTCCCCTTCGCCGCCTGCGAAGGGGCTTCTAGTGTGTGGAAACCTTTCCTCCTTCACAGCTCCCTCCCACTGGTGCAGGTCCTGTCCCTATTCTTTTGTCTCTGTTTATTGTTTTTTCTTTTGCCCTACCCAGGTACATGGGGGGTTTCTTGCCTTTTGGGAGGTCCGAGGTCTTCTGCCAGCATTCAGTAGGTGTTCTGTAGGAGTTGTTCCACGTGTAGATGTATTTCTGGTGTATCTGTGGGGAGGAAGGTGATCTCTGCGTCTTACTCTTCCGCCATCTTCCCAGAAGCTATGTGTATTAATTTTGTAACCTGCAACTTTACCAGATTCATTGATGAGCTATAGTAGTTTTCTGGGAGCATCTTTAGGATTTTCTATGTATAATATGTCATCTGCAAATAGTGACAGTTTAACTTCTTTTCCAATTTGGATTCCTTTTATTTCTTTTTCTTCTCTGTTTGCCATGGCTAGGACTTCCAAAACTGTTGAATAATAGTGACAAGAGTGGACATCCTTGTCTTGTTCCTGATCTTAGAGGAAATGTTTTCAGATTTTCACCGTTGACTATGATGTTAGCTGTAGGTTTGTCATATATGGCCTTTATTATGTTAAGGTGTGTTCCCTTTATGCCCACTTTCTGGAGAGTTTTTATCATAACTGGGTGTTGAATTTTGTCAGAAGCCTTTTCTGCATCAGTTGAGTTGATCATATGGTTTTTATTCTTCAATTTGTTACAGTGGTGTATCACACTGAATGATTTGCAGTTATTGAAAAATCCTTCCATCCCTGGGATAAATCCCACTTGATCATGGTGTATGATCTTTTAAATGTATTGTTGGTTTCAGATTGCTAGTATTTTGTTGAGGATTTTTGCATCTCTGTTCATCAGTAATATTGGCCTGTAATTTCTTTTTTTGTGGTATCTTTGTCTGGTTTTGTAATCAGGGTTATGGTGGCCTCATAGAATGAGTATGGGAGTGTTCCTTCCTCTACAATTTTTTGGAACGGTTTCAGAAGGCTAGTTGTTAGCTCTTCTCTAAATATTTGATAGAATTTACCTGTGAAGCCATCAGGTCCTGGACTTTTGTTTGTTGGGAGTTTTTTAATCACAGTTTCAATTTCATTACTTGTGATTGGTCTCTTCATATTTTCTATTTCTTCCTGGTTCAGTCTTGGGAGCTTGTACCTTTCTAAGAATTTGTCCATTTCTTCCAGGTTGTCCATTTTATTTGCATACAGTTGCTTGTAGTTTTTTATGATACTTTTTATTTCTGTGGTGTCGGTTGTAATTTTTCCTTTTTCATTTCTAATTTTACTGATTTGAGTCCTCTCCCTTTTTTTTCTTGATGAGTCTTGCTAAAGGTTTTTCATTTTGTTTATCTTTTCAAAGAACCATCTTTTAGTTTCATTAATCTTTGTTGTTGTTTTCTTTGTCTCTATTTCATTTATTTCTCCTCTGATCTTTATGATTTCTTTACTTCTACTAACTTTAGGTTTTGTTTCTTCTTTCTCTCATTGCTTCAGGTGTAAGGTTAGGTCATTTATTTGAGATTTTTCTTGTTTCCTGAGGTAAGATTTTATTGCTATAAACTTCCCTCTTAGAACTGCTTTTGCTGTATCCCATAGGTTTTGGATCGTTGTGCCTTCATTTTCATTTGTCTCTAGGTATTTTTTAATTTCCTCTTTGATTTCTTCAGTGAACCATTGGTTGTTTAGTAGCATATTGTTTAGCCTCCACGTGTTTGTGTTTTTTACTTTGTTTTTTTCTTGTAGTTTATTCCTAATCTCATAGTGTTGTGGTTGGAAAAGGTGCTTGATATGATTTCAATTTTCTTAAATTTACCAAGGCCTGCTTTGTGGCCCAGCATGTGGTCAGTCTTGGAGAATGTTCTGTGTGCACTTGAGAAGAATGTGTATTCTGGCTGCTTTTGGATAGAATGCCGTATAAATATCAATTAAGGCCATCTGGTCTAATGTATCATTTAAGGCCTGTGTTTCCTTGTTGATTCTCTGGATGATCTATCCTTTGATGAAAAGTGGGGTGTTAAAGTCTCCTACAGTATTCTGTTATTTTTAAATCAAACTTTTTATTTTGAGATCATTGTAGACTCACAAGCAGTTGTGAGAAATGATACCAAGAGATCTCATGTACCCTTTCCCCACCTTCCTCCAGTGGTAACACCTGGCAAAACTATACTATAATATCACAACCAGGATATCGACATTTACACAGTTAAGGATTCTGCCACAGCAAAGATTCCTCATGTTACCCTTTTATAGCTGCATTCACCTCAGCCTCCCCTTTTACACACCTCCACTCTCCCTCTTCCAATTCATGACCCCTGGGAACCATTGATCTGGTCTCCAATAATTTTGTCATTTCAAGAATGTTATAAAAATGGGATCATGCAATATGTAGTCTTTGAGATTACTTTTTTCTCTCAGCTGTAATTCTCTGGAGTTTTATACATATTGTTGTTGTGTTTATCTGTAGTTTATTCCTTTTTATTGCTGAGTAGCATTCCATGGTATGAATGTAGTACAATTTGTTTAACCTGTTGAAGAATATCTGAGTTTTTTCCAGTTTTTGGCTATTATGCATAAAGCTGCTATAAATATTCGTGTATAGGTTTTTATGTGAACATATGTTTTTATTTTCCTGTGATAAATGCCCAAGTACAATTACAAAACAGTGCCAAACTTTTCCAGAGGGCTATAACATTTTACATCCTCACCAGCAGTGTATGAGTGATCCAGTTTCTCTACATCTTTAGCATTGATGTTGTCATTAGTTTAAAAAAATTTTTTTAGTGAGGTATAGTCAATGTACAAAATCATATAATTTCAGGTGTACAACAGATTCACAATTTTTAGAGGTTATACTCCATTTACAGTTACTGTAAAATATTAGCTATATTCCCTGTGCTGTATAATATATCTTTGTGGCTTATTTTATACATAGTAGTTTGTACCTCTTAATCCCCTACCGCTATCTTGCCTGTCTTCCTTTCCCTCTACCCACTGGTAACCACTGGATTGTTCTCTTTATCTGTGATTATTTTTCCTTTTTCGTACATTCACTAGTTTGTTGTATTTTTTAGATTCCTCATATAAGTGATATCATACAATATTTGTCTTTGTCTGACTTATTTCACTTAGCATAATACCTGCCAAGTCCATCCATGTTGTCGCAGATGGCAAAATTTCATTCTTTTTAAAGGCTGAGTAGTATTCCATTCACATCTTCTTTATCCATTCATCTGTTGATGGACACTTAAGTTGTTTCCATATCTTGTGGCTATTGTAAGTAATGCTGCTATGAACATTGGGGTGCATGTATCTTTTTGAATTAGTGTTTTCATTTTTTGGGGATATGCACCCAGGAGTGGAATTGCTAGATCATATGGTAGTTGTATTTTTAGTTTTTTTTGAGAAACTTCCATACTGTTTGCCACAGTGGCTGCACCAATTTACATTCCCACCAACAGTGTATGAGGGTTTTTTCTTCTCTGCATCCTCGCCCACATTTTTTGAGTTCTTTATGATGACAGCCATTCTGACAGGTGTGAGATGATATCTCCTTGTGGTTTTTCATTTGCATTTCTTTAATGGTTAACAATGTTGAGCATCTTTTCATGTGCCTGTTGTCCATGGGAAAAGGTTTATTCATGTCTTATGTCCATTTTTAAATTGAGTTATTTGGGTTTTTTTTGATATTGAGTTGTGTGAGCTGTTTATCTTTTGATTATTAACCCCTTATCAATATTATCATTTGCAAATATTTTTCCCATTCAGTAGATTGTCTTTTTGTTTTGTCAAAGGTTTCCTTTGCTGTGCAAAAGGTTTGATTATGTCCCATTTGCTTACTTTTGCTTTTATTTCCTTTGCTTCAGGAGAAAGGTCAAAAAAATATTGTTGTAATTTATGTCAAAGAGAGTTCCACCTGTTTTCTTCTAGGAGTTTTATGATTTCCGGTCTTACATTTAGGTCTTTAATCCAGTTTGAGTTTATTTTTGTATATGATATTAGAAAATGTTCTAGTTTCATTCTTTTACATGTAGCCGTCCAGTTTTCCCAGTACCACTTATTGAAGAGACTATCTTTTCTCCATTATATATTGTTGTCTCCTTTGTCGTAGGTTAATTGACCATAGGTGTGTTAGTTTATTTCTGGCTCTCTGTTCTGCTCCAATGATCTGTGTGTCTGTTTTTTCTGTTTTTATGCCAGCATCATACTGTTTTGATTACTGTAGCTTTGTATTATAGTCTGAAGTCAGGGAACATGATACTTCCAGCTCTGTTCTTTCTCAACATTGTTCTGGCTATTGGGGGTCTTTTGTATTTCCATACAAATTTTAAAATTATTTGTTCTAGTTCTGTGAAAAATGCCATTAGTATTTTAATAGGGATTACATTGAATCTTCAGATTGCCTTTGGTAGTATGGTCATTTTAACAATATTAGTTCTTCCAGTCCATGAACACAGTATATTTTTCCATCTGTTAGTGTCATTGTCAGTTTCTTTTATAAGTGTTGTATAGTTTTCCTTACCTCTTTGGGTAGGTTTATTCTTAGGTATTTTATTCTTTTTGATGTGACTGTTTTCTTAATTTCTCTTTCTGATAGTTTATTGTTAGTGTATAGAAATGCAACAGATTTCTGCGCATTCATTTTGTATCCTGCAACTTTACAGATTCATTGATGACCTCTAGTAATTTTTTGGTGGCATCCTTAGGATTTTCTATCTATAGTATTGTGTCATCTGCAAGCCATGACAGTTTTACTTCCTCCATTCCAGTTAGAATTCCTTTTATTTCTTTTTCTTATCTAATAGCCATGGCTAAGACTTCCAATACTATGTTGAACAAAAATGGTGAGAGTGAGCATCTTTGTCTTGTTCCTGATCTTAGAGGAAATGCTTTCCGCTTTTCACCATTGAGTACGATGTTAGCTGTAGGTTTGTCTTATATGGCCTTTATTATGTTGAGGTATGTTCCCTCTATGCCTGCTTTCTGGAGAGTTTTTACCATAAATCGGTGTTGGATTTTGTCAAAAGCTTTTTCTGCATCTATTGAGATGATCATATGGTTCTTATTCTTCAATTTGTTAATGTGGTGTATTACATTGATTGATTTGCAGATATTGAAAAATCCTCGCAACCCTGGGATAAATCCCACTTGATTATGGTATATGATCCTTTTAATGTATTGTTTGATTCAGTTTGCTAATATTTGGTTGAGCATTTTTGCATCTATGTTCATTAATGATATTAGCCTGTAGTTTCTTTTTTGGTTTGTGATATTTGTCTTGGTTTAGTATCAGGGTTATGCTGGGCTTATAGAATGAATTTGGAAGCATTCGTTCCTCTGCAATTTTTTGGAATAGTTTGAGAAGGATAGGTGTTAACTCTTCTCTAAATGTTTGGTAGAATTCACCTGTGAAGCTATCTGGTCCTGGACTTTTTTTTTTTTTTTTTTTGCGGTACGTGGGCCTCTCACTGTTGTGGCCTCTCCCATTGTGGAGCACAGGCTCCAGACGCGCAGGCTTAGCAGCCATGGCTCACAGGCCCAGCCGCTCCGCAGCATGTGGGATCTTCCCAGATCGGGGCATGAACCCGTGTCCCCTGCATTGGCAGGCGGACTCTCAACCACTGTGCCACCAGGGAAGCCCTGGACTTTTGTTTTTTGAGAGTTTTAAAAAACTGATTCAGTCTCATTACTGGTAGTTGATCTGTTCATATTTTTTATTTTTTCCTGGTTCATTCTTTGGAGATTGTACATTTCTAGGAATTTGTCCATTTCTTCTAGGTTGTCCATTGTATTGGCATACAGTTGTTCTTAGTAGTCTCTGATGATCCTTTGTATTTCTATGGTGTCTGTTGTAACTTCTCCTTTTTCATTTCTGATTTTATTGATTTGGGTCCTTTCTCTTTTTTTCTTGGTGAGTCTGGCTGAAGGTTTATCAATTTTGTTTATCTTGTCAAATAACCAGCTCTTAGTTTTATTGATCTTTTCTATTGTTTTTTAAAGTCTCTATTTAATTTGTTTCTGCTCTGTTCTTTATGATTTCTTTCCTTCCACTAACTTTGGGTTTTGTTTGTTTTTCTTTTTCTAGTTCCCTTAGGTGTCATGTTAGATTGTTTATTTGAGATTTTTCTTGTTTCCTGAGGTAAACTTGTATCGCTATAAACTTCCCTCTTAGAACTGCCTTTTTACTGTATCCTGTAGATTTTGGATTGTTGTGTTTTCATTTTCTTTTGTCTCCATGTATTTTTAAATTTCTTCTTTGATTTCTTCAGTGAACCATTGCTTGTTTAGTAGCATATTGTTTAGCCTCCACATGTTTGTGTTTTTTACAGTTTATTTTTCTTGTAGTTGATTTCTAGTCTCATAGCATTGTGGTTGGAAAAGATGCTTGATATGATTTCAGTTTTCTTAAATTTACCAAGGCTTGTTTTGTGACCTTGTACATGAACTATCCTGGAGAATTTTCCACGTGCATTTGAAAAGAATGTGTATTCTGCTGCTTTTTGATGGAATGTTCTATGTGTATCTATTAAGTTCACCTGGTCTAGTGTGTCATTAAGGCCAGTGTTTCCTTATTAATTTTCTGTTTGGATGATCTGTCCATTGATGTAAATGGGGTGTTAAAGTCCCCTACTATTATTGTATTGCTGTCAACTTCTCCCTTATATCTGTTAGTATTTGCTTTATGTATTTAGATGCTCCTATGTTAAGTGCTTATATATTTGCGATTGTTGCATCTTCTTGGATTAAGCCCTTGATCATTATGTAATGTCCTTCTTTGCCTCTTGTAACATTCTTTGTTTTAAAGTCTATTTGATGCAAGTATTTCTACCCTGGCTTTCTTTTGATTTCCATTTGCAATGAATACCTTTTTCCATCCCTTCATTTTCTGTCTGTGTGTGTCTTTAGATCTGAAGTGAATCTCTTGTAGGCAGCATATATACGGGTCTTGTTTTTGTTTCCATTCAGCCACTCCATGTCTTTTGATTGGAGCATTTAGTCTATTTACACTTAAAGTAATATTGATATGTATGTTCTTATTGCCATTTTGTTAATTTTTTTAAGGTCTTTTTTGTTCCTTTCTTTTTCTTTTGTTCTTCTTGTGATTTGATGCCTGTCTTTAGTGCTATGTTTGGATTCCTTTTTCTTTTTTGTGTGTGTATCTATTATAGATTTTTAGTTTGTGGTTATCATGAGATTTATATATAGCAATATATATATATTTGATTGTTTTAAGTTGTTGATCTCTTAATTTCAAATGTATTTTAACAACCTTGCATTTGTACTCTCCTCCCCTCATTATTATTCTTTTTGACATAGTATTTTACATCTGATTGTTTTGTGTATCCCTTAACTGCTTATTGTGGGTATGGATGATTTTATTACTTTTGTCTTTTAACCTTCCTACTAGCTTTGTGCCTGGTTGATTTTCTATATTTACTGTGAGTTTACCTGAGCTTTTTCCTGTTGTAATTTTCATGTTTCTAGTTGTGGCCTTTTTTTTTTGCTTATGGAAATCCTGTTAACATTTCTTGTAAAGCTGGTTTGGTAGTGCTGAACTCTTTTAGCTTTTGCTTGTCTGTAAAGCTTTTGATCTCTCCATCAAATCTGAATGAGTGTCTTGCTGGGTAGAGTATTCTTCACTGTAGGTTTTTCCCTTTTATAACTTTAAATATATTGTACCACTGTCATTAGTTTTTATTATAACCTTTCTGATAGGTGTGAAGTGATAGCTCATTAAAGTTTTAATTTGCATTTTCCTAATGGCTAATGATATTGAATATCTTTTCATGTGGTTATTTGGCATCTATGTATCTTTTTGTTTAATTTTAATTTTTTAAATTTTTATTTATTTTTTTATTATTTTTTAAAATTCTTTTTAATTTTATTTTTGGCTGTGTTGGTCTTTGTTACAGTGCGCGGGCTTTTCTCTAGTTGCATTGAGCGGGGGCTACTCTTCGTTGCGGTGCGTGGACTTCTTATTGTGGTGAGCTTCTCTTGTTGCAGAGCACGGGCTCTAGGCACGCGGGCTTCAATAGTTGCGGCACGTGGGCTCTAGAGACCGTTGTGGCACACGGTCTTAGTTGCTCCACGGCATGTGGGGTCTTCCCAGACCAGGGCCTGAACCCGTGTCCCCTGCATTGGCAGGCAGATTCCCAACCACTGCGCCACCAGGGAAGTCCTTTTTTAAAATTTTTAATTAAAAAAAATTTTTTTTTTTTTTGGTCTGCATTGGGGTTTCGTTGCTGCGTGTGGGCTTTTCTCTAGTTGCCATGCATGGCCTTCTCACTGCAGTGGCTTCTTTTGTTGTGGAGTCTGGGCTCTAGGCACACGGGCTTCAGTAGTTGTGGCACATGAGCTCAGTATTTGTGGCTCGCGGGCTCTAGAGCACAGGCTCAGTAGTTGTGGTGCATGGGCTTAGTTGCTCCATGGCATGTGGGATCTTCCCAGACCAGGGATTGAACCCATGTCCCCTGCATTGGCAGGTGGATTCTTAACCACTGTGTCACCAGGGAAGTCCCATCATCTGTGTATATTTTTAGGTGAGATGTCTCTTCATGTCTTTTGACCATTTTCTGATTGGATGTTTTTTAAACTGTTGAGTTTTGAGAATTCTTTATATAATCTAGATACTAGTCCTTTGTCAGATATGTGGCTTGCAAATATTTTTTCCCAGTCTGTAGCTTGTCACTTCATCCTCTTTACAGGGCAAAAGTTTTAAATTTTGGTGGAATTCAGGTTATCAATTTTTCCTTTTATGGTTCATGCTTTTGGTATCAAGTGTAAAAACTGTTTCCCTAGTTTAGATCCTGAGGATTTCCCCCTAAGCTTTTTTCTTCTGAAATCAAATTTTTATGTTTTACATTTTAGTCCATGACCCACTGTAAGTTAATTTTTGTATGGGGTGTGAGGTTTAGGTTGAGGTCCTTTTTAAATTTTTTTTTAAACCTATGGATATCTAATTGTTCCAGGACCATTTGCTGAGAAGGCTATTTTTCCTTTACTGAATTGCTCTTTTACACCTCTGCCAAAAATCAGTTTGGCATATTTATACAGATCTATTTCTGGGTTCTCTATTCTATTCCATTGATCTATGCATCTATCCTTTGACAAATACTACACAGTGTTTATTAGTATGTAATAGTATGGCTTGAAATCAGGTAAAATGCTTATCCCATTTTATCCTTTTTCAAGACAGTTGTAGCTTTTCTAGTTCCTTTGCCTTTTCATATAAATTTGAGAAGAATACTGTCTGTATCTTAAAAAACCCATATTGCTGGGAATGTAGGTTTAGGGGTTTTGGGTAGATGGTTTTTACCAAATTGATTTTTAAATTGGTGGTGCAGCCAGTTGACTTATTGAAAGGAAGGGTCTTGATGGCCTTATGAAATGGTCAGGTGGTCTGTGTTGCTAATGACTCAGAAGGTCCACTGTCCTGCCTCAAAATGTTTCTCCCAATCTGAATGAAATACACTAGCTAGACACTCATTGTTTTGAGTAAAGGCATTTTTTTTTTAATGTAAAACTTCTTAGAAAGGTCAACATTTTATACTGCTGTCATTTTTACAGCAGTGGAATAGTTTCTCTGTTTCTTTCCTCCTTACGCAAGCACAAAAAGCATGGGATGGGGGGGAAAGGAAGGAAGAACAATTTTTGGATCAGAGAATGCTTCGCTTGCACAGCAGGAGGTTACTGAGTGCTTTTTCCAGTTGAAGCACAGACAGGAGTTTTGAAAATGATCTGAAGCCTAATTTAACCTTTTAAAAATTTTGCATCATTTTTATATTAAATAACTATAATTTTAAAAGTATAGATACTACATTTGAGAAGTTTATTTTACAATTTATTTTCAAATGGCTCTGCATTTGTTTAAAATACTGCATTTGTTGATGCCTCCTCCAAAGTGCATCTTGTAAAAAGCAAAAGCATCCTGCTAATGATAGCTCTTTTCTCAAGAATGACAGCATGTTCTTATTTTACTTACACAACGAGATGATATACCGCCAAGTTATAAGAATGAAGCACACATTATATTTCACAAAAAACATCTAAGTTTTATTTACCTCATCTGGGAACATAATTTTAGTATTTCATATCTTCTCAAGTTTCACAGAAATGTCCTAAGTAATTAGCCTATGTAGATACAAAGAATTTGAAAGCGTTATTATATTTTCCTGTTGCAGTTTTACTTACAGAAAACTATTTACAATTTAATAGCATTGAAAACTTTTGTTCAATATATTTGTTTTACACAGTGATTCAGACTGTACTAAGTGAAGTATAGAGTCTACTCCTATGGACCTATTACTTTGTAATTTGTCTTGTTTCCTAGATCATAATGAGTATCATGTTTTGGCTTCCTTTCCTGAACTTTTAGAAGACCTGTTCTACAAAATGTATATTTCACTTATTTTCAGCTTTCCCCGCCATGATTGCTATGGTGTAATAACATTTTGATAGCTTTCACAATTGTGAAGTTTATACTGTTTGTATTTTGTACATCAGGCTGCACATAAGCTCCATCCTGCAAGAGTTTTATTTAAAATAAGGATATGGCACTTTCCCAGGAGCAGGGAAAGAACTGTGATTAATAGGTTAAGGATGAAATTTCCTTAGAGTAAGAATATAATTTTCAAATTGATGAGAAGGAACCAAAACTCATGATGGGCAAAGGGATTGTAAGAAAATACCCTTATTCTCTGCATTAGTTCAGGTCTCTTGACCTGGATGAATTATATTCCTGGGGACTGATAGTACCTTTCAGTGGGATTGCAAAGCCACTCTTGATGATCTTTGAGAATGCGTAGAGAGTAAGAGGATAGTGTACAAATACCATTCCATGTATAGAATGACCATAAATTACAACCAGTGAACTCCCAGACAGGATTCTAGAATATAATATTAAAGGGTGATTTGTGGGCTTCCCTGGTGGTTCAGTGGTTGAGAATCCACCTGCCAATGCAGGGGACACAGGTTCGAGCCCTGGTCCAGGAAGATCCCACATGCCATGGAGCAACTAAGCCCATGTGCCACAACTACTGAGCCTGTGCTCTGGAGCCTGCGAGCCACAACTACTGAGCCTGTGTGCTGCAACTACTGAAGCCTGCGTGCCTAGAGCCCATGCTCCACAACAAGAGAAGCCACTGCAATGAGAAGCCCACGCACCGCAACAAAGAGTAGCCCCCACTCGCCACAATTAGAGAAAGCCCGTGCACATCAATGAAGACCCAACACAACCAAAAATAAGTAAATAAAATAAATATATTTATAAAAAGAAAAAAAGGTGTGATTTGTGAGGAGATATTAGAGCAAATACTAACCCTTGAGCCAATTTTATGTTCTTGAAGAGAACCAGCACGTAGACCTTGCCATTCCATTTTGTGTAAAGTCACTAGATCCAGGAACTGTAGTTGACATAGAACATATGGACTTTATTAAGGCATTTGACAAAGTTTGCCTTAATATTCCTAAAGACAGTATGAATAAATACAAACTGGTTACACAAATAATTGTGTAGTTTAATAACCAGCTGAAGCGCTGTATCTGTAATGTGCAGAGTAGTGGATTAGTATCAACCAAGCGGATATGACACGCCATAGCCTCAACTTTGTCATATTCAACATTTTTTATCAATAAATTAGATGAATAAAACAACTTGCAAGGATCAATTTTGCAGAAGATACAAAGCTTAGAATTTTCTGGGTACTGAAGTCACTAAAGTCTGAGTTTAAAACGTACATATGGGGCTTCCTTGGTGGTGCAGTGGTTGAGAGTCCGCCTGCCGATGCAGGGGACACGGGTTCGTGCCCCGGTCTGGGAAGATCCCACATGCCGTGGAGCAGCTAGGCCCGTGAGCCATGGCCGCTGAGGCTGCATGTCCAGAGCCTGTGCTCCACAACGGGAGAGACCACAACAGTGAGAGGCCCGCGTACCTCAAAAAAACCCCAAAACAAACAAACAAACAAAAAACATACATATGTATGTGTATATATACATAAAAAATATATTTTATTTATTTATATTTGCAGTTATATTTCTTGTTGTGCCCTTGCATCTGAAAAGCCAAATGCTTACATAATAGAATGAGGGTTATTGGTTGTAAGGGATAGGTAGCTTCAGGGGAAAAAGAATAGTGGAGGAAGGTTGGGCATGGATCCTGAAGGGCAAGTAGGGCAACTAGGTCTCAGCAGGGACTGAAGTAAGGAATTGGAAGTTCACTGGGTATGAGACACTGACTGGTTCCATATTTTCCTCTCTTACTCTGGATCCACAATGTCTTTTTCTCATCTTCTCTCTATGTGTCTGCTCATTTTTCTGTCTCATCCCAATAATGTGGCTTACTCTGTACATTGCACGTGACCCTTCTTTATTATGGCCACCCTAAAGATGTCCAAATTGCCTGGTCTTCAACACTTACAGGCCTAGCTGGCTCATCCCAGCTCAGGGCTTGGTTCTTCTAGGTCTTATGTCCAACCCTCATCCACCACTCAGCCATGGTAGGGTGGATGGGTGGAGGGGGTTTTAGTCATATAACCACACAGAGCAACCAGGACTGTGGAAGGTGGATTCTCTACAAAAGGGGAAATAAGTGGGAAGGAACGGATTGGTATATTCAGTATAATGAGACATGGTTTTACAGTGCAGTGTGGTTTTTTTTTTTTTTTTTTCTTTTCTGCGGTACGCGGGCCTCTCACTGCCGTGGCCTCTCCTGTTGCAGAGCACAGGCTATGGACGCGCAGGCTCAGCCACCATGGCTCACGGGCCTATCCGCTCCGCGGCACATGGGATCTTCCCGGACCGGGGCACGAACCCGTGTCCCCTGCGTTGGCAGGCAGACTCTCAACCACTGCGCCACCAGGGAAGCCCAAGTGCAGTGTGTTTTTAAATAGGGGCTTTATTTAACATAAAAGCCAGTTATAGTATATAATAGCAACATATAATTGCCAAAAATACAAAAGACCATTGTGATCTAAGGTTGAGTAAGATGATGTTACTAATGCTATTATTAATGAGATATTATAATGAGGGAAGTTTGAATCGTCTCTTATTCTGCTTTAGTGAGACCAGCTGAAGTATTCAGTTCTGGGCACCATACCTTGAAACAGATAGAGAACACTGTAACAAGTTCAGAGAAAATTATCTAGAATGAGGAAAAAATTCAAAACCATGTCATATGGGAAACAGCTGCAGGAATTGGAAGTGTTGACCTGGAGAATTAGAAGATACAGAGTGTTCCTAATAGCTGTCTTTAAATATTAGAATAAGGCCTGGGTTATTCCTCATAGTTGCCAGGTGGTTTAGGACCTGTGGATGCTGCAGGGAGGAAGATTTGGGGTCAGCAAGAGAAAGAATTTCGTCATAGACAAAACCATCAGAGGATGGAACAGGCTGCTTTACAAAGTAGTTTCCCATCACTTGGGACGCTGAAATAGAGCCTGGATAACAACTTATCTAGCTTGGAATAGTCTCAGTGAACCCATCCAGAGCTTGAACCAGGTTATATTTATGATTTCTTTCAAACTTCTTTTATAAATCTGTAAATTTGGTGTCAGTGGCAGTTAGGTGATTGATGTAGTCATTCATCTGTATCCCGTAGTATTATATCATGGTTTTTAATTTGAACTTTTTATTATTTAAGTTTAAATGAGAAAAACGTTAATGTATAAAAATTTTTTTTTTGAATTTTATTTTATTTTTTTATAGAGAATGTTCTTATTAGTTATCCATTTTATACATATGTCAATCCCAATCTCCCAATTCATCCTACCACCCCCCCTACCACTTTCCCCACTTGGTGTCCATACGTTTGTTCTCTACATCTATGTCTCTATTTCTGCCCTGCAAACCGGTTCATCTGTACCATTTTTCTAGGTTCCACATACATGCGTTAATATACAATATTTGTTTTTCTCTTGCTGACTTACTCTGTATGACAGTCTCCAGATCCATCCACGTCTCTACAAATGACCCAATTTTGTTCCTTTTTATGGCTGAGTAATATTCCATTGTATATATGTACCACATCTT
The DNA here is from genome assembly GCF_005190385.1 of Monodon monoceros. Taxonomy (NCBI): domain Eukaryota; kingdom Metazoa; phylum Chordata; class Mammalia; order Artiodactyla; family Monodontidae; genus Monodon; species Monodon monoceros. The sequence goes on along the minus strand of NW_021703767.1, from coordinate 107,152,575 downwards.
CTTTATCCATTTGTCTGTCAATGGGCACTTAGATTGTTTCCATGACCTGGCTATTGTAAATAGTGCTGCAATGAACATTGGGGTGCATGTGTCTTTTTGAATTATGGTTTTCTCTGGGTATATGCCCAGTAGTGGGATTGCTGGGTCATATGGTAACTCTATTTTTAGTTTTTTAAGGAACCTCCATACTGTTCTCCATAGTGGCTGTATCAGTTTACATTCCCACCAACAGTGCAAGAGGGTTCCCTTTTCTCCACACCCTCTCTAGCATTTGCTGTTTGTAGATTTTCCAATGATCCCCATTCTAACCAGTGTGAGGTGATACCTCATTGTACTTTTGATTTGCATTTCTCTAATGATTAGTGATGTTGAGCATCCTTTCATGTGTTTCTTGGCAGTCTGTATATCTTCTTTGGAGAAATGTCTATTTAGGTCTTCTGCTCATTTTTGGATTGCATTGTTTGTTTTCTTAATATTGAGCTGTGTGAGCAGTTTATATATTTTGGAGATTAATCCTTTGTCCATTGATTCATTTGCAAATATTTTCTCCCATTCTGAGGGTTATCTTTTCGTCTTGTTTGTAGTTTCCTTTGCTTTGCAAAAGCTTTTAAGTTTCATTAGGTCCCATTTGTTTATTTTTGTTTTTATTTCCATTACTCTAGGAGGTGGATCAAAAAAGATCTTGCTGTGATTTATGTTGAAGAGTGTTCTTCCTATGTTTTCCTCTAAGAGTTTTATAGTGTCCCATCTTACATTTTGGTCTCTAATCCATTTTGAGTTTATTTTTGTGTATGGTGTTAGGGAGTGTTCTAATTTCATTCCTTTACATGTAGCTGTCCAGTTTTCCCAGCACCACTTACTGAAGAGACTGTCTTTTCTCCATTGTATATCTTTGCCTCCTTTGTCATAGATTAGGTGACCATAGGTGCGTGGGTTTATCTCTGAGCTTTCTATCCTGTTCCATTGATCTATATTTCTGTTTTTGTGCCAGTACCATACTGTCTTGATTACTGTAGCTTTGTAGTATAGTTTGAAGTCCGGGAGCATGATTCCTCCAGCTCTGTGTTTTTCCATCAAGGCTGCTTTGGCTATTCGGGGTCTTCTGTGTCTCCATACAAATTTTAAGATTTTTTTTCTAGTTCTGTAAAAAAATGCCATTGGTAATTTGATAGGGATTGCATTGAATCTGTAGATTGCTTTGGGTATTATAGTCATTTTGACAATATTGGTTCTTCCAATCCAAGAACATGGTATATCTCTCCATCTGTTTGTATCATCTTTAATTTCTTTCATCAGTATCTTATAGTTTTCTGCATACAGGTCTTCTGTCTCCCTAGGTAGGTTTATTCCTAGGTTTTTTATTCTTTTCGTTGCAGTGGTAAATGGGAGTGTTTCCTTAATTTCTCTTTCAGATTTTTCCTCATTAGTGTATAGGAATGCAAGAGATTTCTGTGCATTAATTTTGTATCCTGCTACTTTACCAAATTCGTTGATTAGCTCTAGTAGTTTTCTGGTGGCATCTTAGGATTTTCTATGTATAGTATCATGTCATCTGCAAACAGTGACAGTTTTACTTCTTCTTTTCCAATTTTCCAATTTGTATTCCTTTTATTTCTTTTTCTTCTCTGCTGTGGCTATGACTTCCAAAACTATGTCGAATAATAGTGGCAAGAGTGGACCTCCTTCTCTTGTTCCTGATTTTAGAGGAAATGCTTTCAGTTTTTCCACCATTGAGAGTGATGTTTGCTGTGGGTTTGTCATATATGGCCTTTATTATGTTGAGGTAGGTTCCCTCTATGCCTACTTTCTGGAGAGTTTTTATCATAAATGAGTGTTGAATTTTGTTAAAAGCTTTTTCTGCATCTATTGAGATGATCATATGGTTTTTCTTCTTCTGTTTGTTAATTTGGTATATCACATTGATTGATTTGCGTATATTGAAGAATCCTTGCATCCCTGGCATACATCCCACTTGATCATGGTGTATCATCCTTTTAATGTGTTGTTGGATTCTGTTTGCTAGTATTCTGTTGAGGATTTTTGCATCTATATTCATCAGTAATGTTGGTCTGTAATTTTCTTTTTTTGTAGTATCTTTTTCTGGTTTTGGTATCAGGGTGATGGTGGCCTCATAGAATGAGTTTGGGAGTGTTTCTTCCTCTGCAATTTTTAGGAAGAGTTTGAGAAGAATGAGTCTTAGACTTTCTCTAAATGTTTGATAGAATTCACCTGTGAAGCCATCAGGTCCTGGACTTTGTTTGTTGGAAGATTTTTAATCACAGTTTCAATTTCATTACTTATGATTGGTGTGTTCATATTTTATATTTCTTCCTGGTTCAGTCTTGGAAGGTTATACCTTCCTAAGAATTTGTCCATTTCTTCCAGGTTAAACATTTTATTGGCATAGACTTGCTCGTAGTAGTCTCTTATGATGCTTTGTATTTCTGCGGTGTCCATTGTAACTTCTCCTTTTTCTTTTCTAATTTTATTTATTTGAGTCTTCTCCCTCTTTTACTTGATGAGTCTGGCTAAAGGTTTATCAATTTTGTGTATCTTCTCAAAGAACCAGCTTTTAGTTTTAGTGATCTTTGATATTGTTTTCTTTGTTTCTATTTCATTTATTTCTACTCTGATCTTTATGATTTCTTTCCTTCTACTAACTTTGGGTTTTGTTTGTTCTTCTTCCTCTAGTTCCTCTAGGTGTAAGGTTAGATTGTTTATTTGAGATTTTTCTTGTTCCTTGAGGTAGGCTTGTATTGCTATCAACTTCCCTCTTAGAACTGCTTTTGCTGCATCCCATAGGTTTTGGATCATTGTGTTTTCATTGTCATTTGTCTCTAGGTATTTTTTGATTTCCTCTTTGATTTCTTCAGTCATCTCTTGGTTATTTAGTAACATATTGTTTAGCCTTCATGTGTCCGTGTTTTTTAATGTTTTTTTTCCCTGTAATTGATTTCTAATCTCATAGCATTGTGGTCACAAAAGATGCTTGATATGATTTCCATTTTCTTAAATTTACTGAGGCTTGATTTGTGACCAAGATGTGATCTATCCTGGAGAATGTTCTGTGTGAACTTCAGAAAAAAGTGTAATCTGCTGTTTTTGGATGGAATGTCCTATAAATATCAATAAAATGTACCTGGTCTATTGTGTCATTTAAAGCTTGTGTTTCCTTATTAATTTTCTGTTTGGATGATCTGTCCATTGGTGTAAGTAAGGTGTTAAAGTCCCCCACTATTGTTGTGGTACTGTTGATTTCCCCTGTTTTAGCTGTTAGCAGTTGCCTTATGTATTGAGGTGCTCCTATCTTGGGTGCATATATATTTATAATTGTTATATCTTCTTCTTGGATTGATCCCTTGATCATTATGTAGTGTCCTTCCTTGTCTCTTGTAACATTCTTTATTTTAAAGTCTATTTTACCTGATGAGTATTGCTACTCCAGCTTTCTTTTGATTTTCATTTGCATGGAATGTCTTTTTCCATCCCCTCACTTTCAGTCTGTATGTGTCCCTAGGTCTGAAGTGCGTCTCTTGTAGACAGCATTTATATCGATCTTGTTTTTGTATCCATTCAGCAAGCCTGTGTCTTTTGATTGGAGCATTTAATCCATTCACGTTTAAGGTAATTGTTGATATGTATATTCCTGTTACCATTTTCTTAATTGGTTTGGGTTTGTTTTTGTAGGTCCTTTTCTTCTCTTGTGTTTCCCAGTTAGAGAAGTTCCTTTAGCATTTGTTGTAGAGCTGGTTTGGTGGTGCTGAATTCTCTTAGCTTTTACTTGTCTGTAAAGCTTTTGATTTCTCTGTAGAATCTGAATGAGATCCTTGCTGGGTAGAATAATGTTGGTTATGGGTTCTTCCCTTTCATCCATTTAAATATATCATGCCACTCCCTTCTGGCTTGGAGAGTTTCTGCTGAGAAATCAGCTGTTAACCTTATGGGAGTTCCCTTGTATGTTATTTGTCATTTTTCCCTTGTTGCTTTCAATAATTTTCCTTTGTGTTTACTTTTTGTCAGTTTGATTACTGTGTGTCTCAGCGTGTTTCTCCTTGGGTTTATCCTGCCTGGGACTCTCTGCACTTACTGGACTTGGGTGGCTATTTCCTTTCCCATGTTAGGGAAGTTTTAGACTATAATCTCTTCAAATATTTTATTGGGTCCTTTCTCTCTCTCTTCTCCTTCTGGGACCCCTATAATGCAAATGTTGTTACGTTTAATGTTGTCCCAGAGATCTCTTAGGCTGTCTTTATTTCTTTCATTCTTTTTTCTTTATTCTGTTCCACAGCAGTGAATTCCACCATTCTGTCTTCCAGGTCACTTATCTGTGCTTATGCCTCAGTTATTCTGCTATTGATTCCTTCTCGTGTATTTTTCATTTCAGTTATTGTATTGTTTATCTCTGTTTGTTTGTTCTTTAATTCTTCTAGGTGTTTGTTCTTTAATTCTTCTAGCTCTTTCTTAATCATTTCTTGCATGTTCTCGATCTTTGCCTCCACTTTTTTCCCGAGGTTTTTTTTTTTTTATCATTTTCACTATCATTATTCTGAATTCTTTTTCTGGAAGGTTGCCTATCTCCACTTCATTTAGTTGTTTTTTGGGGTTTTATTTTGTTCCTTCATGTGGTACATATCCCTCTGTCTTTCCATCTTGTGTATCTTTCTGTGAATGTGGTTTTTGTTCCACAGGTTGCAGGATTGTACTTCTTCTTGCTTCCGCTGTCTGCCCTCTCAAAAATTATTATTAGTTTATTTCAACTGTCTCTTGTATAATGGCATGGATAGGCACAGATGGTGGATGGCATTGATAGGCAGATATGGTGGCATCACTCAGTTATAGGAGCAGTTTCTACAGTCCTAAGGGAGGTTGCATTAAGAGTAAGCATTCCTTGTATAATCTAAGAGTTTTAGTGCCCTGGAGCAAATATTTAACAAAGCTTTGTCCTGTCTTTGTGAATAGCGAGACAAGTAGAGGCCACTTGAAGAATATTTGTATACTTGAGACAGAAAAAAGAATTACCTTTCTCTTGACTTTGCTAAAATTCCGTTTTTCACTGCCCCTATCTGGCCAAAGATATATAAGCATTTTATCTGAAGGAAGTAAGAGGATTTAGCTGACATTCATATGGTAGATAAATATGATACAAATGGTTACAGGCATAAGTGCTGATTTTAAAATAGACTTGGGTTTAATGCCGACTTCTCTACTTAGCAGCTGGTTATCTAACTTCAGTAGTCCCCATTTCCTTAAGTGTAAAATAGGTATAATCATACCTACCTGAGGGGAAAAGTACTATCTGATTTAGGCAGAAGAGATTAGGTTCAAAGTGTTTCTCCTATATCTGGTTTTATGACAGAATATAAAAATCTTAAAATGTTAAAAAACTGAACAGGAACTTAGAGTTCATTTGGCCCAATGCCAGAATTTTATAAATGAGGGAAATGAGATCTGAAGAAGCTAAGAAGCATCTCCAGGATCACAGTGCAGTTGGAAGTGAAAGGCCAGTGATTTATTCCCGCATCGTGGAAAAGTCATCTTAAAATAAGAATTGTAAAGATGTTTTCATCATTTTTAGTTTTATTTTATGGAAAATATTTCAAGAGTAAATCTTTCTTAGAGATACCATGGAGAAATTATTACTCTGAACAACCCTATTCTAATTCCAAGATTTTGTGTCAGTCGATATCATGCCAGTTTTTAAAATTTTATCCAGATGTATGCCGTGTTGCAAGTATTACTCCATGGCATAGCACAGTATACATTTACTTCATTTAACCAACATGGTTACAATAACATCTTCAGCTGAACGTTATGTTTTAGAATTAAAAAACTATCATTTCAGTAAATGTCTGTTCTATTTTCTAGATGTCTCCAGAAGAAAAAGTTTGTAAGTACTGTGGAGTCAGCTATCTAATTCTTCATGAGTTTAAGGCTATGGAAGAAAAAGTGAAAGCGATGGAAAAAGAGATGAAATTTTATCAAGGAAGTGTAGAACGTGAAAAGAGCCTTGAAGAAACACTACAGGCTCTTAGCCAAGATTTTGAACAGTACAAAATTGACAGTGAATCCAAAATGGAAAGGTTAGAATATGTTATTCTTTTCTGTCGTTTATTTAGTTTGGAAGAAAAGTACAGAGTATAGACTTGACTTTGTTTTTCTAGAATTTCTCTGCATCAAGTATAATTTATACCTTAATACATTTGAGTTTGTTTATTATTACTGATTACTAAATATACTTCTTAAATATAATTTGAGCATTCCTTTGAGGTGTATATTTCTATCAATAATTAGAAACCAATTGATTCAGTAACTATAAGTTGTGATGGGTTGATTTAACTTTTCCCCAGATATATATCTTAATTTTATCATTAGGAAAGTTTATCTATCAAAAATCAGGTGAATTTTGGTAGGTTTGATATCTAACATTTGTTTTTAAACATGCTTGAATATTTAGATTTATAAAATAAGGCTTTCATGTTATGAAAAGGAGGCCAAAACATTAAAATTGGCACATGATTCTAAATCAGTGAAACTGGAATAAAATTAAAGATTGGTTTCCTAATGTTGAGTCTAATCAGCAAGTTAGTCTCCCTAAAGACACCTCACTGAGCTTATACAAACACTTCTACAAAAGGGTTTTTGCTGTTGTTTCATGGCTTTTCCTTTGAATGAATATGTCTCCATTTAAAATATCGACAGTTGGGGCTTCCCTGGTGGTGCAGTGGTTGAGAGTCTGCCTGCCGATGCAGGGGACACGGGTTCGTGCCCGGGTCCGGGAAGATCCCACATGCCGCGGAGCGGCTGGACTCGTGAGCCATGGCCGCTGAGCCTGCGCGTCCGGAGCCTGTGCTCTGCAATGGGAGAGGCCACAACAGTGAGAGGCCCACGTACCGCAAAAAAAAAAGAAAAAACAAAAGAAAATATTGACAGTTGATGTTAGTAAACTATGAACTAATGAATATAATGAAATCGTGTCCTTTATAAAGTAGAAACTTTCTTAAATCTCTTAGGGTTAAGTACTCCTATTAAATTTCATTACAAATTTGAATAATTACATTAAATACCAATTCTTAGTCCTTTGCTAAGAAAATTTTGTTATATTTTCTTGAATTTCAAGTCTGAATAGTAAAGTATTTAATAATGTTTGAGTGGAAAAATTAAAAATATTTAGTTTAAAATTTTAAATTTGGAGGGTTTTTGCCTGTCAGATTCTTTTGTTTGGTGTTACTCCCACTTTCTTGAATAATATATTATATTATATAAATAATACATAAACATACGAAATAAAAGAAGTATTGATATATAGAAGAAAAGGCAAGAAAGTCCTTTTTTATCCTTCTGATTGCTTTCTTCTTACTGGAGATAAAAAAATAAAAAAACACCTTTAATGGTTTGGTATATATCTTTCTAGATCCTTCATTTTGCCTTAAACTTTATTATAGATATATCCTTTAAATATATGTAATGTTTATATATACCATGTAGTTTTAAAACTATTTTTAATAGACTCATTTTTAATATAAGTAATATAATAAATATATTGGTCTGTGACTTTTGCCACTTAATTTTATATACTGGAAATTGTTCCATGTTAATGCATATAGATCTATCTTGTTCTTAACTGCTGCAAAGTCTTCCTTACTAAGAATATGCTATAATTTACTTAACCATTTCTCTTTTCAACATTTAGATTATTCCAGTATTTATGATTACACATAGTAGTTTTATTTATATTCTTGTGTACATATGTTTTCCATAGGATAAATTTCTAGAAGTGGAATTGCTGAAAAGAAAGTAAATACCAATTTAAAATTTTGGTGGACATTATACCAAATTGTCCTTTGAGAAGATAGGGTTAATTTGTATTTGGCCAATAGTTTATAAAGTGGTCATTTCCTTACATCTTGTTAATACTGGAGTCTTCTTAATTTTTCTCAAATTTTCACATTTTTCTTCAGCAGAAAAAATGTTACTTCATTGTTATTTAATTTGTGTTTCTTTATTGCTAGTGAGGTTGAACTTTTTTTCATATGTTTATTAGATATTTATATTTTGTCAGTGAGTTACTTGTTCATATATATTGTCCAATTTTCTACAGTATTATTTGTATTTTTTGTTTATATATAGGAGTTTTTAATATAATATAGACTCATACTTTGATTACATATTGCTAATATTTTCTCATTGCTGCTTATCTTATTGTTTATTGTATTTTTTTTCTGTATCAATTTTTTAAAAATATGCCAAATTCTGGTAAGGGCTCTGAGTCAAGTCCTTTTGGTTGCAAACAACAGAAACTTACTCTGGGTTTTGCTAACCTAGATTCAAGCAAGTTGAAAAACAACATAAGTTTAAAACATTTATAGTGTTGTTGTTCTGGTAAGGCTTTTAATGTATGAGTTAGATTTATAATTTCATGGGATTTTTTGTTGTTGTTTTATAAATATTTATTTATTTATTTATTTATTGTTGTCCCAATATCATTCTTTAAATTCTTCATCCTTTCTCACTTGATTTGAAATGGCACCTATTATAGTCTTATTCTGGACTCTGTTTTATGCTATTGATCTATAATCTATCACTGGGTGTCTTAGTCCATTTGGGCTGCTATAACAAAGTAGTAGACTGGGTGACTTATAACAATATTATTTATTTCTCACAGTTCTGGAGGCTGGGAAGCCTAGGATCAAAGTGCTAGCATATTTGTTACCTGGTGACAGCCCCTTCCTGGTTCATAGACAGCTGTCTTCTTGCTGTGTCCTCATATGGCATTGAAGGCAAGGGAGCTCCCTGGAGTCTCTTTTATAAGGATACTAATCCCATTCATGAGAGCTTCATCCTTAGGACCTAATCACCTCCCAAAGGCCAAACCTCCAAATATCATCACGTTGGGCAATAGATTTCAACTTAAGAGTTTTGGGGGGACACAAATACCCAGTGTATAGGAGTGGGTCAGCAACACACTTTTAACTACTTTTGCTTTATATGTTTTGATATTTTGTAGGGCAACTGTTTGTTTTGCTTTTCATATTATCCTGGCTTTTCTAACATATTTTCTAGATGAATTAGAATCAGCTTATCAGATTCCATAAAACATTCTATATTATGATTTAGATTGGAGTTGCATTTGCTTTCTAGAGCAATTTGACATCTTAAGAATTTACATCTTTATAATCTTCAGTCTTTTTATCCTGGTACATGGTAATTTACCCCCATTTATTCAGGCTTTGTTTAAATCACTCAATAGAATTTTGGAATTTTCTTGCACATTCCATATTAGTTTAATTCCTGGACATGTAACTTTTGTTGCTGTTGGGGATGGGATCTTTTTGTTCATTAGATTTAAAAATTTTTCTGAATGCTATTGATTTTCATATATTGACTTTGTAACTAGCTCACTTACTGAATTCTTTTATTACTTGTATTTGTTTTTCAGTTGATTTTCTTGAATATATTACATATATTCATTTTATATATACACAGTACACATATATAAGACAATCACATTATATGCAAATAGTAACTGTCTTACCTTTAAATTTCTAATAGTTCCCCATTCCCCGTCCTTTTTGCCTCGTTAACTTGGATTAGACCTTTAGAACAGTATTGAACAGTAAGCTTGTAGAGTGCATCTTTGTCTTATTTCTGATTTAATGTGAACCCATCTAATGTGTTTCTATGTTAAATTGGGTGTTGGCTATAGGTTTCTTAAAGATGACTTTTATCAAAGGAATTTCCCTTTTTTTCTAGATCCTTAAGGTTAATATTTTAATCAGGAATTGAATTTTAACAAATGCTTTACTATCTTCTTTGTTGTAAATTAATTGTCCCTATATGCATAGGTTTATTTCTGGGCTCTCAATTCTGTTCCATTGATCTATGTATCTTTTTCTGTCAATACCATGCTATTTTGATTACTATGGCTTTGAAATATTGTTTGAAATCAGGGTGTGTGATACCTCCAGCTTTATTCTTTTTTCCTCAGGATTGCTTTGGTTATTTAGGGTCTTTTGTGCTTCCATATACATTTTAGAATTTTTTGTTTTACTTCTGTGAACAATGTCTTTGGGACTTTGATGGGGATTGCGTTGAATCTGTAGATTGCTTTAGGTAATATGGACATTTTAACAATGTTCATTCTTTCAGTCCATGAGCATGGAATATCTTTCCATTTATTTGTGTCTTCTTCAGTTTCTTTCAACAATGTCTTAGAGTTTTCAGGTCTTTCACCTCCTTGGTTAAATTTATTTCTGGGTGCTTTATTCTTTTTGATGCAGTTGTAAATAGAATTTTCTTAATTTCTCTTTCTGCTAACTCATTATTAGTGTATAGAAACCCAACCGATTTTTGTATGTTGATTTTGTACCCTGGAACTTTACTCATTTATTATTTCTAATAGTTTTTTTTCGTGGATTCTTTAGGGTTTTCTATATCTAAAATCATATCATCTGCAAATAGTGAAAATTTTACTTCTTCCTTTTCAATTTGGATGCTTTTTACTTATTTTTCTTGCATGATTGCTCTAGTTAAAACTTCCAGTATTATGTTGAATAAGAATGGTGAGAGTGCATATCCTTGTCTTGTTCATGACTTTAGGGGGATAGCTTTCAGTTTTTCACCATTGGGTATGATGTTAGCTGTGGGTTTGTCATATATGGCCTTTATTATGTTGAGGTCCATTCCTTCTATACTAACTTTATTGAGAGTTTCTATCATAAATGGGTGTTGAATCTTTTCAAATGCTTTTTCTGCATCTATGAAATGAGATCATGGTTTTTATCCTTCACTTTGTTATAGTGATGTACCACGTTGATTGATTTGTGGAAGTTGAAGCATCCCTGGAATAAATCCCACTTGATCAAGGTTATTATACTTTTAATCTATTGTTTTATTAATCTAATATTTTGTTGAGAATTTTTGCATCTATGTTCATCAGAGATATTGGCCTGTAATTTTGTGTGTGTGTGTGTGTGTGGTCATTGTCTGGTTTTTGTATCACAGTGATGTTGACCTCATAAAAATGAGTTAGGAAGTCTTCCTTCCTCTTCAAGTTTTTTTTTTTTTTTGTGGTACGCGGGCCTCTCACTGTTGTGGCCTCTCCCATTGCGGAGCACAGCCTCCGGACACGCAGGCTCAGCGGCCATGGCTCACGGGCCCAGCCGCTCCATGGCATGTGGGATCTTCCCAGACTGGGGCACGAACCCACGTCCCCTGCATTGGCAGACAGACTCTCAACCACTGCACCACCAGGGAAGCCCCTCTTCAAGTTTTTTGGAGTAGTTTGAGAAGGATAGATATTAAATCTTCTTTGAATATTTAGTAGAATTTACCTGTGAGCCCCTCTGGTCTTCTGGTGGACTTTTGTTTCATGGGAACTTTTGGATTACTGTTTCCATCTCTGTACTAGGGATTGGTCTATTCAGATTTTCTATTTCTTCATGACTCAGTCTTGGAAAGTTGTATGATTCTAAGAATTTGTCCATTTCTAGGTTGTCCAATTTTTGGCATATAGCTGTTCATTATATTTTATTATAATCCTTTGTATTTTTGTGGTATCCATTATTATTTCTTCTCTTTTGTTTCTGATTTTATTGATTTTATTAACAGAGCCTCCTCTCTCTCTTTTTTCTTAGTTAGTTTAGCTAAAGGTTTGTCAATTTTGTTTATCTTTGCAAAGAACCAGATCTTAGTTTCATTGATCTTTTCTGTTGTGTTTTTAGTCTCTATTTCATTTATTTCCTCTCTGATCTTTATTATTTCCTTCCTTCTACTGACTTAGGACTTTATTTGTTCTTCTTTTTCTAGTTCCTTTACATGTATGGTTAGATTGTTTAATATTGTTCTCGTTTCATTGAGACTTGTTTCTTGAGGTAAGCCTGTATTGCTATAAACTTCCCTCTTAGAACTGCTTTTGTTGCATTCCATAGATTTTGGTATTTTATATTCTTATTTTCATTTGTCTTCAGGTAATTTTTTATTTCTTCTTTCATTTCTTCATTGAACCAATAGTTGTTAAGTACCATGTTGTTCAGCCTCACATATTTGTGACTTTTCCAGCTTTCTTCTTGCAGTTTATTTCTGTTTTCATACCATTGTGATTGGGAAGGATGATTCATATGAATTCAGTCTTTAAATTTATTGAGACTTGTTTTATGTCCCAACATATAGTCTATTCTTCAGAAAGTTTCGTGCACACTTGAAAGAAAATGTGTATTCTGCTGCATTGGAATGGAATTTTCTGTACAAATCTATCACATCGATCTGGTCTAATGTTTCACATAAGGCCAGTGTTTCCTTGTTGACTTTCTGTCTAGATGATCTATTTATTGATGTAAGTGGAGTGTTAAATTCCCTACTATTACTGGGTTGCTATCAGTTTCTCCCTCTAGGTCTGCTAATAAGTGTTTTATATATTTTTGCGCTCCTAGATTAAGTGCATATATATTAATAACTGTTATGTCTTCTTGATGAATGATCCCTTTATCATTATATACTGTCCATTATTGTCTCATGTTAACTTTTTTGGCTTGAAGTCTGTTTTGTCTGATGTGAGTATGTCTATACCCACTTTCTTTTGGCTGCCATTTGCTTGGAGTATCATCTTCCATTCTTTCACTCTGAGTCCGTGTTTGTCTTTAGAGCTGAGGTGAGTTTCTTGGAGGCAGCATACAGTTGGGTCTTGCTTTTTAATCAGTCCAGCCACTCTATGTCTTTTGATTAGTGAATTTAATCCATTTACATTTAGGGTGATTATTGATAGGTGAAGACTTAGTACTGCCATTTTATCTTGTTTTCTGGTTGCTCTATTTCTCCATTATTTCTTTTTCCTTGTGATTCTGCCTGCCATTTTGGTTTAGTGGTTTTCTATGATGTTTTTCTCAGTTACCTCTTTTTTTATATTTCATGTCTTTGCTCTAGATTTATGTTTTGTGGTTACCATGAAGTTTGTATAAAATGTCTCATAAATAAAATAGTCCTTTTTTAGGTAACATCTTATCTTCACTTACCTATATATTCACTCTACCATGTTGTTGACATCACTTTCTCCTAATATATTTTCTAATATTAAGCTATACTTACGTTTTTGGTATAAAGCCATTTGGATTATGGTGTGTATTTCAGAGTTCCCTAAATTTTATGCATTTGCTTACAGCTATGAGCACTCTGTACTATTTTTCCATAAATGCTCCATTTAATATATATGTTTAAAGGAAATTTTCTGTAAGAAAAGTAAGTGGGAAAACATTATCACTTGCCATAAATAGAAGGTTAAAAATAAAGATATAATTATTAAAATAAAATGTCTTTGTACCACTAAAATAATTATCCATATTACTAGTTATGTGTGAGAGATTTTATGAAAATTATTTAATATGGTGCTGGATTAATTTGCTAATGTTTTACATAGATTTTTGCATCTGTATTCACAGGTGAGGTCTTGTTTTATAGTATAAATACTGGCTTAAACTAGCCTCTTGAAAAACGTTAAGAAGCCTTTCACCTTTTGTGTACACCAGACATGTTGAATAACACATGAGTTGCCTGTTCCTTGCAGCTTTGGCAGATATCCTTCATAAAGAGTGTGCTTGTATCTTTTTTGGGAAGTAGAATTTTGATGGCTCATTATGTGTCCTCTGTACTTATTGGTTTATTTGTGGATTTTTCCTCTTCCTGAGTCAATTTTAGAAATTGATATTTTCCTAGAAAAACAAGTATTTCACTTACATTTCAAGTTTCTTGTTAGTTAGTAATATGTGGTATCCTTTTATTTAAAACTTTTCCTCTGTACCTGTTATGACCCCCTTTATCTTTTCTTGGGATGATTATTTGTGTTTGATTAAGAGAGAGACAGGATAAAGAGAGGGGAGGGGAAACTTTTTCCCCTAAGAAAAGAAACAGATCTGTCTATTTTATTGACCTTTTCAAAGAACCAGATTTTAGCTTAACTGATCAAATCTGTTTCTTTACTATTTCATTAATTTACACTCTTATTTTTATTTATTTATTATGCTTTAAAAAATTTCTAGTTTTCTTACTAGTTACCTCACCAAAGCCTTGGCTAATTTCTCAGTCTCTTTTCCTAGTAGTTACATTTAAAGTTATTAAGTTTCCTTGTGGTAATAAGTTCTCACAACAAAATTTTGATAATAGTGTTTTATTTTTATTTACTTTTAAATAAGATGGGAGTTCAGTTTTATTTCCTTTTTAATCTAAGACTCTTGGAAGAACATTTTTTAAGTTTTCTAAGTGGATACCTTTTTTTTTTTTTTGCTGTCTTTTTATTTATGTCCATTTTTTATTCCACCATGGACAGAGAATGTGACTTATTTAGAAGAACTTACTGAGAGTTTAAAAAACAGTGAGTTTTTGGAACTACCCCATAACTACTTGAAAATGAGGCATGTTCTCAGCTAGGTCCAAGATGGCAGAAGACTCAACTTCCAGTGAACCTTGAGCCTCATTATATGCTCTTTGTAATACCTTAGCATGCTAAATAACATACCCACCAGTGCCATGACAGTTCTAAGGCTAACCATAAAAGGCCAAAAAGTGGGCAGTGGCCCAATTCCTGGAAATTCCCTCCCTTTCCCCAAAATAGTTGGAAAAATCCTTACAGTCATTAGGCTATGAAATTACCCAGTCCCCCAAAACTAACCACCCCATGTTTTGGGGCCTCTCGCCTTCTGAGATGGTCCACACTGTCTGTGGAGTGTCTATCTCTCTAAATAAATCCACTTCTTACGTATTTTGATAAGGTAAAAAAAAAAAGAAAATGAGGCATGTTCTTTGTATTAGGGATATAACTTTTTAATAGATCCATTAAAGTGCACCGGTTAATTGTGCTATTCAAAATCTGTATGTCTTTGCTTATTCTTGCCTATTTCACTTGGCAAATCATAGGGGAATATTAAAATCTTCCAAAATGAATGTGGGTTTGTCCATTTCTATCTATTGCAAAGTTAGGTTGATGGGATTTTTAAGACCTCTCTTTTTGGATTACATATGCTTTAGTATAGAATATTTTTCTTGACCTACTTTAACTTTTCTAGCACTTGATTTTTTTAAAAAAATTATTCATTTATTTTTATACAGCAGGTTCTTATTAGTTATCTATTTTATACATATTAGTGTATATATGTCAATCCCAGTCTCCCAGTTCGTCCCACCCACACTCCCCCACCCTGCTTTCCCACCTTGGTGTCCATACGTTTGTTCTCTACATCTGTGTCTCTATTTCTACCTTGCAAACTGGTTCATCTCTACCATTTTTCGAGATTCCACATATATGCATTAATATACGATATTTGTTTTCCTCTTTCTGACATAACTTCACTCTGTATGACAGTCTCTAGGTCCATCCACGTCTCTACAAGTGACCCAATTTCGTTCCTTTTTATGGCTGAGTAATATTCCATTGTATATATGTACCACATCTTCTTTATCCATTTGTCTGTCGATGGGCATTTAGGTTGCTTCCATGACCTGGCTATTGTAAATAGTGCTGCAGTGAACATTGGGGTGCATGTGTCTTTTTGAATTATGTTTTTCTCTGGGTATTTGCTCAGGAGTGGGATTACTGGGTCATATGGTAGTTCTATTTTTAGTTTTTTAAGGAATCTCCATACTGTTCTCCATAGTGGCTGTATCAGTTTACATTCCCACCAACAGTGCAAGAGGGTTCCCTTTTCTCCACACCCTCTCTAGCATTTGCTGTTTGTAGATTTTCTAATGATGCCCGTTTCTAACACTTGATTTTTAAAATTATATTTTGTAACCTTACACTTCACAAATGTTTTATGCTGGCTTTTTTATTGAAGTATAGTTGATTTATAATATTATATTAATTTCAGATGTACAGCATAGTGATTCAGTATTTTTACAGGTTATACTCCATTCAAAGTTATTACAAGGTAATGGCTATAATTCCCTGTGCTGTATTCTTTGTTGCTTATCTATTTTATACATAGTAGTTTGTATCTCTTAATCCCATAACTGTAATTTGCCCCTCCCCCTCCCCTCTTCCCTTTGGTAACTGACTTAAAAAAATCAATAAACTTTAATTTTTTGAGCAGTTTTAGGTTCACAGCAAAATCTAGTGGAATGTACAGAGTTCCCATATACCCGCTGCCCCTACACACCTACAACTTCCCCCACTGTATACATCCCACATCACAGTGAAACATTTGTTATAGTCAATGAACCTACCTTGGCACATCATTATCACCCCAAATCCATAGCTTACATTTGGGTTCACTCTTGGCACTGTACATTCTATGGGTTTTGACAAATGTGTAATGCCATGTATCTACCATTGTAGTATTATACAGTATAGATACGCTGCCCTAGAAATCCTCTGTGTTCTGTTCTGCATGTTTGTCCCTCCCTCCCCTCTAAGGACGGACAATCAGTGTTCTATTTGTTGTCTCCATAGTTTTGCCTTTTCCAGAATGTCATATGGTTGGAATCATATAGTGTGTAACTTTTTCAGATTAGCTTCTTTCAGTTAGTAATATGCATTTAAATTTACTCCACGTCTTTTCATGGCTTGATAGCTCGTTTGTTTTTAGCACTGAATAATATCCCATTCAGTGGATGAACCTCAGTTTATTTATCTATTCACCAACTGAAGGACACCTGGGTTGCTTCCAAGTTTTGGCAGTTATGAATAAAGCTGATGTAAATATCCATGTGCAGGTTTTTGTGTGAACACATATTTTCAGCTCCTTTGGGTAAATACCAAAGAGTGTGATTGCTGAATCATATAGTAGAAGTATGTATGATTTGTGAGAATCTACCAAATTATCTTCCAAAGTGGCTCTATCATTTTGTGTTCCCTGCAGCAATGATTGAGAGTTCCTGTTACCAAATTCTCACCACGCTTTGGTGTTGTTGGTGTTTTGGATTTTGGCCATTCTAATAGGTGTGTAGTAGTATCTCATTGTTGTTTTAATTTACATTTCCTTGATGACATATGAGGTTGAACATCTTTTAATATGCTTATTATCTGTATATCTTCCTCGCTGAGGTGTTCGTTCAGGTCTTTTGTCCATTTTAAATCAGATAGTTTGTTTTCTTATTGTTGAGTTTTAGAAGTTCTTTGCATATTTTGAATAATAGTCCTTTATCAGATGTCTTTTGCAAACATTTTCTCCCAGTATGTGGCTTGTCTTCCATTTCTCTTGACATTCTCTTTTGTAGAGCAGAAGTTTTAAAATTTAATGAAGTCCTGCTTGTTGTTTCTTTCATGAATCTTGCCTTTGGTGTTGTATCTAAAAAGTCACTGCTGTACCCAAGGTCATCTAGGTTTTCTCCTACGTTATCTTAAAGGAGTTTTACAGTTTTGTATTTTACATTAGGTCTATGATTCATCTGAGTTAATTTTTGTGAAGTGTGTATGACCTATGTCTAGATTCATTTTTTTTTCTTTGCATGTAGATGTTGTCTAGTTGTTTCCATCTCCACACATCTTTGCTCCATTGCATTGCCTTTGCTCCTTTGTCAAAGATCAGTTGACCATATTTATTTGGTTTTATTTCTGGACTCTGTTCTGTTCCATTAATCTATATGTCTTCCACCAAAATCACAGTATCTTGAATATTGTAGCCTTATAGTAAGTCTTGAAGCTAGGCAGTATCAGTCCTTCAACTTTGTTCTTTTCCTTCAATATTGAGCTGTCTATTCTGGGTCTTTTGCCTCTCCATATAAACTTCAGAATTTGTTTGTCCATATCCACAAAATAACTTATTGAGATTTTTGTTTGGGATTGAATTAAATCTATAGATCAAGTTGGGAGGAATTGATGTCTTGACAATATTGAATCTGAACTATGCACAGACATGGAATATCTCTTCATTTATTTAGTTCTTTGTTTTTGTCCATATGAATTTTATAGTTTTCATCATATAGTTCTTATACATATTTCATTAGAGTTTGTATATTTATACCTACATTTTTGGGAGGCACTAATGTAAATGGTAATGAGTTTTAATTTCGAATTCCATACGTTCATGGTATATAGGAAAGTTACTGACTTTTGTATAATTAACCTTCTATCTTGCAACCTTGCTATAAGCACTTGTTAGTTCCAAGTTTCTTTGTTGATTCTTTCAGGTTTTCTGTATAGGTGATCATGTCATCAGTGAACAAAGACAGTTTTATTTCTTCTTTCCCAATCTGTATACCTTTATTTTTTTTCTTGTCTTATTGCATTAGTTAGGACTTCAGAAACAATGTTAAATAGCAGTGGTGAGAGGGGACATCCTTGTTTTGTTCTTGATCTTAGCAGGAAACCTTCAAGTTTTTCACTGTTAAATATGATATGAACTGTAGATTTTTTGTAAATTTCTTTTATTTATTTTTTTTCCGCTCTGTGTGGCATGTGGGATGTTAGTTCCCTGACCAGGGATTGAACCCGTGCCCCCTGCAGTGGAAATGCAGAGTCCTAACCACTGGGCCGCCAGGGAATTCCCTAAATGTTCTTTATAAAACTAAGGAAGTTTCTTTCTATTCCTAGTTTGCTGACAGGTTTTTTTTTTTTTTTTTAGTATTTATTTATTTATTTGGCTGCATTGGGTCTTAGCTGCAGCATGTGGGTTCTTTCATTGCAGTGCATGGGCTTCTCTCTAGTTGTGGTGTGCAGGCTCTAGAGCACGCGGGCTTAGTTGCCCCACGGCATGTGGGATCTTAGTTCCCCCATCAGGGATCGAACCCACGTTCCCTGCATTGGAAGGCGGATTCTTAACCACTGGACTGCCAGGGAAGTCCCTGCTGACAGTTTTTAACATGAATGAATGTTGGATTTTGTCAAAATATTTTTCTTCATCTATTGGTATGATCATGTGACTTTTCTGCTTTAGCCTGTTGATGTGATGGATTACATTAATCGATTTTTGAATGTTGAACCAGGTTTGATACCTGGAATAAATCCCATTTGGTTGTGGTGCATAATTTTTTAAATATATTTTAAAATTTGATTCACTAATATTTTGTTGAGAAGTTTTACATCTATGTTCATGAGAGATATTGATCTATAGTTTTCTTTTCTTGAGTTTTTGTCTGGTTTGGTATTAGGGTAATGCTGGCCTCATTGAATGAGTTGGGAAATATTCTCTTCACTTCAATCTTTTGGAAGAGAGAATTGGTATAACTTTTTCCTTAAAAAATGGTAGAATTTTTTAAGGAAATTAAAAAATTTGGTAGAATTTATCAGTGAATCCATCTGGACCTGGTGATTTCTGTTTTGGAAGTTTATTAATTGTTGATGATATTTCTTTTATAGATACAGTTATGTTCAGATTGTCTATTTATTCTTGTGTGAGTTTTGGCATTTCTTTTAAGGAGTTGATTCATTTTATCTTGGTGATCAAATCTGTGGGCCTGGAGTTATTCATAGTATTTCTTTAAAACATTTTTTTATACTTTTTTCCTGTTGAAGTATAGTTGATGTATAATATTATATGTCACAGGTGTACAACATAGTGGTTCTAAATTTTTAAAGGTTACACTCCATTTATAGTTATTATAAAATATTGGCTGTATTCCCTGTGTTGTACAGTATATCCTTGTAGTTTATTTTATACATAATAGTTTGTACCTCTGAGTCCCCTACTCTTGTATTGCCCCTTCCTCCTTTTCTCTCCCCACTGGTAACCACTAGTTTATTCTCTATGAGTCTGTTTTCATTTTGTTGTATTCATTAGTTTGTTTTATTTTTCCACATATAAGTGATATCATACAGTGTTCATCTTTCTGTCTAACATGTCATTTAGCATAATGCCCTCCAAGTCCATCCACGTTGTTACAAATGGAAAGATTTCATTCTTTTTTTATGGCTGAGTAGTATTCCATTGTATATATATACACCACATCTTCTTTATCCATTCATCTCTTGATGGACACTTAGGTTGCTTTCATATTTTAGCTATTGTAAATAATGCTGCTATGAACATTGGGGTGTATATATCTTTTTGAATTAATGTTTTCATTTTCTTTGGATATATACCCAGGAGTGGAATTGCTGGATCATATGGTAATTTTGTTTTTAGTGTTTTGAGGGATGACTCAAAGAGTGATGACTCCTCTTAACTTCTTTCTTTCTTTTTTTTTTTTTTTGTGGTACCTGGGCCTCTCACTGTTGTGGCCTCTCCCGTTGCGGAGCACAGGCTCCGGACGCGCAGGCTTAGTGGCCATGGCTCACGGGCCCAGCCGCTTCGCGGCATGTGGGATCTTCCCAGACTGGGGCACGAACCCGTGTCCCCTGCATCAGCAGACGGACTGTCAACCACTGCGCCACCAGGGAAGCTCTCCTCTTAATTTCTGATACTAGCAATTTGTATCTTCTCTCTTCTTCTTTGTTCGCCTTACCTGAAGATTATCAATTTTATTGATCTTTTTAAAGAACCAGCTTTTGGTTTTATTGATTTTTCTCTATTGATTTCCTATTTCAGTTTCATTTATTTCTGCTCTAATTATTATTATTTCGTTTCTTCTGCTTACTTTGTATTTAATTTGCTCTTCTTTTTCTAGTTTCCTAAGGTGGAAGCTTAAATTATTGATTTTAGATCTTTCCTCTTTTCAAATAAATGTTTTCAATGCCATAAATTTCCCTGTAAGCACTGCTTTGCTGCATCCCACAAATTTCAATACATTGTATTTTCACTTTCACTTATTTCAAAGTATTTTTAAATTTCTCTGTGATTTCTTCTTTGATACACCTGTTAATCAGAAGTGTGTTGTTTAATCTCCAAGTATTTTGGGATTTCCCAGCTCTTTCTGTTTAATTTCTAATTTAATTTCATTGCTGTCTAAGTGCAGACATTGTGTGATTTTTATTCCTTTAAATATGTTAGGATGTGTTTTATGGTCCAGAATGTGGTCTATCTTGGTAAATGTTTCATGTGAACTTGAGAAGAATGTATTACACTGCTGTTGTTGGGTGAAGTCATCCATAGATGTCAGTTATATCAGTTGATTGATGATGCTGTTGAGTTCAACTATGTCCTCGCTGATTTTCTGCCTCCTGGATCTGTCCATTTTTGATAAAAGGGTGTTAAAGTCTTCAACTGTAATAGTGAATTAATCTGTTTCTTCTTGCAGCTCTATCAGCTTTTGCCTTACATATTTTGATGCTCTATTGTTAGGCTGTCTTCTTAAGGATTATTATCTCTTCTTAGAGCATTGACCCCTTTATCATTTTATAATACCCCTCTTTTTTTTTTTAAAGCAATGCATTCTTTTTTAAAAAATTAATTAATTAATTAATTTTTGGCTGTGTTGGGTCTTCGTTTCTGTGCAAGGGCTTTCTCTAGTTGAGGTGAACGGGGGCCACTCTTCATCGCGGTGCAGGGGCCTCTCACTGTCGTGGCCTCTCTTGTTGCGGAGCACAAGCTTCAGATGCACAGGCTCAGTAGTTGTGGCTCACGGGCCTAGTTGCTCCGTGGCATGTGGGATCTTCCCAGATCAGGGCTTGAACCCGTGTCCCCTGCATTGGCAGGCAAATTCTCAACCACTGCGCCACCAGGGAAGCTCCCCCTCTTTATTT
Source organism: Monodon monoceros (assembly GCF_005190385.1). Taxonomy (NCBI): domain Eukaryota; kingdom Metazoa; phylum Chordata; class Mammalia; order Artiodactyla; family Monodontidae; genus Monodon; species Monodon monoceros. The sequence goes on along the minus strand of NW_021703767.1, from coordinate 107,131,034 downwards.
ATGATAACTTTCCTTGCTTTGAAGTCTTCTCTGTCTGAAACTAATATACTCTCATTTTCTTTTGATTAGTGTTAACATGATATATCTTTCTCCACCCCTTTATTTTTAGTCTGTTATGTGTCTTTATATTTAAACTGTGTTTCTTGAAGATAGCGTTATAGTTGGGTCTTGCTTTTTGATCTACTCTGACAGTCTCTGTTTTTTAATTGGTGTCTGTAGACCATTGATATTCAAAGTAATGACTGATATAATTGGATCAACATCTACCATTTTTTGGTTATTGTTTCCTATTTGCTGCCCTTTTTCTTTGTTCTTATTTTTGTCTTCCACACTTTTTTTCTGCCTTTAGTGGATTTGACAGTATTTAATACAACAATTCCATTTCTCTTTCTTAGAATATCAGTTATACTTCTTTTTCTCACTTTTTTAAGGTGTTGCCTTAGAGTTTGCAATATATTTTTATAACTAATCCAAGTCTACTTTTAAATAGCACTTCATTGCTTCATGGGTAGTGCAAGTGCCTTATAATAACAAAGGATTCCTAATTCTTCCCTCCCATCCTTTGCATCACTGCTGCCATGCATTTTACTTATAAGTAAGCACATAAAATATCTATATATGTATAGATATAGATATCTCATAGGTAATCAAATATATTGTTGCTCCTATTAGTTTGAATAAACTGTTACCTATTAGACCCATTAAGAATAAGGAAAAGTTTTTATTTTGCCTTCACTTATTCCTTCTCTTATGCTCTTTTTCTTTATGTTGATCTGAATTTCTGTCCTATATTGTTTTCCTTCTTTCTGAAGAACTTCTTTTAAAATTTCTTGCAAAGCAGATCTACAGGCAGCAAATTTCTTCAATTTTTGTTTGCCTGAGAAAGTCTTAATTCTCCTTTACCTTGGAAGGATAATTTCTCAGGGTACAGAATTCTAGGTTGGTGGTTGTTTTCTCTCTCAAACTTTAAATATTTCACTCCACTATTTTTTGCTTTCATGATTTCTGTGGAGAAGTTGGATGTGTTTCATCTTTGTTCCTCTGTAGGTAAAGTGTTTTTATCCTTTCATTTCTTTCTGGAGTTTATCCTTGATTTTCTGTAGTTTGGAGATGTTAAGTCTTAGTTGGCATTTATCCTGCTTGGTGTTCTCTGAAGTTCCTGGATCTGTTGTTTGGTGTCTGACATTAATTTGGAGGAAATTGTCAATCATTGTTTCAAATATTTCTTCTTTTCCTTTCTCTATTTCTTCTCCTTCTGGTATTCCTATTATGTATATGTTATACTTTTTATAATTGTCCCAAAGTTCTTGGATATTCTATTATTTTTTAAAATTTTTTCTTTGCTTTTCAGTTTCAGTAGCTTTTCAGTTCTATTGTCGTATCCTCCAGCATAGAGATTCTTTCCTCAGTGATGTCTAGTCTACTAATCAGCCAATCAAAGGCATTATTCATTTCTGTTACGGTGTTTTTTTATCTCTAGCATTTTTTGATTCTTTCTTTGAAGTTCCATGTCTCTGCTTACATTATCCATCTGTTCTTGCATGTTGTCTGCTTTTTCTATTAAGTCCCTTTTCATAGTAATAATAATTAAAAAAAAATTCTGGTCTGATAATTCCAACATTCCTGCCATATCTCACTCTGGTTTTCATGCTTGTTTAGTCTCTTCAAACTGTTTTTTTGCCTTTTAGTATACACCATTAAGTTTTTCTTGATAGGTGGACATGAAATACTAGTAAAAGGAATTGCAGCATATAGGCCTTTAGTAATGTGGTGGTAGTGTCAAGGGAGGAGAACTGTTGTACAGTCCTATGATTATGTCTCAGTCTTGTAGTGAGCCTTTGCCTGTGGACTGTGAACACAGATATTTCTCAGTTGCCATATCTTCCATCCCCACCCCCCTGACCTTAGGTGGGACAGGATTTCTAGAGCTGGGCTAGGGCTGGGTTTTTCCCTTTGCCAGGTTAGTTAGGCTCTGATAATATCCCAGCAGGTTAAGTTCTGGTAAAATAGTTTCTCCTGAGGGCAGGTCTTGTTAAACATAATAGAAAGCTTTGGCATATTTAAAATATTTGCTTTTCCCCTTCCCCTGACAGAAGCCCAAGTAGATTTTTCTTTGGATATTAGAAAATTTCATTCATAAATTTACTCTCTTCACTGCTTTAGTTATGCTGCACATATTCTGATATGTTGTATTTTCATTTTCATTCAGTTCTGTGTGTTTGTGTATAATTCTTAACATTTCCTTTGAGAGTTTTCCTTTGATATACAGATTATTTAGAAGTGTGCTGTTTAGTTTCCAAGTGTTTATAGACTTTCCTGTCATCTTTCTGTTAATGATTTCTAGTTTGATTCCATTATGGTCAGGGAACATATTCTGTATGATTTCAACTTTTAAATTTTTGTTGAAACTTGTTTTATGGACAAAGATAGGCACTTGCTTTGGTGACTGTTTCATGGGTACTTGAAAAAAAATGTGTACACTGCTGTTGTTGGGTGAAGTTTTCTAAATATGGCAGTTAAAACCTGGTGTTTGATGGTTTTGAGTTCTTTCATTTCCTTGCTGATCTTCTGTCCAGTGATTCTGTCAGTTGCTAAGAGTGGAGCATTGGAAGTCTCCAACTCTAATTGTGGATTATCTGTTTCTCTTTGAGTAATATAATTTTTGCTTCACGTATTTTGTAGCTGTTTTGTTTGGTGTGAACACATTTAGGATTGTTATGTTTTCCTGGTGGATTGATCCTTTTATCATTATGTAATATTCTTCTTTGTCTCTAGTAAAATTGTTTACTCTGAAGTCTACTTTGTCTGATGTTAATATAGCAACTCCTGCTTTTTAAAAAAAAAAAAAAACTGTTTAGGGCTTCCCTGGTGGCGCAGTGGTTGAGAGTCTGCCTGCCGATGCAGGGGACACAGGTTCGTGCCCTGGTCCGGGAAGATCCCACATGCCGCGGAGCGGCTGGGCCCATGAGCTATGGCCGCTGAGCCTGCACATCCGGAGCCTGTGCTTCGCAACAGGAGAGGCCACAATAGTGAGAGGCCCGCATACCGCAAAAAAAAACCCAAAAAAACAAAAAAACAAAACTGTTTACATGGTATATTTTTTCCATTTTACTCTCAACCTACCGATGTCATTGAATTTGAAGTGGGTCTTATAGCATATTGTTAAATTATTTTTTTTTTAATCCACTCTGCCTCTTAATTGGTGTATTTAGATTTACATATATATTTAGGTAATTGTTGATATGTTAGGGTTTACATATGCCATTTTATTTGTGTTCAGTTTGTTTCTTCTGGTTCTCTTCTGTTTCTCTTTCTTACCTTCAGATTGGTTTGTTGAGCATTTTTAGGATTATATCTTGACTTATAGTGTTTTAAGTATATTGCTTTGTATAGATTTCTTAGTGGCTGCTCTAGTTATTGCAATATAGATGCATAATTTATCATAATTCAATTATGATCTGTCTTAACGTGGATTTCTTTGGGTTTATTCTATTAAGATAGAATGGGATCTTCCCTACAGCTTGTTGAATCTGTAGGTTTATATCTCTTGCCATGATTACAAGTTTTCAACCATTATTTCTTTGAATATTTTTTAATCCTACTTCCTCTCTCTCCTCCCCTTCTCAGACTCTGATCATATGAATGCTAGCTTTTTTGTTATTGTCACACAGGTCTCTGAGACTCTGTTAATTATTTTTTCTGTCTATTTTCATTCTTGTTCAGATTGGTGAATTCTGTTGATCTATCCTAACATTCACTGATTCTATCTTCTGTCCTTAAACTCTGCTGTTGAGTCCCTCCAGTGAGGTTTTTTTCTTTTTTTCTTTCAGTTATTATATATTTCAGTTCTATCATTTCTGTTTGGTTTTTTGTAACTTCTGTTTCTTTGTTGAGATTTTCTTTTGTTTCAAGAGAATTTTTCATTGCTTTTAAAAGAATTTTTATGATGGCTGCTTTATAATCCTTGTCAGATAATTCCAACATCTGGTTCATCTCAGTGTTGGGTCTGTTGATTATCTTTTCTCGTGAACATTATGATTTTCCTGGTTCCATGATGAGTGATTTTCCATTGAGCCTTGATTATTTTGGAGGTTATACTGTGAGACTCTGGATCCTATTCAATCTTTTTTTTTTTTTTTAGCACACATTCCCCTTGTTGAGATAAAGTGTGAAAGCCAAATGGGTATGTTTGTTCAGCTTCCTGCTAGGTCCAGCGTCACTACTTTAGCAAAAGTTGGGTTTTGACTCACACTGCCTTGTATAAGACTAGTGAAGTTGAAGTTAACATATTGCCCTTGGCCCCATTCACACCTTTCTGGCAGAAGTAGGTCACCAACTTGCACAGCCTTGTGTCTCTGCATGGTGATATAAGATCAGTTCCCCCCTGAACTCACTGTCACCAGGGAGGGGGGAACCAGAGAGCTGTCTCACACTGCTTTTTTGCAGCAGGTTGGGAGCAGAAGCTTGGTTTCTCTCTGTGCCCCACTGACACCAAAGGATGGGAGAAGTAGGGTGCCAACCAGCCCTGATTCTGCCTCATTGATGCCAGCTAGGAGTAGAGGCTCAACTCCCTGCATGTCCCACTGGCATCAGAGGAGGGGAAGCAGGGTGTTGACTACTCTGTATCACTACCTTTTTCTACCTCACTGATACTGGGTGCAGCTGGAGGCTTCTGACTGACACCCTCTGAAACAGGATACGGGTAGGGAGTCAGAATAAGAGTGCCACCAGTCCTGTTTTTCACTGCTTCCTTTGGTCTCTTTGCTGCCAGTTGGTTTTAGTTCCCCACTGGGCCTCACTGACACAAGGAGTGTAAGGAAAGTGAGAGCTTACTACTAACAACTTGTGCTGCTTTGTTCAAATTCATTGGTGCAGGGTTGGGATGGAGGCTCAGCTCCCCGTTGGCCCCACTGACACTACCGTGTGGGGGAACGGGAGCATATCTTGCTTCTACAGAGGGGAACGGAAGATCGGCTCTCAGCTTACCCCACTGATACTATACCGGCCAGGTGACCTGGAGTGCATCACCTGCATCTATGGAGCAGGGCTGTGGTGGTGTGGAAGATCAACTCTCTGCTCAATTGTGTCTGCCCTTAAACCGTGAGGTGGGCAGGGGGGTACAGTTTTACAGTTGATATTTGGTGAGAGAAGGCAGCTATTACCAAGATTGTTTTCTATTGTTTAGTCAGGCTTTCCCTGATCAGCTAAGTAGATCAGACTTTTCTTATTTTTTTTTTTTTTTGTCTGTGGCTGTTGGTGGTTCTGGGTTGGAAACTTCTGTAGCACTCTGTGAGATGTATGGGAGACAATAAGCAAACTCAGGGATCTCATTACCTTGGCGTTTCTCAAGTCCTGAAGCAGTGCTACTCCATCTTGGTTGTGACCTTGTGCTGATTTTTTAGTCAACTTAAATATTGCTTTGAGTAACTAAGAACATTTTTTTAAAGTAATGGCTTAAATTCTCACAATGTTAATAGGTAGCTCACAAAAGTTAGTAGTTAGATATATGCATCTCTACATGCCTGCTAAATATTTCCTTTTTGATTTCTCTTTTGCTTATGCCAAATTGAGATGGTGCATGGAAATTTAAGCAGTGGAAGGCTAGGCCTGTCCATGAGGAACTAGACTTAAGAGTTCTGTTGATCATAATTGGCCACTCTCACAAATCAGATTAGCTGTAGAAGTCAAATCTAGACCAGTCAGCCCAAGAAAGGGGCATAGGTACATACCAAGGGTTCAGAGAGCCAGATTGAGTCCACAATTTGGGATCAAATTAACAGAGCGTCTACAAGTTTATAAATGAAGACAGTTGGAGGAAATAGATGTACCTGGCTGGAGTAGAGGATAATGGGGCAAACAGGCAGATTTTGTAAGTCATTATCTTCCTCTGCCAAAACTACCTCCCTCATAGACCAGTTATGTCAGTTAGGAATGCATTCTGGAGCAAGTGGCTCAAATGGACAAGGTTTTATTTGTTTCTTGAATCAAAAATAAGGGGTGTAGGCAGCTCAGAATGTCACCAGGGATGCAGCCCCTTTCCATCTCTCATTCCGTCTTTCTCAGTGAGTAGGCCTTCAGTCTCATGCTGATCTCCTCATGATCTCAAGATGGCTTCTGCACTGTCAAAAGTACATTTCTAGGCAGAAATATGAAGGGGGAAGCAGTCAGGGGAAATGCCAGTGACAGGAGGTCCAAAGCTTTCCCACAACTGCAGGGGAGTCTGGGGAACTGACTTCAGGGAGTTGGCTCATTGCTTCCTGAAATAACAGGGTCTGTTGTAAGGAAGAAGACACTAGCAGGGCCTGCCTCTCTGGACATTACATTTCCCTCCAGAAAATAACACATGGCTCCTTACTTTAGTTCCTTAAGAGGGGGGAAAAAGTAGTTACCTCAAGGAAAGAAACCTATCAGGGCCTCCCTTTTTTAAAGGTCTTGTCTTTTGCACACGTCTTACTCAGGCTCAGCTTTTTTACTTGTACAGTACTCTCCGTTGTCTATGGAAGTAGTGTAAGAGGCATACATGTTAAAAATGTTTGGGACAACTGAATTTTGAATAATCAAGATTTTATAGAACAAAGAACTGATGCAGAACTGTAGCTCTCATGGTTTGGGCATACTTCCTAGGCATTCATTTCACATATCTAGGAGCTTTCTCAAACCTTCACCTCTCTCCTAAGATTCTGATTTGCCTTTTGGGGCCAAGTGGGAATCTCCGCAGTGAAATAAAAGCTGTTACTGATGAGAGTGTGATAGGGCATATGAACATGGGGAAGGCAGGAAAAAAAAGGTTGAGTACCATTTGGAAGAGCATTGGTTCTTTGTCAGGCTACTGAAAAATGACTCCAATAGACACAGGGTGTTAGTAGCAAATAATTTAAACCTAGATGTTTATATCATGTTTCTCTTATTCTAGATGTATGGATATGAATTTATTATATTGATATTTGTACTATGTATTACTTAAACTTTGAGAAACCTAAACAGGTTTTATTCATACCGTGTAGCTCTAAGACCAGCTAATCCTTTTATTATCTTTTCATTTTTCTCCTGTACCAGCACTAATTGTGTTCCAGACCAAAGTACTTAGGTATAGAGCATACTGTTTTCCATTATTCCTTTTCCTTGTGGACACATACAAACAGTAAATACTAGAAGTTGACAGCTGGTTTTTACTGTTGATATAAATAATATTTACATGGGTTTCTCGTTACCAGATCTGGCAAGGTTATGGAGATTGATATTTACTCAACAACATTGATAGACCTATGTATTCATGTATATCTTTTATTACCAGTATAACTTTGAAAGCTCTTCTGTGTATCATTATGTTGTTCCTATAGCAACATTGTTACCAAAATAAAGTACATTTTTTCTGCTTTGTGTTTTTAAAGGAGGTCTTTTTATCCCTCAAGCTTTTTAATCAACACGGCAGATCAGCGGTCCCCAACATTTTTGGCACCCGGGACCAGTTTGGTGGAAGACAGTTTTTCCATGGATGGGGGGGTTTGGGGGGGAGATGGGGGGATGGTTTAGGTGGTAATGCAAGTGATAGGGAGCGATGGGGAGCGGCAGATGAAGCTTCACTCGCTCTTCTGCCACTCACCTCCTGCTGTGTGGCCCGGTTCCTAACAGGCCACAGACTGGTACCACTTCCCAGGGTTGGGGACCCCTGCTATAGAGTTTCTGTCCCAGACATTCAGTATTCCTTCTATTTATCTTTCCTCCTTGAATTTCCCTTACTTAAAATTACTTATCATTATAACATAAAATACAGTTTGTATTGGACTAAATCCTAGTGGGATTACAAGAATAAATGAAGCGAAGCAGTGTATGATATAGTATAAACAGTAGAGGCTCTGCTATTGCTTAGCCCCATGACCTTGCCTCGTAATCTTTTTGTACTTTTAACATATAGCTTTTTTTTTGCTTTTTTTTTTTTTTTTTCTGGCCGCACTGTGGGGCTTGTGGGATCTTAGTTCCCCGACCAAGGGCTGAACCTGGGCCCTTGGTAGTGAAAGCACTGAGTCCTAACCGTTGGAGCGCCAGGGGATTCCCTCTTTTTGTACTTTTGATTTTTCATCTATAAAGTGGTCAGAGACATAGCTACTTCACTGGGATGATATATACATTACTCTGTGCCTGGCAGGAATTCACTTTTTTTCACTTCCCTCACCTTCCTTTTTTTTCCTTTCTGTGTTTTTTAACTAAGGTTAATAGCATACAGTCCCCCCCCTCCCCCCCACCATAGATAGCATCACATTCCCACCTACTTTGGATATCTAAACATTGCCCAATATCACAAGGGAAGTTCTTGTATCTAGGAAATATCCTGATCTCAGCTCTATCATGACAATTAATTTCAGTTTAATTGGGGGTTTTAAAATGCCTAGCCCAACTTTGATTAGGTTCATACCCTGTGTTTTCTGCTCGGTGGAGTAGAGATTTTGTAGAAAGCATAACTTTAGAGCTTAATTGTTACTTTTATTTATCATACCCCCTTCTTTCCAAAAAAGGTGTGAGGTGTTTTAAAAGGACATAATAAAATTAACAACATAGGGGAAAAACGGAGGGAGCTGTTGGATAAAAACCAAGAAACGGAATATGTAAATCCTGAGGGTCAACAGTTAAGTGCAGCTTTCCTGCAAATCCTTCTACCTGAGCTTTAAGGGATTTCTGAAAGGCTTTTTGTAGGAGTAGGATTGGAAGAAGGGTTTGGGGAGGTGGATTTTATTTATTTCTTTTTTACGTTTATTTATTTAAGCAAGGCTGACTTAGCACTAGAAGAAATCTATGAGAGCTCTACGGAAGTAATTCAAGAGGGCAGTGAGGCCCTAGTGAGAGCCCGCACTATCTGCCCTATTGAGGGCAGTCCTATCAGGCGCTAGGTAGCTGCCCTCTAACGCTGGAGGCAGCAAGACCATTCTAAACCACCCAGCCCTGCTTACCTTTCCGTTAGTTTTCTTTCTATCCTCACCTTTCCACCCAGCTCCTTACTGCCTCACCACCAGGCCTGAACAAACAAGTCAGGACATGTTATTTTAGCTTAGGAATAGAATGATATTTATTTGTTGTGGGTTCGAATTAATGCATCTTCAAAAAGTGTGCATTTTTGTTTCTTCTTAGATTCTTCACTATTTACATATTTCTAAATGGGAACACTTTCAAATTGGAGAAAACTGAATTAACTCATTGGGTGAGCTATGATTAGAAACTCCTGTCATATCCATTTTATAGATGGATAAGCAAACAAAAAGATTAAATAACAGTGCTCACACAGTTGCTTAAATTCGTTGTCTTTTCTGTAGCATCACTATTTGGGTTACTTGAAGAAACCAGACAAATATGGCTATGGCAAGCGATGGCATGAAGCCACTGTCATTGGAGGCCTGCTCTTTTCTATTTTGATTCTACATTTTCTCTTCAGTTTCCAGCTGCTCTTATCCAGTCCCAAGGCCTCAGTTACTCTCTTTGTGTTGTGGGCTTGTGAATCTCCACTTTTACTTCTAACTTATCCTCTGAGCTCCAGGCTAATCTATTCAACTCTCCAATCAACATCTCCACCTGGCTGCATCACAGGCTTCAACAGTGCCCCAAGATGAACTGGTCATCTTCTGCCCACATCTGCTACTCTTGTCTTCTTAATGCCAGGAAATGTTTCCCCCATTATTACTAGGCAGCATTTAAGGTAGTGTTGAGAATCTGGGGTCTGTAATCAGATTGACTGGGTTTGAATCTTGGCTCCACAGGTTATTCGTGTTATGGACTTGCTTCAGTTTCCTAGTCTAAAATGGGAGTAATGCTGCTACATATATCACAAGGTTATTCTGAGTATTAAACAGGGTTGTTGTGAAGTGTTTATATATATATGTACATTTAATAAAATACATAAATTTCTTATATAACAAGTTATGATTATTATCATTCCTGGGCATTCCTTGATTTTTCCTATTTTATCACCTTCTTCCTGAATATCTCTTCAATCTGTCTATATGTTTCTCAATCCATACAGCCACCATCCTGGTCCATTCTTTGTTTGGACATCTACAGTAGTCTCCCTACATGACCTGAATGAATCTGTTCTTTAGTCTGTACCCAAGATGGTTGTGTCAAAATACATATCTGACTATTACACTCTACCACTGTACCTGCCACAGGTTTGCATTTGCCTTAGAATAAAGTCCAAAATCCTCTTTATGGTTTGAGACCCTATATGATCTGTGGCCCTTGGTTATACCCCAGCCTCACCTGCTTTGTTCCAGTCATCCTAGACTTTTTTTTTTCAGTTCCTAAGATGTACCATACTCTCAACCATACCCTTTGAATGTACTGTACTTTCTCCTGGGGACTCTTCCCCCTTCCACGTTCTTCTATTTCCTTTTGCAGGTCTCAGCTAAAATGCCAGGTCCTCAGGGATTCCCTGACCCATGATGGAGCTCCATGATATTCTTTGTTTTCCATTTTTATAGTGCTCTTCATACTTATAGTTATTTGTTTAACGTTTGCATTCCTGGCTTTAATGTGAGTTCTGTGAAAACCAGTCTTATTCTTTGCTTTATCTATCCCCAGCACCTAACAGAGTATCTGGCACATAGTAGCACTCCCAAATATTTTTTTGATTTGATTAATTTATAAGCAGATAGGAAAAATGTATAGCAGCTTCCTGTGTTGGAAAATTTCTCCACTCTTTGATTCTTGTAAGCAGTAGGGCTGACCTTTCTCTATAGATGCTGAAAAGGCTAGACACTCACTTTCCCAGCCTCACTTGCAATTAAGGGGGACTTTCTATGAACATACTATCAATTAGGTGTAAGTGAAAATCTGCTGGGGATTTGTGGGAAATTTTACACTCCTCCTCCCCTTTGTGGTTTCCTTTTTATTCTTCCTACCTGAAATTCAGAGGACAGGCTGGAGGCAGATCAGCCTTCTGTAATGGTGAGGTTACTTTGAGGAGGGTGAGCATGACATTCTAAGAAAGACAGGAGGAGTCTGGGTCATTGATGACATCTTAGTACCCTTCTACTGTCCCTGAAATGCCTCTCCCCAGACTTCTTGTTATATGAGAACAATTAACCACTATATGGTTAGTATACTGTAGTCTGTTTTCTGTTGTATGTAACCAGATGCAATCCCTGATAAATCAACTTGCCACCTACATCACTTATTTGGTACCTAGCATGTGCTCTTTTATGATAGTGGATGAATGGATGGATGAATGCATGGATGTATGGGTGGTTGTGATGGATGAGACGGATGGACAGATGTGTGGATAAACAGCAACCAATAGATTATACTGCTGGAGAATCAAGACCATATCTTATTTTTTGTGTGTCACCCTTTCCCCACCCAACCCTATCCACCCTGAATACTGCGCTGCATATAGTAGATGCCCAGCAAATGTTCATCGATGATGATGTTGATTGTGGAATGAAGATGTTATTTCATTAGGGAAGGCTATGAATCAGGTTTAATTTGGTTTCTAACAGTGAAATCCCCTAAAATGGTAGCTTCTATACTTTCACAATCTAAAAATGCTCATAGACATTTGGATCAATCTTGTGGTGGTACATCCCAGATAATTTAGAAATTTACATGTTTTTATAAAAGTCAGAATCAAGGATATATCTTGGCAAAGGTTCTTCTCAATGGTGTTTAAAACAAAACAACCTTTATTAAATGAAAGGATGTCACGTAGTATAATTCTCTGCTGAAACAGCACATTATAAGAGGACCATAAAATTCATATCCAAATTGGGAACTTTATGAGAGTCAAATGGATGTTATTAAGAATTATTCTTTGAGACTTTATTTTTTAAAGCAGTTTTAGGTTCACAACAAAATTGATAGGGAGATACTAAGACTTCCCATATCCTCTCTTCTTCCACACATGCATAGCCTGCCCCATTATCAATATCACTCACCAGAAGTGTACATTTATTTTTTCCAAGGATCAACCTATATTTACATATCATAATTGCCCAAAGTCTGTCGTTTTTCTTAGGGTTCCCTTTTGGTGTTGTATTCTGTAGGTTTGGCAAATGTATAATGATGTATATCCATCTGTTGTATCATACAGAATAGTTACACTGCCCTAAAAATTTTCTGTCTTCTACCTGTTCATCTACCCCTCCCCCCAGCCACCATTGATCTTTCTCTTGAGTCCATAGTTTTACCTTTTCCAGAATGTCATATAGTTGGAATCATACAGTATGTAGCCTTTTCAGATTGACTTCTTGCACTTAGTAATATGCATTTAAGGTTCCCCCATGTCTTTTCATGGTTTCTTTTAGCTCTGAATAATATTCCATTGTCTGGATGTACCACAGTTTATTTATCCATTTACCTACTGAAGGAAATCTTAGTTGCTTCCAAGTTTTGGCAATTATGAATAAGGCTGCTATAAATATTCGTATGTAGGTATCAAGGAGCATGATTGCTGGATCATATGATAAGAGTATATTTAGTTTTGTAAGAAACTGCTGAACTGTCTTCCAAAGTGCCTGCATTCCCATCAGCAATGTATGACAGCTCCTGTTGCTCTACATCATCACCGGCTCTTGGTGTTGTCAGTGTTCTGTATTTTGGCGTTCTAATAGGCCATCTCATTTTTGTTTAATTTGCACTGATGACATATGATGTGGAGCAGCTTTTCATATGCTCATTTGCCATAACTTCTTTGGTGGGGTGTCTATTAAGGTCTGTGGTCCATTTTTTAATTGGGTTGTTTGTTTTCTCATTGTTGAGTTTAAAGAGTTCTTTGTATATTTTGGATAACAGACCTTTATCAGATGTGTCTTTTGCAAATATTTTCTCCCATTCTATGTTTTTTCTTCTAATTCTCTAGGTATTGCCTTTTGCAGAAGTTTTTAAATTTAATGAAGTCTAACTTAACAGTTGTTTCTTTTATGAATCTTGCCTTTAGTGTTGTATCTAAAAAGTCACTGCTGTAACCAAGGTCATCTAGGTTTTCTCCTATGTTATCCTCTAGGATTTTTATAGTTTTGTATTTTATGTCAGGTGTATGATTCATTTGAGTTAATTTTTGTAAAGGGTGTTAAGGTCTGTGTCTCCATTCATTTTTTTGCAAGTGAACATCTTGTTCCAGCACCATATCTTGAAGAGACTGTCTTTGCTCCATTGTATTGCCTTTGCTCCTTTGTCAAAGATCAGTTGACCATAGGGAATTCCCTGGCAGTCCAGTGGTTGGGACTTGGTGCTTTCACTGCCAGAGGCCGGGATTTGATCCCTGGTCTGGGAATTAGGATCCCACAGACCGTGTGGCATGCCCCCCCACCACCACCAAAAAAAAGAAAGATCAGTTATCCATATTTATGTAGTTCTACTTCTGGACTCTCTATTTTGTTCCATTAATCTATTTATCTATTCTTTCACCAGTACCACACTATCTTGATTATTGTAGTTATATAGTAAGTCCGGAAGTCAGGTAGTATCTCTTTCAACTTTATTCTGCTTTCAGTACTGTGTTGGCTATTCTGGGTCTTTTGTTTCTCCATATAAATCTCAGAATCAGTTTACTGATATCTATAAAATAACTTGTGGTACTTTGACATTGAATTGAATCTATACATCAAGTTGGGGAAAACTGGCACCTTGACAATATTGTCTTCCTATTCCTTCCTAAACGTGGAATATTTCTTAATTTGTTTAATTCTTCTTTGATTTCTTTCATCAGAGTTTTGTAGTTTTCCTTATATAGGTCTTGTACGTATTTTGTTAGATTTATACCTAAGTATTTCATTTTGAGGGGTGCTAAGGTAAATGGTAATGTGTTTTTTAATTTTAAATTCCATGTGTTCATGGTATACAGGAAAGTGATTTACTTTTGTATATTAACTTTGCATCCTGTAACCTTGCTATAATCGCTTATTAGTTCCAGATTTTCTACATAGGCGATCATGTCATCTGAGAACAAAGACAGTTTCATGTCTCCCTTTCCAATCTGTATACATTTTATTTCCTTCTTTTGCCTTATTGCATTAACAAGGACTTCAATATGATGTTGAAAAGGAGTGATAAGGGGTGATATCCTTGCCTTGTACCTGATATTAGAAGGAAATCTTCAGTTTCTCACCATTAAGTATGATTTAGTTATAGTTTTTTTGTGTGGATTGTCTTTATTAAGTAGAGAAAGTTCCCCTCTATTCCTAGTTTACTATGAATTTTTACCATGAGTGGATGTTGGATCTGTGAAATGTTTTTTTCTGCATCTATTGATATGATTATGTGATTTTTCTTTTTGAGGCTGTTGATGTGATAGATTACATTAACTGATTTTCAAATGTTGAATTAACCTTGCATACCTGGGATAAATCCTACTTGGCTGTGGTCTATATATTTTAAAACTTTTTTGGATTCAATATGCTAATAATTTTTTGAAAAATTTTGCATCTGTGTTTATGAGAAATGTTACTCTGTAGTTTTCTTTAATGTTTTGACTGATTTTGGTGTTAGGGTAATGCTGGCCTTGTCAAATGAACTAGGAAGTATTCCCTCTGCTTCTATCCTCTGAAAGAGATCATGAAGAATTGGTATAACTTATTTCTTAAATATTTGTTAGAATTCACCAAAGAACCCATCTGGGCCTTGTTGTTTCTCTTTTGGAAGGCTGTTAATTATTGATACAATTTCTTATCTAGGTATAGTCCTATCCAGATTGGCTATTTATTCTTGTGTGAGTTTTGACAGTTCTTTCAAGGAATTGGTGTGTTTCACTTAGGTTATCAAATTTGTGGGCATAGAGTTATTCATAGTATTCCTTTATTATCCTTTTACTTTTTTTATGTTATCTGTAGTGAAGTCTCATTTCTGCTGTTAGTAATTTGTGTCCTCTCTCTTTTTTCATAGTTAGCCTAGTTAGAAACTTATTGATTTTTATCAAAGAAACAGCTTTTGTTTTCATTGATTTTCTCAAGTGATCTTCTGTTTTTAATTTCATTTCTGCTCTAATTATTAATTCTTTTCTTCTGTTTACTTAGGATTTAATTTTCTCTTCTTTTTCTAGTTTTCTAAGTTAGAAGATTAGATTATTGGTTAGTAGATCTTTCTTATTTTCTAATATATGCACTCAATACTATAAATTTGCTTCTAAACACTGCTTTTGTTTCATCCCACAAATTTTGATAAGGTATGTTTTCATTTCATTTAGTTTGAAATATCCTTACATTTCTTTTGAGATTTCTTTTTGGACTCATGTTATTTAGAAGTGTGTAATTTAATCTTCACATTTTTGGGGATTTTCCAGATATTTTTCTGTTATTTCTAGTTTAATTTCTTGTAGCCTTAGAGCAGACTCTACTCTCGTGTATGATTTAATATTCTTTTACATTTGTTAAGATGTGTTTTATAGTCCAGAATGTAGTGTATCTTGATGAATGTTCCATTGATCTTGAGAAGAATGTGTATTCTGTTCCTGTTGGATGAAGTTGTCTACAGATATCAATTATATAGTTGTGATGGTGTTACTGAGTTCAACTATTTCCTTACTGATTTTCTATCTACTGGTTCTATTCATTTCTGATGGAGGGGTGTTGAAATCTGCAACTATAATAGTGGATGCATCTATTTCCCATTATAGTTCTATAACTTTTTGTCTCAGGTACTTTGGTGCTCTGTTGTCAGCACCTACATGTTAAGAATTGTTATGTCTTGGGAGCTTCCCCAAGATGGTGGAGTAGGAAGACTCTGAACTCACCCGCTCTCACAGACACACCAAAATTACAACTGTTTGCAGAACAGCTATTTATGAGATTACCCGAAGAGTAGAAGAAAAGATGTTGACAACTAAAGAGATAAAGAATGAACTACAACAGGATGAGTAGGAGGGGTAGAGATGCAGTTATAGTGAAGAACCACACCCCTGGGTCAGCAACCCAAAAATGAGAGAGATATCACAACTGCAGAGGTCCTGCCTGAGGAGCAAGGGGTCCTGAGCCTCAAGTTGGGCTCCCCAGCCTAGGGGTCCTGCACTGGGAAGATGAGCCCCCAGAATGTCTGGCTTTGAAAACAAGCAGGGCTTAAATTCAGGAGAGCCAGAGGGATATAGGAAATGGAGACTCCACCCTTTAAAGTGCAGGTGCAAAATCTCACGTGCTCCAAGTACCAGTACAGAGGCAATAGCTTGAAAGGAGCCTGGATCAGACCCACTTGCTGATTTTGGAGACCCTCACAGAGAGGTAGGACTCCCCCTGGTGTTGGAGACACTGGAAGCAGCCATTTTGGGCAGCTCATTCTACTGTGATGACACTGGTGCTGGGAAGCACCATTTTGGAGTTCTCTCTCTAGCCAATTAGTGCTGGGGGCTTGCCCTGCCCATCAGCAGGCCTGCAGCAGCTGCATGCCCTTGGGCCAGCCAGATGCACAGGGAGCCAGCCCTGCCTACCAGTGGGTCGGCAGCTGCTATGTGCCACCAAGATTCACAAATAGCCATGGAAGGAGCTGGTTTCATGAACCAGTTAGCCCCCAGCAACCACGTGCTATTGGACCACAAAGCCAGCTGTGTGGGGAGCCTGCCCCACCCACCAGTGGGCCACAGCCACCACACAAGGCAGGGCCTTGTAGCTAGCTGGGCTGGGGGCAAGCCCCACCTACCAATGTGCCCACAGTAGTTGACCCCACCACAACAGAAGGGTGCATGTAGTTCCCATAGGTAATATCCCTATAACATATACCTCTGGTGATTAGAGGTGGTGTGCTGCTCTGCCCCATAGGAAGTCTCCTACATAAGCCCACTTCTCCAAGATCAGGACATATAACTGACCTACCTAATGCATAGATATAAACAGAGAATTGGGCAAAATGAAGAGACAGAGGAATATGTTCCAAATGAAGGAACAAGACAAAACCTCAGAAAATGCACCAATGAGATGGAGATAAGCAGTCTACCCAATAAAGAGTTCAAGGTAATGATCATAAAGATGCTTATCGAACTCAGGAGAAGAATGGATAGACACAGTGAGAATTTATAAAGAGTTAGAAACTATAAAAAAGAACCAAACAGAACTGTAAAATACAATAACTGAAATAAAAAAATATATATACTAGAAGGAATCAACAGTAGATTAGAAGATGCAGAGGAACTGGCCTGTGATATGGAAGATAGAAAAGTGGAAATCACCCAAGCTGAACAGGAAAAAGAGAAAAGAGTTAAAAAAAATAAGGATAGTCTAAGAAACCTCAGAGACAACATTAATCTTAATAACATACAAATTATAGGAGTCCCAGAAGAAGAGAGAGAAAGGGGCAGAGAATTTATTTAAAGAAATAATAGCTGAAAACTTCCCTAACCTGGGGAAGGAAACAGACATTAAATTCCAGGAAGGATAGAGAGTCCCAAACAAGATGAACCCAAAGAGGTCTGCACCAAGACACTTTAATTAAAATAGCAAGAATTACAGAAAGGATGTTAAAAGCAGCAAGAGAAAAGCTACTTACCTACAAGGGAACTCCCGTAAGACCACCAGCTAACTTCTCAGAAGAAAATTTGCAGGCCAGAAGGGAGTGACATGATATATTCAAAGTGCTAAAAGGAAAAAAAACCTATAACAAAGAATACTCTATCCAACAAGTTTATCATTCAGAATTGAAGGAGAGATAAAGAGTTTTACAGACAAGCAAAAGCTAAAAGAGTTCAGCACCACTAAACTGGCCTTACAGGAAATGTTAAGAGGACTTCTTTAAGTGGAAAAGAAAAGGCTACAACTAGGAATAAGAAAATTATGAAAGGAAAACTCTCATTGGTAAAGGCAAACATACAGTAAATGTAATGGATCAATCAATTATAAAGCTATAGGAAGGTTAAAAGATAAAACAAGTAAAACCATCTGTATCTACAATAAGTAAGGGATACACAAAATAAAAAGATGTAAAACGTGACATCAAAAACATTAAATATGGGGGGAGGGAGGTTTGTTAGAACGTGTTCAAACTTAAGAGAGTTTCGAGTTAAAATAGTCACCTGTAAATATAGGTTGTTATATTTCTATAACCTCAGAGTAACCATAAAACAAAAACTTATAATGGATGCACACACACAAAAGAAATTAATGCAAACCTAACACTAAAGGTAGTCATCATATCAAAAGGGAAGACAGCATAAGAAGAAGAAAGGAACAAAAAGAACTACAAAAACAACTAGAAAACAATTAACAAAATAAGAGGTACATACCTATCAATAATTACTTTAAATGTAAATGGACTAAATAATCAAAAGACATAGAATGGCTGAATAGATTAAAAAAAAAAAAAAAGACTCATACATATGTTGCCTACAAGAGACTCACTTCAAACCCAAAGAAACAAACTGAAAGTGAGAGGGTGGAAAAAGATATTCCATGGAAATGGAAATGAAAAGAATGGTGGGGTAGCAATGCTTATATCGGACAAAAGAGACTTCAAAACAAAGACTATAACAAGAGAGAAAGAAGGACATTACCTAATGATCAATGGATCAATCCAAGAAGAAGAAATAATGATTGTAAATATATATGCACCCAACATGGGAGCACCTAAATACATAAAGCCAAATATTAACAAACATAAAGGGAGAAATAGACAGTAATACAATAATCGTAGGGGACTTTAACACCCCACTTATATAATGGACAGGTCATTCAGACAGAAAATTAATAAGGAAACACTGGTCTTAAATGACACATTATTTCAAATCTCGTTAATAGACATATACAGAACATTCTATCCCAAAACAACTACACATGGAATACTCTCCAGGATGGATCACATGCTAGGCCACAAAACAAGTCTCAATACATTTAAGAAGACTGAAATATCAGGTATCTTTTCTGACTACAAAGGTGTGAGACTAGAAATTAAATACAAGAAAAAAAACTGTAAAAAGCACAAATACACGGAAGCTAAAAAATATGCTACTAAATAAACAATGGGTCATTGAAAAAATCCAAAAGGCAATCAGAAAATGCCTGGACAAAAATGAAAATGGAAACAAAACAATACAAAATTTATGGGAAAAAGCAGTTCTTAGAAGGAAATTTATAGCATTACAGGGCTACCTCAGGAAACAATTACAGTATTAACCAAGCTAATCTTGCACCTAAAGGAACTAGAAAAAGAAGAAAAAACACAACTCAAAGTTAGTAGAAGGAAAGAAGTAATAAAGGTCAGAGTGGAAATAAATGAAATAGAGACTGAAAATAGCAATAGAAAAGATTAATGACACTAAGAGCTGATTCTTTGAAAAGATAAGCAAAGTTGACAAGACTTTAGACAGATTCATCAAGAAAAAAAAGAGGAGAGGATCCAACCAATAAAATCAGAAATGAAAGAGAAGTTACAAGCAACATAGAATAAGAAAAGATCATAAGAGATTACTATGAACAATTATATACCAATACATTGAACAACCTAGAAGAAATGGATAAATTCCTGGAAATGTACAATGTCCCCAGTTTACATCAGGAAGAAATAGAAAATATGGACATACCGATTTCCAGTAATGAAATTGAATCAGTAAAAAAACAAAACAAAATGAAAAAACTCCCAACAAACAAAAGTCCAGGACCAGGTATCTTCACAAGTGAATTCTAATAGACATTTAAATAAGAGTTAACACCTATTTTTCTCAAACTATTTCCAAAAACTGAAGAGGAAGAAATGCTTCTGAACTCATACCATGAGGCTAGCATCATCACTTTGATACCAAAACCAGACAAAAATACCACCAAAAAAAAAAAAAAAAGAGAGAGTTAAAGACCAATATCATTCATGGACATAGATGCAAAAATCCTCAACAAAATATTAGCAAACCAAATTCAACAATACGTTAAAAGGATCTCACACCACAATCAAGTGGGATTTATCCCAGGG
The DNA here is from genome assembly GCF_005190385.1 of Monodon monoceros. Lineage (NCBI taxonomy): Eukaryota > Metazoa > Chordata > Mammalia > Artiodactyla > Monodontidae > Monodon > Monodon monoceros. The sequence goes on along the minus strand of NW_021703767.1, from coordinate 107,111,177 downwards.
ATGCAAGGATTGTTCAATATTCACAAATCAATATGATACACCATATTAGCGAACCAAAGAATAAAAATCATGTGATCATCTCCATAGATAAAGGAAAAACTTTTGACAAAACTTAACAATCATTTATGATAAAAACTCTCACCAAAGCAGATATAGAGGTAACATACCTCAACATAATAAAGGCTATATGTGACAAACCCACAGTTCACATCATACTCAACAGTGAAAAGCTGAAAGCATTTCCTCTAAGATCAGGAACAAAACAAGAATGCCCACTCTCACCACTTTTATTCAACATAGTATTGGAAATCCTAGGCAACACAGTCAGACAAGAAAAAGAAATGAAAAGAATCCTAATTGGAAAGGAAGAAATAAAACTGTCATTGTTTGCAGATGACATACTATATGTAAAAAATTCTAAAAAAGCCATCAGAAAAACTGTTAGAAATAATAAATGAATTCAGTAAATTTGTAGGTTACAAAATTAACATGCAGAAATTTGTTGCATTTCCATACACTAACAACAAACTATCAAAAAGAGAAATTAAGAAATATTTCATTGTGCATTTGTATCTCACATCTTCTTTATCCATTCATCTATTGATGGGCACTTATATTGCTTGCATATCTTAGCTATTTGTAAATAATGTTGCAATGAACATTAGGGTTCATGTATCTTTTTGAATTAGTGTTTTTGTTTTCTTCAGATATATGCCCAGGAATGGAATTGCTGGATCATATGGTACTCCTATTTTAATTTCTTGAGGAACTTCTATACTGTTTTCCATAGTGGCTGCACCAATTTACATTCCTACAAACAGTGTACAAGGGTTCCTTTTTCTGCACAACCTTGCCAACATTTGTTATTTGCTGTCTTTTTGAATAATAGTTGTTCTGACAGGTGTGAAGTGATATCTCATTGTGGTTTTGATTTGCATTTCCCTGATGATTAGTGATGTCAAGTGCCTTTTATTGTGTCTGTTGCCTATCTGCAGATCTTCTCTGGAAAATTGTCTTTTTGGGTACTCTGCCCATTTTTTAATTGGGTTTGTTCTTGGTATATTTTGGATATTAACCCTTTATCAGATATATTGTTTGCAAATGTCTTCTCCTATTCAGTAGGTAGTCTTTTTGTTTTGTTGATAGTTTCCTTCACTGTGTAAAAGCTTTTTAGTTTCATGTTGTCTCATTTGTTTATTTTTAATCCTTTAATCTGCATGTGTCTTTATATTTAAAGTAGGTTTCTTACAGACAACATATAGTTGATTAATTTTAATTTTTTGTTTTTTGGATCCACTTTGATTATCTGTCTTTTAATTGGTGTACTTAGACCTTTCCCATTCAAAGTGATTATTGATATAGTTGAATTAATTTCTGCCGTATTTGTACTGCTTTCTACTTATTGCCCTTGCTCTTTGCTCTTTTTTTTAAAATCTTCTACTCTTTTCCTATCTTCTGTGTTTTTAACTGAACATTTTATATGATGCTCTTTTCTTTCCTCTTTTTGACATATCAATTCTACTTCTTTTTTTACATTTTCAGTGGTTGCCTTAGGGTTTGCAATACATATTTACAGCTAATCCAAGTTCACTTTCAAATAACACTATACCTCTTCATCAGTAGTATTATGTGTACCTTATAATAATAAAATAATCCTGATTTCTTCCTCCGATCCCTTGTATCATTGCTGTTATTCATTTCACTTATATGTACATAAGCATATATATACTGATAAGTTATATACATAAGCATTCATAATCAAATACATTGTTGCTATTATCATTTTGAGCAAACTGTGACCTGTTAGATGAATTAATAATAAGAAAAACATAAGTTTTTTTTAACCTTAACTTATTCCTTCTTTGATGCTCTTCCTGTCTTTATGTAGATCCTAGTTTCTCACCTATATTATTTTCCTTCTCTCTAAAAAACTTTAAAAATATTTCTTGCAAGGCAAGTCTACTGGCAACAAATTTCCTCAACTTTTGTTTGGAAAGCCTTCATTTCTCTTTCACCTTTGAAGGATAGTTTCAGAGCATACAGAATTCTAGGTTGGTGGGTTTTTTCCTCTTAACTCTTTGAATATTTATCTACTCTCTTCTTGTTCACAAAGGTTTCTGAGCAGAAGTCACATGTAAATCTTATCTTTGTTCCTATATAGATAAGTGTTTCTGCCCTCTGGCCTCTTTCAGGATTTTAAAATTTATCTTTGATTTTCTTTAGTTTGGAGATGATGTGCCTGAGTATGCATTGTGGGGTTTTTTTTGTTTGTTTATTTTTTATTTGTTTGTTTGTTTTCACTTATCCTGTATGGTGTTCTCTGAGGTTCCTGGATCTGTGCTTTGGTATCTGACATGAATCTGGGGAAATTCTCAGTCATTATTTTTCAAATATTTCTTTTGTTCCTTCTGTTTTTCCTCTTCTCTTATTCCCAATATGCATGTGTTATACCTTTTATGGTTGTCCCACAATACTTGGATATTCTGTTCTGTTTTTTTCAGTCTTAGTTCTCTTTGCTTTTTTAGGTTCAAGTATTCTATTGATATATCAAATATATATTGATAACTTAGAGATCCTTTCCTCAACTGTACTGTCTACTAATAAGCCCATCAAGTGTTCTTCATTTCTGTTATAGTTTTTTTTGTCATTAACATTTCTTTTTAGGTTTTTCTTAGGATTTCCATCTCTCTTTCATTGCCCATCTGCTCTTGTATTCTATCTACTTTGTACATTCGAGCATATTAACCTTAGTATATTAATCATAGTTGTTTTAAATTCACAGTCTGATAATTCCAATATCCCTGCCATGCCTCGTTCTGATGCTTGCTCTGTATCCTCAAATTGTGTTTTTTTGCCTTTTGGTATGCCTTATAATTTCTTCTTGATGGCTGGACATAATGTACAAGGTAAAAGGAACTGCTCTCAATAGGCCTTTAGTAATGTAGTGGTGAGGAGTTGAGGGAAGGGAAGTGATCTGTAGTCCTATGATTAAGTCTCAGTCTTGTAGTGAGCCTTTGTCCTGTGAACTTCATAAGGTTTCCCACCTCCACCCCTGCCCACCTTCCATCCCCAGCCCTTATTTGGGACAGGATGGCTGGAGTGAGCTGGAGTTGGGTATCCCCCTTAGCAAGGCCTCTGATAATACCTCAGCAGGTTAGGTTCTGGTTGACTGGTTTCCCCTGAGTGCAGGTCTTGTTAAGAACAAAGTGCTCTGGCATATTCATTTTCCATTCCCCCTACTAGAATCAGAAGGAGAAGGGGTTTTTTCTTCAATATCTACTATGGGAACCCAGTCAAGTTCCTAGAGGTAAATTGCACAATATTATGGAGGCAGTGCTATGACTAGGTCCCTTTCAGAGTTGTCCACAGTGAGCCTTCAGCATTTTGTCATTTGCAATTTAGGTTTTCCTCCTCTCAGTAATTATTCTTGAATAATAAGCTTAAACTGGAACTATCCTAGGACTTACGATTAATCTTGGGAAAATAACTCATTTGCATATGTAAGAAGTCTGTAATTTTGATACAGATATGAATTAATATAAAACTTTCTGAGGCCATTCTCATTTGTGTGTTTGCACATATTTTTTCCCAAGCCAAAATAAACTACCCATTTCATTTCTTTCTTTTTGCTTACATTATTTTGATTCTTCAAGATCTTTCTTTTTTATGATGTTACCTCTGTTTACTCCAGCCCATAATAATCTTTTTGATATAATATAGCACTTACATTTTCAAGCAAACCATTTAGCAGTTCAGTAGGTACAGTCTTATTTTGTATTTTTGTAGGTGTTTGTTCTTAAGTCTTGCCTTTTTAATATGTCAAAATCCTTGAGGGCAGTAACTGTCTTTATCTTCCCCTATATTACCCATAGGATCTAGCACCTCGTGGTGGTTGCATGGGAGGTGTTTGCTAGTTTGTTGAGTGATTGAAATGCATGATATTAATCATGAAGCCAAGGTTTTCATATTACATTTCATTTTGATTTTACCACTGTCCACAAAGAAGAAATGTTTACACACCTCCTGGAAAGTAATCAAGCTTATGTGTTGTTCTGTATCATAAATGATATTCATGTCAAGGATGGAGAAATGGAACATATCTCTTGCTGCCACCTTTGTTTTCCGTGGACAGTAAATGCGTGTAGGCCTCTAGATGGCTGTCTGCTATGAATTGCATCATTTACACTGGCTTTTAATATGCCTCCTGGCATTTCAGTTTCTGTTCTCAGCAGGCAACCTCACTCATGCTGAATCCTCTGATATTTGTACCCAGATAAATGCTTAGATTGCTATGAAAGATGTTCTCGCTTTGCTTCTTCATGGTTTCAGATGAATGTCAGTGACACATTGGAAAGCACATCATTCAATATTATTTAAAATATTGAATCATAGCAATTTGCTAGAATTTATATTCCATGTTTCTGTTAATGGACATGAGTTTTTATACTGAGTTTTGTGGCCTGTCTATGATTACTCGTGGGTTTTGTCATCATCTGCTCTCAGAAGAGGAGGGTTGTATTTTACCTGCTACCAGCCAGCATCCTGTGGAATACCTGTGCCTGAGTTCAGAAAGGGGAGCAGAGAAACAGAGAGAAAGGAAAAATGGAAAATGATTTATGACATCTTCCTTATCCAAATTGGGGATGGAGTGTTGCAAGGAAGCTTGGAAGAAGGAAAATGCATATTTAAGTGTGGTATTAGCTTTTAATCAAGGCTCAGAGAACAAGAAAAACATTTTTACTTTGTAATAATTATACATTTTTCATGTGTCAGTAATTATGTAGATGAACTTAAACTTTTTTTAAAGCTTTTTTTTTCGTCAGGACCCTTTGTGTTCAAAGACTCACGTTGTACACGAGATAAAGGTAAAAGAAAATCACATTTATTTTCATGGAGAACGTTCTTTTTCAAATTATATGTTAGTAAAATGATATAGATTTTTTTTTCAGGGAACAAGACTTCATAATTAAAAACATGTATTCATAAATATTAGGATTCTTTTTTAGATGTTTTGTGTGGCCATCAGAATGGTAGCTTTGAATTCCGATTTCTCTATTGAAAAATATTTGAATGATACTTTCTATATTCTGCTTTATTGGTATATTAATGAAAGTCCCCTGGTTATTGCTCAGGGGAGAGCACTCAAATAGCAACTCATATAATTTATATGAGTTATAATCCTAATGTTGATCTAATTTAGAATCATTTTTATCTACTGGAAATTTTTTAAAAATTTTAAATGGAACATAATTATTGTGGTAACGTGCTGGAATCAGGGTAATTCTTCTGACCCTCCCCTTGCCATTTGAAAAAAAATCTGTAGATAAAGATTTAGGTTAACTTGTTCACTCATTTATTCATGAATGACTGATCGTTTTCTAATTTTTTCCCGGTGGTATATCTTAAGAAAGACATATGAATATTCATTTGTATATATTTTGCATCATTCTGTTATTATTTTGACAAACTCAAGAGTTGTTCAGTCCATGTTCTGTCATTAACATGCAAATAGAATTGTGATAACAGTGAACATAATGATACAATCAGGGAATAGGGAGGCAAGGTAGTATGTATGGCCAATCTTAACAGCAGAATATATCCTAGACTCAGGCTTGGATTGGAAATACAGTATGGCCAAGAAAATAACTAGTGCCAAATTCACAACACTCACTGAGCCGTGCATAGATCTGTGATTTATGTTGTCCTTATCCTTTTGTTAATAACCTTGGTTTTGTAAAATAAGTAATTTTGTGAAATGAGGTTAATAGCTTTCTTTTGATATTAAGTCAGAAGGTTTTGGAGAGGCACAGAGAGATAAACAAAAATAAAAAATTGCAAATGCCTAGTTAGAATATCCAGCAGATCTGCGGGGCTGCTAATCTGAGGAAAGGGATAGCTAATTAAATGTGCTGTGTCCTATTGCTCCTTTCCTTTTGCTTAGATTTATTTGTTTTCTCTTCCTTTAATCTTTTGCTTTTAGCCTTTTGCTGTCTTTTATTTCTTTTTAAGTTGTGTCTGTTAAAGGCAGAATTTTCTTGGAATATTTGTCACCATTGTTCTGTGTCAGACTTTATCCAGTGTTTTCAGGTCTTTCTCACCAGTGTCACATTCCAAACACAAGCCTGTCTTTTTTTCCTTTTTTTTTTTTTAACTTAATGAAAAGCTAATTAGAATATGAGCAGAAAAACATATTATGTTTATGCCTCTGAAAAAAGAAACATTAGTATAACCTGTTTTAGAGCTCTTATTTTCTGAAATGGAAAGCTTATCTTCTTGTAAATGTTAAATCCTAGATTTCTTTATTAATCTTGTTTTCTTTGGCTAGATATTTTATTCACTCATATCTTTATATCTAGAAGAATAGGTTATAATTTTCTCTATTTCCTATCACTTTTAGAGGAAAAAAGAAGTTAGCTATAGAAAGTAAAACTCAAAATTGTCAGTGAGTTAGAAGCCAATCATTTAGTACCTCATTTACACTATAATATTGGCCTGGGGTTTTACGCTGTTGTGAGAGGGAAGCTGCAGCTCGAGAGCTTTCTAGGGTTAATAGCAAGAATTATACTAAAAAAATATGTTTCACATAATTATAAGCCTGTTTTGTTTGTTGCAGTAGAAAAAGATAGCAACACCAACAACCCTCCTTATGCCCCTTTCCTCCAGTGCCTTTCTTTCTTTTGCCCAAATCTGAAGCCAATTTGGAGGAAGTTAGAAGGAGATGAAAGAGATTTGCTGTGGAAGCTAGAATATTAAGCGCTTTGGCAAGCATTTGGATTTCTCTCTAAGGAGGAAAGGAGCAGCATGCCAAATTCTTACCGTGCTGAAAGACAGAGACTAACTGGGGTTGATTCTGAAAACATTTTATGCCCATGAAACAAAGGTTCGTGAGAATTACCAGTGAACTCTTTCCCTCTGTGAACTCCTGGGTTTTGTGAGGGGATTTAAAAAAAAAATGTATATTTGGGAATATGTGTAAAGTTAATCTTCTGCTTAACTTCATGCGCATAACATTTTTAGCTGCCTGTCATCCCCCTTTCTTAATAAGGCCATTTCCTACTCCTCGATTCATGTCAGTCCCCATTAAGTATCAATTCAATCAAGACAGAAGTCAAAGTACAATATGCATATAAAAATCCATCTTCTAAAGTGATATGCAAATAAATAATCAAATGTACAAATCAGAGCAAAGTATGGTCAATTCCACGTTAGTAGCAGGATGAGAGTTAGGCTGCCTGGGTTCAAATCCTGGCTCCATCCTTGCTTGTTGTGTGGCCTCGTTCAGCTTGTTTACCTCTCTGCCTCTTCATTCCTTTACCTGTCAAATGGGGCTGGTTATGAATTAATCTCATAGGAATATTGTGATGTTTCATGTAAATTATTAAGCACAGTGTCTGGCACTCAGTAGAGTTAATTATTATTTTTGTTGTTATTATTGTCATTGTTATAAAAGTTTTCTGAACTGTAGGAAGATATGATTTTGAAAAATAAACGTTTTACTATCAATAAAATAGCAACATATAAAGCAGCATACTGAACTAACTCATTTATTTAAATGCCAAAATTAAGAGAAGTAAAATCTCACAAGTGGTAATTGACCTCAAAATTCAGTATTGTTTGCCAAGAGCAATCTAGATTACTAAATATCTAAATGAGAGAATGTTTAATATATAGTTTTAATTCATTGAAGTATATATAAGTAATAAAACCAGGATGACAAAGCACTGTGTGATTTAATACTTCACCAATTTGATTTAATAACCCTTAAGCCTAATGTTAAACTTTTTAATTATTTCTAAATGTAAACAGTTCATACTTAAATATTTTTCTGAAGTTTGTAAGTGGTTATTAAATTAATATTCCCCTCATAAATAATGCAGACAAACTTTAGCCCAGTCTTTTGTTCCAACTATCAGAAATTCCCTGTTAATATATTTGGAGTCAATTAAATTGTAATATTGCATTATATTTACCAGGCAACTCTGCGGTGTCTCTACGCTGTTGATTCAGATCAGCACTATCAGCCTACCCCTGATAGAGCATTACTTTGACAGGGTGGATAAGAAAAGAGGCAGCAACCTTGGATATGGGCAGTTATTTTCTAAAAGTTGTGTTTTTTTTTTTAATCAAAGATGACAGCAGTGTTTATGGGAAGCTAGATAAGTATCTTTTTGCTTGTTTACACTATGACACTCTAGGAGAATTTTTTTTTATTTTACAAGTTTCAGGTATGCAGCATTATAATTCGATATACACTACAAAGTGATCATCACCACAAATCTAGTTACCATCCATCACCAGACAATTGACCCCCTTCACTCATTTTGCCCACCCCTCAACCTCTTTCCCCTCTGGTAACCACTAGTTTGTTCTCTGTATCTATGAGTTTGTTTTTGTTTTGTTTGTTTATTTTGTTTTATAATCCACATGTGAGTGAAATTTGTATTTGTCTTTGGCCGACTTATTTCACTTAGCATAATACCCTCAGGGTCCATCCGTGTTGTCACAAATGGCAGGATTTCATTCTTTTAGTGGCTGAGTAGTATTCCATTGTGTTTACATACCACAGCTCCTTTATCTGTTTATCCATCAGTGGACACTTAGGTTGTTTCCGTATCTTGGCTACTGTAAGTAATACTACAGTGAACATAGAGATGCATATATCTTTTTGAATTAGTGTTTTTGTGTCCTTCAGATAAATACCCAGAAGTGGAATAGCTGGGTCATATGGTAGTTGTTTTCTTAATTTTTTGAGGAATCTCCATTCTGTTTTCCATAGTGGCTGCACAAATTTACAGTCCCACCAAAAGAATAGGAAGGTTCCACTTTCTCCACATCCTCTCCAACATTTGTTATTCCTTGTCTTTTTGATAATAGCCATTGTAACAGGTGTGAAGTGTCACCTACAAATTGGCACTTGAAATGGTCATGTAATGCCTCCCAAACCATGGTCGAATTTATGACCATGAGGGGGCCCTGTCACCTATAGATTGGCACTTGCCATCTACCTGTACAAGAATCAAATTATGAGCCGCTGCAGCTGCTGACCTTCAACACCCCCTGAAAGGAGTTCAGGGTGGAGATCAGGAATGAGGCACTCTGTGCTCTGGGAAAAACTGGCAGAATAGGTCTTCAGATAGTTAGATATTTTCAGGAGATGATTTTATGAGCCCTATTCTTGCATCTCCTCATATCTAGAAAAGCATTAAATCCTTCATGGTGACGTCTGCTCCTTGTGACTAGCAGTAACCTTCATGAGACTAGCAAAAACCTTCTGCAAAAAATATGTACTTGATTGCATGTACTCCCCCTTTACCAACATCACATACACAGTGACCTTCCCCCCTACCTCTTTGGAGCAGTTTCTCAGAGCTATCTGAAATGCTGTCTTCCAGGCTGTAGTCCTCATTTTGCCCCAACTAAAACTTAACTCACAGCTCTCACATTGTGCATTTTTTTTCAGTCAACAGAGGTGATATCTTGATTTGCATTTCCTGATGATTAGTGATATTGAGCACCTTTTCATATATTATTGGCTATTTGTATGTCTTCTTTGGAAAAGTGTCTGTTCAAGTCCTTTGTCCATTTACAAATCAGGTTATTTGTTTTTTTTGATATTGAGTTGTATGAGTTTCTTATATAGTTTGGATATTAATTCCCTATTGGATATATGGTTTGCAAATATTTTCTCTCAGTCCATAGGTTGTTTTTTCATTTTGATAATGGTTTCACTGTACAGAAGCTTTTTAGTTTAATGTAATCCCATCTGTTTATTTTTGCTTTTGTCTCCCTTGTCTTTGGAGACAGAGCCACAAAAACATGGCTAAGACCAATGCAATGACGTTACCACTATGTCTTCTTCTAGGAGTTTTATGGTTTCATGTTTTACGTTCAAGTCTTTTATCCATTTTATTTTTTTGTGTATGGTGTAAGACAGTAGTCTAATTTCATTCTTTTGCACGTGTCTGTCCAGTTTTCCCAACACCATTTATTGAAGAGACTATCCTTTCTCCATTGTATGTTCTTTGCTCCCTTGTTGTAAATTAATTGTCCCTATATGTGTGGGTTTATTTCTGAGCTCTCAGTTCTGTTCCATTTATCTACGTGTCTGTTTCTGTGCCAGTACCATACTGTTTCGACTATAGCTTTGTAATATAGTCTGAAATCAAAGAGCACTATACCACCAGCTTTGTTCAGGAGAATTTTAATTTTGAGAAATAAATTCAAAATTACTAAAGGGTAAGAAAAAGTATTCGCCTTTGCCTTCTGGATTACATGATTCCATATTCAATAGATTATAAATCCTACAGCATAGGCCCAATACTATCTAGTTCTTTTTTTTTTATTAATTAATTTGTTTATGGCTGCATTGTGCTGAGTGCAGGCTTTCTCTAGTTGCAGTGAGTGGGGGCTACTCTTTGTTGTGGTGCGCAGGCTTCTTATTGCGGTGGCTTCTCTTGTTGCAAAGCACGGGCTGTAGTGCACAGGCTTCAGTAGTTGTGGCTCATGGGCTCTAGAGCTCAGGCTCAGTAGTTGTGGTGCACGGGCTTTGTTGTTCCACAGCATGTGGGATCTTCCTGGACCAGGGCTTGAACCCATGTCCCCTGCATTGGTAGGTGGATTCTTAACCACTGCACCACCAGGGAAGTCCTATCTAGTTTCTAAGAGTGGAAGAATTGAAGCATTTATGAATCTTTTAAATCTGGATAAGGGAAGGAAACACTTAAAGGGTAGCAAAGGAGAAGTATAACATGATTATTTTATGGCATGCAACGTAAGATTTAGGTGTCAGTGAGGATCAGTCTGAGGAGCCAGGTTATCATCTGAGAGAACAGTTAGAATAAATGGCAGTTATCACCTTCCTGAGCTCAAGTGAAGGTTGGCTTGGTTTCTTATGACAAGCATATAGCTTACTAGAAGGGGCTGGGACCTGGAATTACGCTCATCCATTGGCTAGAACAGGTGCTAAGGAAAACAGCCTCAGCCTTATGTACTGTATAGGTGTAGACTTTTAATACTTGCTCTCCTTCCACACACATCCCTTGAATTTCTAAGTTGATGTGTTGGATAAAAATTAACATGAGAAGTTCAAGTCAAAGTACTAATAAGTTTCCCCAACAGGTAGCAGGGCTCATGTTGGGGAATCCAAAAGTTGATTTAATCACTCAGTCAGTGACAATTAGAGAAACTGAATTGTAAGACTGTGATCCTGGCCTGGAAAGAGAATATTAAGGATGTAGTCTTAGGTGGGGTTACCAATAGAAGAAAAGATGACAAGAAACCAAGATAGAAGCCTATTTATTAATGGAGCATAAAAAATTCAACAACAAGAATGAATTGGTGCAGAGAGTTGTGCAGGGCTGTTGAACTCAGGCCTGGAGTCAGAACTGGTGTCCTAACAAGTAGGAAAGAGAGGAGGAGAGAGGAGAAAGGCATGAGGGCAGGAGTTCGAGTCTCTAAGTGGGGAAATCATGTGGCAGTAGTTGTGAAGTAGAATAAGCACTGATTGATGCTATCAATCAATGAGAGCATCTATAAGTTGAGCTGTATAGGAGAAACAAGATTCTAAAGGAGAGGACTCAATTGGAGGATATACTGATAGGAGGAGGGGGTTCTCCCCCTCAAATATTCCTGAGCCTGTCTTTTTGGAAGTTTTTTAGGTGACTTCTGGCAGAGCAATCTTTCTAAAAGTTAAATCTGATTCCTGCCTCAAATCCCTCAGGGGCCCCATAGCACTGAGGGAAAAGTGTACATTCCATAACGTGGCTCACATGATCTTCAGTTTGCCCTTAATTGTTTTCACTCCATGGGAACCACTAAGAATTAACCAGAATATGCCAGTTTTTCTCAAGCTTTTCTGCTTTGGCTAATGCCCTTCTGAAATTACTTGCTTATTATGCCCTCCTCTGCTCCATACTGACCCTAACTCATCCTTTACCATTCTAACTTCCTTGACTGAATCCTCTTCTGTGCTCACAAAAAATTCTGTGCATGCCTGCTGCTATAGTACTTACCTTTAATGCAGGTTGACCAACCAACCAGTCTTCTAAATTAACTGAAGTTCTTTGATGAATGAATAAATGAATAGGTGAGACTGAGTGGAGAGAATTATTGCTAAGATTTAGCCTGGTGTGATGGTCAGCTAGTTTGAAGCACCTCAGGCCTACTAATGATAGCTTCCTGTTTGCAGTGAAGGAACTATCCAAAAACTTTCAAGAGGTCTCCCTTAGCTGACTTCTGTTTCTCAATAGAGCCCTTTGTGGGACACTGGAGCCTTGTTAGGTCAAGATACATAGGAGAATCTCTGTTCTTGAGGGGCTCAGGAATTCTAACTATGCCTTTGCTATCAGGGGAGGTTTCAGGTTCTATATTTTGGAGAGCGGAGAAGTCTAAAAGAAATAATGTAGTTTCTGTCTTCAAGATGCTGGTGAAGGAATGGCATTGGAAAAACCTTCCTCGGCTATACTTTGTATCCATGGATCTTGAAGTTCATGGTGTGGGCTGCTTGGGAAATATGTGAAGATCAGATAGATCAGATTTTGTGGATTTGACAACGTGACACGTTGTGGGTATGACAATATACTCTTCATTAGCTCACTTCACGTATCTTTTGGATTGGCCTTACTGATCTTTAACAAGAAAAATATTAATATTCAACTTCACCAAACTTATAGGAACAGCATCTTTATTTTATTTTTTTGCCAGAGTCCAAGAATTGATCATTTTTTTATAGGAACTAATTCACACTGACTGTACCTAATGACAATCATCTATTATTATCTCTCACTGTTCTGCGAATTGACTGGATCAGCTCTGTGGTGTTTTTTTTTTGGGGGGGGGGGGGGGAGTGTATTTTTACTTTTTTTTTTTTTTCCTTATTAGTCATCCATTTTATACACATCACTGTATACATGTCAATCCCAATCTCCCAATTCATCACACCACAACTCCCAACCCCCGCTGCTTTCCCCACTTGGTGTCCATATGTTTTTTCTCTACTTCTGTGTCTCAATTTCTGCCCTTCAAACCGGTTCACCTGTACCATTTTCTAGGTTCCATCTATATGCATTAATACACGATATTCGTTTTTCTCTTTCTGACTTATTTCATTCTGTATGACAGTCTCTAGATGCATCCACGTCTCTACACATGACCCAGTTTCGTTCCTTTTTATGGCTGAGTAATATTCCATTGTATATATGTACCACATCTTCTTTATCCATCCGTCTGTCAATGGGCATTTAGGTTGCTTCCATGACCTGGCTATTGTAAATAGTGCTGCAGTGAACATTGGGGTGTATGTGTCTTTTTGAATTATACGAATTTTAAGATTTTTTGTTCTAGTTCCGTAAAAAATGCCATTGGTAATTTGATAGGGATTACATTGAATCTGTAGATTGCTTTGGGTAGTATAGTCATTTTCACAATATTGATTCTTCCAATCCAAGAACATGGTATATCTCTCCATCTGTTGGTATCATCTTTAATTTCTTTCATCAATGTCTTATAGTTTTCTATATATGGGTCTTTTGTCTCCCTAGGTAGGTTTACTCCTAGGTATTTTATTCTTTTTGTTGCAGTGGTAAATGGGAGTATTTCCTTAATTTCTCTTTCAGAATTTTCATCATTAGTGTATAGGAATGCAAGAGATTTCTGTTCATTAATTTTGTATCCTGCAATTTACCAAATTCGTTGATTAGCTCTAGTAGTTTTCTGGTGGCATCTTCAGGATTCTCTATGTATAGTATCATGTCATCTGCAAACAGTGACAGTTTTACTTCTTCTTTTCCAATTTGTATTTCTTTTTCTTCTCTGATTGCTGTGGCTAGGACTTTGAAAACTATGTTGAATAATAGTGGTGAGAGTGGACATCCTTGTCTTGTTCCTGATCTTAGAGGAAATGCTTTCAGTTTTTCACCATTGAGAATGATGTTTGCTGTGGGTTTGTTGTATATGGCCTTTATTATGTTGAAGTAGGTTCCCTCTGTGCCCACTTTCTGGAGAGTTTTTATCATAAATGGGTGTTGAATTTTGTCAAAAGCTTTTTCTGCATCTATTGAGATGATCATATGGTTTTTCATCTTCAATATGTTAATATGGTGTGTCACATTGATTGATTTGTGTATATTGAAGAATCCTTGCAGTAAATCCCACTTGACCATGGTGTATGATCCTTTTTATGTGTTGTTGGATTCTGTTTGCTAGTATTTTGTTGAGGATTTTTGCATCTATGTTTATTGGTGATATTGGTTTATAATTTTCTTTTTTTGTAGTATCTTTGTCTGGTTTTGGTATCAGGGTGATGGTGGCTTCATAGAATGAGTTTGGGAGTTTTCCTTCCTCTGCAGTTTTTTGGAAGAGTTTGAGAAGGATGGGTCTTAGCTCTTCTCTAAATGTTTGATAGAATTCACCTGTGAAGCCATCTGGTCCTGGACTTTTGTTTGTTGGAAGATTTTTAGTCACAGTTTCAATTTCATTACTTGTGATTGGTCTGTTCAAATTTTCTGTTTCTTCCTGGTTCAATCTTGGAAGGTTATACCTTTCTAACAATTTGTCCATTTCTTCCAGGTTGTGCATTTTATTGGCCTAGAGTTGCTTGTAGTAGTCTCTTAGGATGCTTTGTATTTCTGCAGTGTCTGTTGTAACTTCTCCTTTTTCATTTCTAATTTTATTTATTTGAGTCCTCTCCCTCTTTTTCTTGATGAGTCTGGCTAATGGTTTATCAATTTTGTGTATCTTCTCAAAGAACCAGCTTTTCGTTTCATTGATCTTTGCTATTGTTTTCTTTGTTTCTTTTTCATTTATTTCTACTCTGATCTTTATGATTTCTTTCCTTCTGCTAACGTTGCGTTTTGTTTGTTGTTCTTTCTCTAGTTCCTTCAGGTGTAACGTTAGATTGTTTATTTGAGATTTTTCTTGTTTCTTGAGGTAGGCTTATATAGCTATAGACTTCCCTCTTAGAACTGCTTTTGCTGCATCCCATAGGTGTTGGATCATCGTGTTTTCATTGTCATTTGTCTCTAGGTATTTTTTTATTTCCTCTTTGATTTCTTCAGTGATCTCTTGGTTATTTAGTAACGTATTGTTTAGCCGCCATGTGTTTGTGTTTTTTATGTTTTGTTCCCTGTAATTGATTTCTAATCTCATAACGTTGTGGTCAGAAAAGATGCTTGATATGATTTCAATTCTTAAATTTACTGAGGCTTGATTTGTGACCAAGATGTGATCTGTCCTGGAGAATGTTCCATGTGTACTTGAGAAGAAAGTGTAATCTGCTGTTTTTGGGTGGAATGTCCTATAAATATCAATTAAATTTATCTGGTCTATTGTGTATTTAAAGCTTATGTTTCCTTCTTAATTTTCTGTTTGGATGATCTGTCTATTGGTGTAAGTGAGGTGTTAAAGTCCCCCACTATTATTGTGGTACTGTTGATTTCCTCCTTTTTAGCTGTTAGCAGTTGCCTTATGTATTGAGGTGCTCCTATGTTGCGTGCATATATATTTATAATTGTTATATCTTCTTCTTGGATTGATTCCTTGATAATTATGTAGTGTCCTTCCTTGTGTCTTGTAACATTCTTTATTTTAAAGTGTATTTTATCTGATATGAGTATTGCTACTCCAGCTTTCTTTTGATTTCCATTTTCTTGGAATGTCTTTTTCCATCCCCTCACTTTCAGTCTGTATGTGTTGCTAGGTCTGAACTGGGTCTCTTGTAGACAGCATATATATGGGTCTTGTTTTTGTATCCATTCAGCAAGCCTGTGTCTTTTGGTTGGAGCATGTAATCCATTCACGTTTAAGGTAATTGTTGATATGTATGTTCCTATTACCATTTTCTTAATTGGTTTGGGTTTGTTTTTGTAGGTCCTTTTCTTCTCTTGTGTTTCCCACTTAGAGAAGATCCTTTATCATTTGTTGTAGAGCTGGTTTGGTAGTGCTGAATTCTCTTAGCTTTTGCTTGTCTGTAAAGCTTTTGATTTCTCCATCGAATCTGAGTGAGATCCTTGCTGGGTGGAGTAATATTGGTTGTAGGTTCTTCCCTTTCATCACTTTAAGTGTATCATGCCACTCCCTTCTGGCTTGTAGAGTTTCTGCTGAGAAATCAGCTGTTAACCTTATTGGAGTTCTCTTGTATGTTATTTGTTTTTCCCTTGGTGCTTTCAGTAATTTTTCTTTGTCTTTAATTTTTGCTGATTTGATTACTATGTGTCTCAGAGTGTTTCTCCTTGGGTTTATCCGGTATGGAACTCTCTGTGCTTCCTGGACTTGGGTGGTGTTTCCTTTCACATGTTAGGGAAGTTTTTGACTATAATGTCTTCAAATATTTTCTTGGGTTCTTTCTCTCTCTCTTCTCCTTCTGGGACCCCTGTAATGCGAATATTGTTGCCTTTAATGTTGTCCCAGAGGTCTCTTAGGCTGTCTTCATTTCCTTTCATTCTTTATTCTGTTCTGCAGCAGTGAATTCCACCATTCTGTCTTCCAGGTCACTTATCCGTTCTTCTGCCTCAGTTATTCTGCTATTGATTCCTTCTAGTGTATTTTTCCTTTCAGTTATTGTATTGTTTATCTCTGTTTGTTTGTTTTTTAATTCTTCTAGATCTTTGTTAAACATTTCTTGCATCTTCTCGATTTTGCCTCCATTTTTTTTCCGAGGTCCTGGATCATCTTCACTATCATTATTCTGAATTCTTTTTCGGATGATTGCGTATCTCCATTTCATTTAGTCGTTTTTCTTGGGTTTTATCTTGTTCTTTCATCTGATACATAGCCCTCTGCCTTTCATCTTGTCTTTCTGTGTATGTGGTTTTTGTTCCACAGGCTGCAGGATTATGGTTTTTCTTGCTTCTGCTGTCTGCCGTCTGGTGGATGAGGCTAGCTAAGAGGCTTGTGGAAGTTTCCTGATGGGAGGGACTGGTAGTGGGTAGAGCTCAGTAAAACTTTAATCTGCTGGTCTGCTGATGGGTTTGGCTGGGTTCCCTCCCTGTTGGTTTTGTGGCCTGAGGCAACCCAACACTGGAGCCTACCCGGGCTCTTTGGTGGGGCTAATGGTGGTCTCTGGGAGGGCTCACTCCAAGGAGTACTTCCCTGAACTTCTGCTGCCAGTGTCCTTGTCACTTGGTAAGCCAAAGCTGCCCCCTGCCTCTGCAGGACACCCCCCAACACTAGCAGGGAGGTCTGGTTCAGTCTCCTGTGGGGTTACTGCTCCTTCCCCTGTGTCCCAATGCACACACTACTTTGTGTGTGCCCTTCACGTGTGGAGTCGCTGTTTCCCCCAGTCCTGCCGAAGTCCTGCAATCAAATCCCGCTAGCCTTCAAAGTCTGATTCTCTAGGAATTCCTCCTCCCATTTTCAGACCCCCAGGTTGGGAAGCCTGACATGTGGCTCAGAACCTTCACTCCAGTGGGTGGACTTCTGTGGTATAAGTGTTCTCCAGTTTGTGAGTCACCCATCCAGCAGTTATGGGATTTGATTTTATTGTGATAGCGCCCCTCCTACCATCTCATTGCAGCTTCTCCTTTGTCTTTACATGTGGGGAATCTTTTTTGGTGAGTTCCAGTGTCTTTCTGTCAATGATTGTTCAGCAGTTAGTTGTGATTTGGTGTTCTCGAAAGAGGGAGTGAGAGCATGTCCTTCTACTCTGCCATCTTGAACCAATCTGAGGGACGGCATATTTAGATACGGTCCTATAGCTCTTCTCTCAAAATCAAAGAAAGTGTCTAGGTCTGAGGAAGAAATTTGGTTTTGGGGAAGGGAACATGCCCCAGTTGCCCCCTGCAGGTGGAGGACAGGATTGGGCACATTGGCCTGCTCAAAGAGTCTTCCAAGTTGAAAACAGTGGGCCAAGCGTGAACTTAGAGGTGAAACAAAGGATTCAGAACTGGAAACCAGTTTGATTATCAAGAAAGCT
This sequence comes from Monodon monoceros, assembly GCF_005190385.1. Lineage (NCBI taxonomy): Eukaryota > Metazoa > Chordata > Mammalia > Artiodactyla > Monodontidae > Monodon > Monodon monoceros. Next base: position 107,093,269 of record NW_021703767.1, on the reverse strand, counting down.
TGGAGGGCAGAGCCTCAGACCACCCCTGAAATGGTATGTAGGGAAAGGAAGCCTTTAATGGGGCAGAATACATCCTGGGCAGGAGTCCCTCTGAAGGGGACAGCTTATGGGGCCAGATGTGAGTCCTCTTCAGGACTCAATAGGAAAAGAAGAATCTCTATTCTTGTTGGGAGTAGCTGCTATCTGCTCAACTTTCTGCCTTTTGCTGATATATTCTGATACCCTATTGAAATGAACATCACTTTAAATAAAAGTAACCACTTAGAATGATTATTAAATTAATACTGAAAATAGAACACGCTCAAAGTGTGTTCCAAGGGATTCCTGAGAAATGTTACTGAGAAAGTATTCTATGGTCAAATTTTAAGTTTAGAACATTCTCTACATTTATCTTTTCTTGGTGATTCTCTTTACACATTAGCATAGTAAAAGCTGTGAGAAGTCTTACAGTAAAGAAATCTGTTTTTACTAATCTTAGTTTACTATGAAACCATTATAATTGTGGTGGGGGCTTACTGTAGAACACACCTTGACAACATTAAAATAAGGGTTAATGAAACATTTGATCTGGTGAAGAAACTGCTAAATATCTGGTGAAAATCCCTTGATTGGAACTGAAAGGAAATTGAGAAGCTGGCGCTAAACCCGAAAAGATTGCAATCAGAATATCTGTAAAGCATGTTGCGTGGGCCTTTTGTATAGCTGGTGCTGGGCCACTTCTTGCTGCAGTTGTTTTTGTTTTTATTGTTTAAATGGAAAGGAGATGAAAAAGGCCTATTCTTGCCAGCTGTGGTTGAACCAAATTGCTGTCAGTGTGGTAGATATCAGCTAATCTTTCAATTAAGGAACCACTGCAGTTTTGGAGCAGTCATGGTTTCTCCTTGCCTTTAAGTTTTAATATCTTGGTAACTGTCCGTATAAATTTAGATTTTTCTCTATGGTTTTACCATTCTCTCTCTCTCTCTCTCTCTCTCTCTCTCTCTCTCTCTCTCTCTCTCTTCCTCTCTTTCTCTCTGGATAGATAGATAGAGATAGATATATACTTTTTTGTTTTTAAAAATAAAAATAGAGTTCATTTATTCTACGGAATTCCTCAGGTGAATGGCAGGCAACCACCTTTCGTAATTTTCAGAGAAAAAAATATTTGAAGTAGCCAAATGCTCATTCAGTTGGGCTCATTTTAGAAGTAGGCAGAATGGCAAATCAAATTCCTATGGAGCAAAACAGGTATCCAGAGTAAGTGAACAAAACAGGCTGGATGTGAACTACAGTGATTGGAAAAGTACAGGCTCATTAAATGAGGCAGCTGCTCCAGGAGATAGAAATGTGGGCCACTGTTTCTGAATTACTTGATTTTTACAGAAAAAGCAGAGAATCTGGATCTTTATGTAAAATCCCTCAAATTTTCAACTGGTGCTCATTAAAAAAAAAAAAACCCCACTCTGCAAGTCAAATAAAACATGTTCAGGAACTGGTTTGCAGCTTCTAAATTAGGCAAATGTAAGATTGTTCACAGCAGAACCCGGGCAAGTCCTCACACTAGCTTAGTTCTCTGTTCTGTCTATAGCTGAACCCTTTACAAAGAAACTAGTGTAACAATGTTCCTAGCCAACCCTGTAGCTGAGGTGTCTTTTGTGAACCTTATAAGCATCTGCTTAAAATTAATTTGAGGCCACAGTACCATTATATGATGATCGAAAAGAGTCACATTTCCTACTGGCATTGCCATTAGGAAACTTTCAATTTAAGGTTGTAGGATTTGAGTTAGAAAATATTTAGTAAAACAGTGGTAGCAGAAAAAGTGGCCAAAAGTAAAATAGTTTTCTTAACTGCAAGAATATTTTGGCTATTATATTTTTATGTGATTTAATAATTTTCAGTTGGAGAATATTTCATAACTTTATTTCCTCAGAATATGGCAGGCAATAAGTTGAATTTTAAATAAATACTACTTAAATTTTTTTTCCCTATTTTTCTTATTCTCTTTGAATGGTGAAATGAAGAGCATGTAATACCTTGTTGAAAAGATTTTTCATGCATTTTAAATGTCACTGCAGTATTGATGAACTTCTTTGAATGACCTTTGATTTGGGAGTAACCACAATAACTCTTTTTTTTTTTTTGATGATCATTAAATATTTTGAGAAGGAAATTAAGTCTTTCTAACAAATCTTCATTTCTTCCCTCCATTACGCTTGGCGGACCTCCTCCCTCTTTCCTCTCCCCTCCCTCCTTGCCTGTTTACAACAGCATTTATGATGAAATCAGAGAGACTTCTCTAATCAGAAAGTTCTTCATGCTTTCCAGGACACAGAAACAACAGCTGATTACTTGCCTTTCTCTGCCTCCTCTCATCTGCCTTTTTCCTTTACCATTGGTATAGCAATGTAACTACCTTCTTTTTTGCTCTCTGCCACATCTAACCATGAGTCCCTCGAGGACAGGTACCATTCCTTTCTATCCAAATAAATAAATGGTGTTTGGTGTGGTATCATGCACATCGTGGGCATGTAATACATAGTTTAAAATGAATGACTTTCATCTTTCTTTTTTCTCCTTAGTGTAATTACAGTTTTATCAGAAGATACAAATAGTGACCTGAAGCTGTCACATCCTCTCTTTTCCTTTTATTGAACCAAGGTTACTATTTCAAACCTAAAAGTGGGAAGAAAAGGAAACCTTAAATTTTAATGATTCTTTGAACATCTTATAGTTGTATATGTTATTTCTAGAAGCTGACGTACAGCTCTCTTGAACCTCTTCAAAGAAAAATAGATGTTAGACTAGTGTTTAAAACAACTGAGGTAATCTAATGATATTTGGGGGCACATTAATAAATGGGTTATCATACTGTGTTTCAGATATACTCATTTTTTCATCATTTCAAATGTTAATTTGTAGATGATTTGCTGATCTAGTATCTATTCTTTAGAAAAAATTATCTGTCATATTTTTGCTGTACACATTATGGAATATTAGGAAAGTAGAAAGTAAGGACTTCCCTGGCTGTCCAGTGGTTAGGACTCTGCGCTTCCACTGCAGGGGGCACGGGTTCCATCCCTGGTCAGGGAACTAAGATCCCGCGAGGCATGCAGTGTGCCAACCCTCCCCACCAAAAAAAGAAAGTAGATGAAAAAGATTACCTTAATTTTACTTCCTATGATAGCAGATATTAACTTTTAGAGTCAGTTTCTTCTTTTAAAATGTGTTCATTGGGGGCTTCCCTGGTGGCGCAGTGGTTGAGAGTCCGCCTGCCGATGCAGGGGACATGGGTTTGTGCCCCGGTCCAGGAAGATCCCATGGGCCCGTGAGCCATGGCCGCTGAGCCTGCGCGTCCGGAGCCTGTGCTCCGCAACGGGAGAGGCCACAACAGTGAGAGGCCCGCGTACCGCCAAAAAAAAAAAAAAAAAAAAAATGTGTTCATTGTATTACCCCCAGAAACTTTAAAAATCACACTTAAAACAAGATATTTCAATGAGAAAAAGATTTAGAAGCTGAGAATTTCACAATGAAAACATTGCTTTTTCTATAAGAATTTTAATAAAAGTTTAAAAATCTTTTATAGACATTTTACTACTGCAGGATAAAAATAATAAATATAGTTTAGCTAAGGGACAAACATATACTTAAATATCACTGAGAACATCCTGAACAGCCTGTAAAACTATACTGAAATTGGGTTTCTAGGAATTGTGCGTCAGAACCACCAACAGTAAAGAAAGGAGGCAGCCGACTCAACAGCCAGCCCCTTACACAGAGTAGCCGTGTGTTCCTGCATTTGGAGAACAACAGCTTTTATCCCTTCACACAAGGTGCTAATACCTGTAGACATTAACTTTTCAGTAAAATCAGTCTTCAGAATGCAAATTATGTTCCCTGTTAACCTATTGAATAATATCTAGCTTATATTATAAAAACTTACAGTCAAAGACATGCCTGAATTATTTTGTTTATATATATAGTTTTAAAAACATTTAATTTTGCAATCTGATATTCTGATTTTTAAAAATCCAGTACCATAATATAAGCATTTTTCTGTGTTATTACACACACTGACTATAAAATTATTTCTAATGACTAATACTGCATTGAATAAATTAATAAATCACTTTCTTACCAAGCATTTGTATTACTCTCAGAATTTTGCTACTGCAGATTACTGGGTGATTGGCTTTCTTCCAAGCCAAAGCAAAGAAAAAGGTTTTCTATATTAGGGCTAGATCCGAGCAGTGCAATTTCTGGGTCAAAGAATATGAATACTTTTAAGCTTCTTAATGCATAGTTTCAAAATATATTATAAAAACAGTTTATAAAAATTTATTCTTCCACAAATGATGTAAGAGAATGCTGTTTCATTGTAACTTGCCAATATTGGATATGCTCATTTTTGTTAAAGATTTGTTAATTTATTAGATTAAAATATTATTGTTTCAGCTTCCATTTCTCTGAATTTTAGTGATATACATTTTTTTGGGTTTTTTACTCAGAATATTACTTTCCTCTGAATTGCCCATTTATTGTCATTTGCTTCTTTAACTATATGTTTTTCATTCTTAAGGACTGGTAGAAAGCATTCAGTCTTCAAACACTTTTAGTTAGGACTCTTGGTTGTAAGGACTAAAATCTAGCTTGAACTGGCATAGGCAGAAGGTGTTTAATAGATCACAGATTTCAAGGAAAAATTTGAACAGTGGAAGGGTCTATGAAGCTAGGCTTCAGGAGTAACCTGAACAAAGGACATGACCAGCCCTAAGATTTTCCTTTTGTTGTCTTTCATTTCTGCTTTTCTTTGCATTTTGCCTTTATTCTCTTAAACTGCTGATTGGCTTTCTTTACCTAAAGGAAAAATTTTTGCCCACAATGCCTAAGTTTTACTTCTTACATCTACTGCCACCTGGGAGGGACTGTCTGCTGTTTTCTGTAGTTCCAAGAAAATAATCCTGGATAAGAGCTCTGACCCAGTTTGGGGCAGGTGTTTCGTCCACTAAGCCACTGGGGTTGGGTCATAAACATGGAAACTTCTGTCTGTGGCAGTCATATGAATGGTTGGATCTGTAAGAGTGGGGTGGAAGGAAGCATTGATGATTCCTAAAAGAAAAGGAATATGTTAGGTGGACAAAATGGTAGCTAGCTACTACATGAAAAGGAGAGGATATCCAAGGATTTTATATGCTTTTTCATCCTTTAGAGTTAATCAATAGAAGAATATTTATCAATGCCTACTATGCTACTAGAACTCTCAGGAGAGAACAATTAGGGAAGTAAGAAACATAAGGTCTTGCATTAAAGAATAAATAAGGTAAATAAGGTAATTTTTATTCAGAGTACTTTAAAGTGATGGTAGCAATATTTAAGACAGTATTTTATATAAACAACGTGATTTTATTAAGAGCACTTTAAAACAATGGAGATTTCAGTTTTTCTCTAAATTGTCTTTTATTTCTTTACTTTCAAGAAAAATACAGTAAAACGTTTTGCCTCCATTTTATGAACTATATATATCAACCCTAAAATACAGAATTGTGTGTATTTTATCAGTTTTTTATTAAGTCAGGGTTAAGGGTTTTAACTTCTGCTTCTGCACTAGTAAAGCTTAACATTATCGTATTTAATCAAGGGAAGATCTATTATTTTAATAGACTCTCTACATATTAAAGAGACCGGGGGGATATAAGTGAATAATCAAAGACTGAATAAAGCTCAAATGAGGTTAATTGAATGAGGTTAATTTAACAAGCAATGTAGATTCAGTCCAATGCAAGGTACCATTCCCTCGCCTTATTGGGAGAGGGTGGGGAGAGACAGAGACAGAGGGGAGAGGAGAGAGGAGGGAATGAATATGAATGTGTATCAAAGTCAAGCGATGGCTTATTAATGTTAGACTTTTGAAACCCCTACCTGTTAGCAAAGCTAAATATTCCTGACCCTTAACTCAATAAGGCAAGCATGTTTTAGAAGGAGTCAAACTAAAGGAGTACATTGTACAGGGTAATGACTCTTCAGGATAAATTTAAAACTACTTTAGCAAAAGAATATATTTTTATATTATATATAAAATTTTTTAAATAAAATAAATTTTTAAAATAAAACCAATAGAATGCCACTCAAGAGGAAATTGTTTGTATTCACAAATAATTTTGTCTTGAATATTGCTACTGTTCTATACACTTGTATGTTAGTGACATTTCTGGTCCTGTGCAATCTCCTGTTGACATTTTTGAAGTTGCCATAGGTCCTGATAATAGGTAAAGAAGTTTGGGTTCTGCCTCTGGAGTTTCACAAAGTACTTATGACTTTTCTCTGCGAAATAAGAATTCTTTCTAGTTTTATTGAATCCTAAGTGATTTATCTACCTGTATATGTGGGCTTTCCACCCCCATTCTTTATTTTCTAGAAAGGGAATTTAATTTTCTGGATGCACTTAGGTAGTGATTGATTCCAAAAAAGTGGTTACAGAAGCCACTTCTTGGCAGTCGTATGTCAGTGTCTAAAATCCATTTCCCAAGAACCCTTGAAGTACTATCTTGTTTTGATTGATTTCTTTGTTGCAGTTCTAATTTTCCCCTTGATAGTTAGATGCCTTTGCCTGTCAGATCTTGGTAGGATACAATCCTAAAAATCCCCCAGTTTATTTTTTTCAGACCCTGAACTTCCACCTGTCATCTCAGATTGCTGCAAAACCAGTTTGATGGAAAGACTAAAAATAAATGAATCCTTAGAACCAGGAGCTTAACAAAAAAGAGTTTAGGTTTCAGGTGGTAAAATACCCAATGACGCGATCAGCTTTCTGGTTGTCTTTTCTAAAGTGTTTGACTACAGAGTGGAGGGAAGTTAAAAGGACATTTTAAAGTATTTTCCTTTAGAATATTTTCATTACGAATAATGTCAATAGATGATCCAAATGAAAATAATTAAGGAGACAGTAATACCTTTCCCAAATTTGTTTTACAACTCTGTGATTCTTACCACAATCCATTTTGATCAAGTTGGCTACAGGAAAAACTGGAAAATAGATAACAGTAATAAATGTGTTGTTCTCATGGTTGCGTTGGCAAGAGGGTTATAATACAAGTCATCTAATTCCAGTACAGGACTCTGTCCACTAGAACATGCTGTTAGTCCCACTGTTTTTGGAACACCCTCTGACTGGACAACAGCATGTCCTCACATCAGTCAACATAGTGTTCAAATTCTGTGCAGAAGAATTATGACTCTTAGAGAAATCCGTGTGCTTGCACAGTGCATATTGGATTGCAATATTTTGTGAATTATTTATTTCATAAAGTTGATATAATATATACAGTAAAAGTGAACATAAGAACCTTTCAGGCATGTCATTTTTAACCGTATCAGTTTGATTTGAAAGAAGTGGAGTTAGCAGAGCCAGAACAGAGTGAACTAATGTGACCTAACTTCTCAGGGAGTGTTGTCAGAGGGCTTGAGATGCTATTTATATGTAACATTCATTTGGGGAATATATCAAAATAAGTGACCTTGGAAAGTGTTTTAATGTGTGTTTTTTTTTCTTTTTAAATTATAAAAAGAAAAATGTTTTGTTAAAAAACAGGCTTAGAATTCTTTTCTGGGTAAATCTTAATAGTTGGAGTGGGCTTTTTAAAAGAATTTTATTTTTATACAATTTTTAAAGGTTACACTCCATTAACAGTTGTTGTTTTTTTTTAAGTGGTAGCACTGACGATAGCTCCAGTCAGTTTTATTTTTTTAAATTTTAATTTAAAGGATATACTATATAGCATAGGTAATTATACCCATTATCTTGTAATAGCCTATAATGGAATATAATTTTCAAATATACTGAATCAATATGCTGTACACCTAAAACTAACACAATATTATAAATCAAGTATACTCCAATAAAAAATTAAAATTTTTAATTTATTTAATTTTTATTTAAATATGGTTAATGTATCATATTATGCTAGATTTAGGTGTACTACATAGTGATTTGACTTTTTAAAACATTTTTATTGGGGTATAGTTGCTCTACAATGTTGTGTTAGTTTCTACTGCACAGCAAAGTGAATCTGCTATACCTATACATATTTCCCCTCCTTTTTGGATGTCCTTCCCATTTAGGTCACCACAGAGCATCGAGTTCCCTGTGCTATACAGTATGTTCTCATTAGTTATCTATTTTATAGAGTATCAATAGTGTATATATGCCAATCCAAATCCCTCAATTCCTTCCACCCACTCCCTTTTCCCCTTGGTATCCATACATTTGTTCTCTATGTCTGTGTCTCTACTTCTGCTTTGAAAATAAGATCATCTATACCATTTTTCTAGATTCCATATATATGCATTAATATACAATATTTGTTTTTCTCTTTCGGACTTACTTCACTCTGTATGACAGTCTCTAGGTCCATCCATGTCTCTACAAATGACCCAATTGTGTTCCTTTTTATGGCTGTGTAATATTCCATTGTATATATGCACCACATCTTCTTTATCCATTCCTCTGTCAATGGACATTTAGGTTGCTTCCATAACCTGGCTATTGTAAATAGTGCTGCAATGAACATTGGGGTGCATGCATCTGTTTGAATTATGGTTTTCTCTGGGTATATGCCCAGTAGTGGGATTGCTGGATCATATGGTAATTCTATTTTTAGCTTTTTAAGGAACCTCCATACTGTTCTCCATAGTGGCTGTATCAATTTACATTCCCACCAACAGTGCAAGAGGGTTCCCTTTTCTCCACACCCTCTCCAGCATTTATTGTTTGTAGACTTTTTGATGATGGCCATTCTGACTGGTGTGAGGTGATACCTCATTGTAGGTTTTCTTTTCTTTATTATTATTATTTTTCTTTGGCTGCGTTGGGTCTTAGTTTCGGGACATGGGATCTGTTCGTTGAGACGTGCAGGATCTTTTGTTGTGGTTCACGGGCTTCTCTCTAGTTGTGGCGTGTGGGTTTTTCTCTCTCTAATTGTGGTGCATGGGCTCCAGAGCATGCCGGCTTCAGAGCGCATGGGCTCTGTAGTTGCATCACCAGGCTCTCTTATTGAGGTGTGCGAGCTCAGCAGTTGTGGCGTGTGGGCTTAGTTGCCCCATGGCATGCAGGATCTTAGTTCCTCAACAAGGGATCAAACCGGTGTCCCCTGCATTGGAAGGTAGATTCTTCACCACTGGACCACCAGGGAAGTCCCCTCATTGTAGTTTTGATTTGCATTTCTCTAATGATTAGTGATGTTGAGTGTCCTTGCATGTGTTTGTTGGCAATCTGTATATCTTCTTTGGAGAAATGTCTATTTAGGTCTTCCACCCATTTTTTGATTGCATTGTTTGGTTTTTTGATATTGAGCTGCATGAGCTGTTTGTATATTTTGGAGATTAATCCTTTGTCAGTTGCTTCATTTGCAAATACTTTCTCGCATTCTGAGGGTTGTCTTTTCATCTTGTTTATGGTTTCCTTTGCTGTGTAAAAGCTTTTACATTTAGTTAGGTTCCCTTTGTTTATTTTTGTTTTTATTATCATTACTCTAGGAGATGGGTCAAAAAAGATCTTGCTGTGATTTATGTCATAAGAGTGTTCTGCCTGTGTTTTCCTCTAAGAGTTTTATAGTGTCTGAACTTACATTTAGGTGTCTAATCCATTTTTAGTTTATTTTTGTGTATGGTGTTAGGGAGTATTCTAATTTCATTCTTTTACATGTAGCTGTCCAGTTTTTCCAGCACCACTTATTGAAGAGACTGTCTTTTCTCCATTGTATATGCTTGCCTCCTTTGTCATAGATTAGGGGTCCATAGGTGCGTGGGTTTATATCTGGACTTTCTATCCTGTTCCATTGATCTATATTTCTGTTTTTGTGCTAGTACCATACTGTCTTGATTACTGTAGCTTTGTAGTATAGTCTGAAGTTGGGGAGCCTGATTCCTCTAGCTCTGTTTTTCTTTCTCAAGATTGCTTTGGCTATGCATGGTCTTTTCTGTTTCCATAGAAGTTGTAAAATTTTTTGTTCTAATTCTGTGAAAAATGCCATTGGTAATTTGACAGGGATTGCATTGAATATGTAGATTGCTTTGAGTAGTATAGTCATTTTCACAATACTGATTCTTCCAATCCAAGAACATGGTATATCTCTCCATCTGTTTGTGTCATCTTTTATTCCTTACATCATTATCTTATAGTTTTCTGCGTACAGTTCTTTTGTCTCCATAGGTATGTTTATTCCTAGGTATTTTATTCTTTCTGTTGCAACAGTAAATGGGATTGTTTCCTTGATTTCTTTTTCTGATCTTTTGTTGTTAGTGTATAGGAATGCAAGAGATTTCCGTGTAATAATTTTGTATCCTGTGGCTTTACTAAATTCATTGATTAGCTCTAGTAGTTTTCTGGTGGCATCTTTAGTATTTTTTATGTATAATATGTCATCTGCAAACAGTGACAGTTTTACTTCTTTTCTGATTTGGATTCCTTTTATTTCTTTTTATTCTCTGATTGCCATGGCTAGGACTTCCAAAACCATGTTGAATAATAGTGGCGAGAGTGGACACCCTTGTCTTGTTCCTGATCTTAGAGGAAATGCTTTCAGTTTTTCACCATTGAGAATAATGTTTGCTGTGGGTTTGTCATATATAGGCTTTATTATGTTGATGTAGGTTCCCTCTATGCCCACTTTCTGGAGAGTTTTTATCATAAATTGGTGTTGAATTTTGTTAAAAGCTTTTTCTGTATCTATTGAGATGATCGTATGGTTTTTATTCTTCAATTTGTTAATATGGTGTATCACATTGATTGATTTGCATATATTGAAGAAACCTTGCATCTCTGGGATAAATCCCACTTGATCATGGTGTATGATCCTTTTAATATGTTGTTGGATTTGGTTTGCTAGTATTTTGTTGAGGATTTTTGCATCTATGTTCATCAGTTGTATTGGCCTGTAAGTTTCTTTTCTTGTGGTATGTTTGTCTGGTTTTGGTATCAGGGTGATGGTGGCCTTGTAGAATGAGTTTGAGGGTGTTCCTCCCGCTGCAATTTTTGTTTTTTTAAAGAGTATAGTGGTTTTTTTAAAAAATAAATTTATTTATTTATTTATTTATTTTTGGCTGTGTTGTGTCTTCATTGCTGCGCACACGGGCTTTCTCTAGTTGCAGTGAGTGGGGCTTCTCTTCATTGTGGTGCATGGGCTTCTCATTGCTGTCTTCTCTTGTTGTAGAGCAGAGGCTCTAGGTGCACGGGCTTCAGTAGTTGTGGCACACAGGCTCAGTAGTTGTGGCCTGTGGGCTCTAGAGCACAGGCTCAGTAGTTGTGGCACACGGGCTTAGTTGCTCTGCGGCATATGGGATTGAACCCGTGTCCCCTGCATTGGCAGGTGGATTCTTAACCTCTGCACCACCAGGGAAGTGCCCCGCTGCAATTTTTTGGAAGAGTATGAGAAGGATAGGTGTTAGTTCTTCTCTAAATGTTTGATAGAATTTGCCTGTGAAGCCATCTGGTCCTGAGCTTTTGTTTGGTGGAAGATTTTAAATCATAGGTTCAATTTCATTACTTGTGATTGGTCTGTTCATATTTTCTATTTCTTCCTGATTCAGTCTTGGCAGGTTGTACTTTTCTAAGAATTTGTCCATTTCTTCCAGGTTTTCCATTTTATTGGCATATAGGTGCTTGTAGTAGTCTCTTATGATCCTTTGTATTTCTGCAGTGTCAGTTGTAACTTCTTTTTGATTTCTATTTTATTTATTTGAGTCCTCTCCCTTTTTTTCTTGATGAGTCTGGCTAAAGGTTTATCAATTTTGTTTATCTTTTCAAAGATCCAACTTTTAGTTGTATTGATCTTTGCTATTGTTTTCTTCATTTCTATTTCATTTATTTCTCCTCTGATTTTTATGATTTCTTTCCTTCTACTAGTTTTGGGTTTTGTTCATTCTTCTTTCTGTAGTTGCTTTAGGTGTAAGGTTATGTTGTTTATTTGAGATATTTCTTGTTTCTTGAGGTAAGATTGTATTGCTATAAACGTCCCTCTTAGAACTGCCTTTGCTGCATCCCATAGTTCTTGGGTCATCATGTTTTCATTGTTATTTGTTTCTAGGTATTTTTTGATTTCTTTAGTGATCTCCTGGTTATTTAGTAGCATATTGTTCAGCCTCCATATGTTTTTTTTACAGTTTTTTTTTCTGTAATTGATTTGTAATCTCATAGCGTTGTGGTCAGAAAAGATGCTTGATATGATTTCAGTTTTCTTAAATTTACTGAGGCTTGTTTTGTGAACCAAGATGTGATCTGCCTTGGAAAATGTTCGACTTGCACTTGAGAAGAAAGTATTTTCTGTTGCTTTCAGATGGAATGTCCTATAAATATTAATTGTCTGGCCTAATGTGTCATTTAAATCTTGGGTTTCCCTATTTATTTTCTGTCTGGATGATCTGTCCATTGGTGTAGGTGGGGTGTTAAAGTCCCCCACCATTATTGTGTTACTGTCAATTTCCCTTTTTATGGCTGTTAGCACTTGGCTTATGTATTGAGGTGCTCCTATCTTTGGTGCATAAATATTTACAATTGTTATATCTTCTTGGATTGATCCCTTGATCATTATGTAGTGTCCCTCCTTGTCTCTTGAAATTGTCTTTATTTTAAAGTCTATTTTGTCTGATATGAGAATTGCTACTCCAGCTTTCTTTTGATTTCCATTTGCATGGAATATCTTTTTCCATCCCCTCACTTGCAGTCTGTATGTGTCCCTAGGTCTGAAGTGGGTCTCTTATAGACAGCATATATATGGGTCTTGTTTTTGTATCCATTCAGCCATTTTCTCTCTTTTGGTTGGCACACTTAATCCATTTGCATTTAAGGTAATTATTGATATGTATGTTCCTATTATCATTTTCTTAATTGTTTTGGGGTATTTTTTGTAGGTCTTTTTCTTCTCTTGTGTTTCCTGCCTAGAGAAGTTCCTTTAGCATTTGTTGTAATGCTGGTTTGGTGGTGCTGAATTCTCTTAGTTTTGCTTCTCTGTAAAGCTTTTGATTTCTCCGTTGAATCTGAATGAGATCCTTGCTGGGTAGAGTAATCTTGGTTGTAGGTTTTTCCCTTTCATCACTTTAAATATGTCCTGCTACTCCCTTCTGGCTACCAGGGCCTCCTGGGGAGGTGGGGATTGGCTCTGGGCACTGTGGGACCAGCTCAGACAATGCCCTGCCCCAACTCCCACGTGTACTTGTCCCCAAAGTCCACTGCTGCTAAGGCTAGACCAGTTTCAATTGTGGGAACACTCATTGTCTATTCAGGTATTCCTCAGACGCAGGATTTACCAAGCCGATCTCAGGGATTTAATCTGCAGCTTGTGCACCTTCACAGAAAGATTTCCACTCCTTTTTCTTAGTCTCCCTGCCCCTGAGGCTCAGCTTTGGCTTTGGGCCCATCTCTGCATGTGCATCACTCTCAGGCATCTGTTCCCTGCCCAGGTGAGAGGGAGAGAAAGCAGTGGCTGATGAGGGCACACTTACTCCTTCCACCTAGGGAGGGGTACAGCAGCCACACCTGGGGTGTGTGCAAGTTGCCTGTGGTGGCAGGGACCAGCAGGCAGTTGCAACAGACTGTGGCATGCTCCAGTGCCCACGGAGGCAAGAGCTGGTGTGGGGGGGGCAGTGGCATCCCCATCCCTTGCACACCTCTCAACAATGGTGCCTCATTTCCTCGTCAGATCACGCTTCCTCTAGGGGCATTCCCAGCCATGGAGCCCCTCGCTCCCATCCCCTCTGTTGAATTCACACAGCCAACAGCATTCGTCTCCCCAGATCCTCTCTCTTAACCCCTCACTTTAGTACTCAGCCCCCACCAGCATTGGCAGATTTCCATCTCATGCAGGGGCACTCAGGACCCCAGAGCCTATGCGGGCGGAGGAGGCCTTGGCTTGAGGGACAGGCGAACTACTCAGATGGGAGCCGTTTCCAGTTCCCATGGAGGCCGAAGAAGCTAGAGGGTGGGGAAAGGAGTTGTAATAGTGGCCCCGCCCCTTGGGCACCACTCAACAATGATGCCTTGCTTCTATGGTGTTCTGGGCTTTTTTCCACAAACTTTCCCGGTTGTGCAGTCCCTTACTCCTGTCGCTTCAGGCTATCTTTATACAGCCAACAGCTGTCCCCTACCTGCGTCTGGGCTCCAAACCCCACTTTCCAGCACCCAGCCCCCCTCAGCAACAGGTGACTCACGATTCAGGCTGGGATGCACAGAGCTGCAGCGCAGACTATGCACGCAGTTCTTACTTTGTCCTGCCTTCCACAGGCCGTCCGCTGCATTCTCCTTTGGTCTCCTGAAGGTCTCCTTCTGTCCCAGCTGATTTCCCCACCATGAGGGATTTTCTGAGTGCGGGGACCTCCCCTCACCTTCAGCTTCCCACCAGGGTTGCTGGTCCCTTTTTTGATTCCTCTTTTCTTTTTTTTTCTTCTTTCTTTTGTCCTACCGAGTTGTGAGGGGATTTTTCTTGTCCTTTTAGGTGTCTGAAGTCTTCCCCTAATGTTCAGCAGGTGCTCTGTGAGAAGTGTTCCATTTATGGATGTATTCTTGATATACTTCTGAGGGGTGACAAATTCTGCATCCTCCTATTCTGCCATCTTGCCTCCTCCTTCCATTTACAATTATCACAGAAGATTGGCTGTATTCCTCATGTTTTATTAAGGAATGTTTAATACAAATTTCATTTAACCCCGCAATGTACTATATAAGGTTAAAATCCTTCTAATATTTCTGGACTTTTTTCCCTATTTATCAACCTTAGATGTACTTACACGTAATGAGACTGTCTAGGTGATTCTTTTAATTCTACTTTATTTAATTTTTAATTTTTCTAATTTTTTATTGAAGTATAACATATATAAGAGAAAAATGCACAAATAATACATGTACAACTAAATTAAATTTCACAAAGTGAATTTCCCATGTAATCAGCATCCGGATCATGAAACTGAAGATTAACATCCCCCTAGAAGCTCTCTTGTACTTATCTTACTGTCACCCACCCAAAGGAAATCACTATCTTGAATTATAACACCATAGATTAATTTTGCCTATTTTTCAACTTTATGTGAATGGAATCATATGGTATGTATTCTCTTGTCTGGTTTACTTCACTTAGCATTATGTTTGCAAGAAGCATTCATCTTGCTATGGGTAGCTGCTGTTCGTTCACTCTTATTGCTGTTCAGTTTTCAATGGTATGAATATACCACAATGGATTTATCTATTCTACTGTGGGTGAGCATTTGGCTGTTTCCAATTCGGGGCTATTAAAATCAGTGCTGCCATGAACATTTGTGTGCATGTCTTTGGTACATATTTGAGTACATTTTTCTGTTGGGTATGTACCAGGTGTGGAAATTCTGGGTCATGGCATTATGCATATGGCCAGGCTTAGTAGATCCTACTATTTATTCAACGTAGCTATGTTAATTTACATTCCCAGTAGGAGTGTTTGAAAACTCTTGTTGATCTGTAAATTACAACTTGCTTTTCTTTTTTCTTCTTGTTAAGTCTTAGTATTCTTTCCATGTCAGGACATAGAGATCTATTTCATTCTTTTTTTTTAATATATATATATATG
Organism: Monodon monoceros; assembly: GCF_005190385.1. Lineage (NCBI taxonomy): Eukaryota > Metazoa > Chordata > Mammalia > Artiodactyla > Monodontidae > Monodon > Monodon monoceros. The sequence goes on along the minus strand of NW_021703767.1, from coordinate 107,077,703 downwards.
GTATTCCATAGGAATATAGGTTACTTAATGTTTCTCTAATATTGACCGTGAAGGTGTTTTCTTTTATTTTTGCTATATAAAAATGCGTAACTTCCAAAATTTAAAGTATACCCACCTTTTTACACCATAGTTTATAACAGATACATTTGACATGTACAAATTATTCCTTAAATATGTACAAGTGATTTTTTTAACTTTTTATTTTGAAATAATTTTAGATTTATAGAAAGTTGCAAAAATAGTACGGGGAGTTCCCATATACGCAGCTTCCCCTAATGCTAACAACTTTCATACCTATGGTACAATTATAAAAACTAAGAAATTAACATTGGTATAATACTATTAACTAACCTACAGACTTTATTTGATTTTATCAGTTTTTTCACTGACATGTTTTTTTTTTCCACTCCAGGATTCAATCTGGGATCACTGATTGCATTTAGACCTCATATCTTTTTAGTCTCCTTTGATCTGTGACAGTTCCTCAATCTTTCTTTGTGTTTCATGACTTGAGGTTTTTGAAGAGAACTGGTCAGTTATTTTGTAGAATCCCCTCAATTTGGGTTTGTCTGATGTTTACGCATAATTTAATAGAGATTGTTCATTTTTGGCAAGAATACCACAGAAGTGATATGCCCTTCTCAGTGTATCATGTCAGAGTGTATGTGATGTCAATATGTCTTAATACAGATGATGTTAAATGTTGATCACTTGGCTAAGGTGTTGTATGCCAGGTTCCTCCACTGTAAAATTATTATTTTTCCCTTTACAATTAATAAATATCTTGGGGTAGAAACTTTGAGAATATTCAAATATTCTGTTTCTCCTCAAACTTTCACCTACTTTTAGCATAGATTTTGCTTGCAACCATTATTACTATGCTCTTCTAACAATTTTTTCTTTTTCTCATTCCTTCTATGTTTATTAATTGGAATTTCTCTGTAAGGAACAGCTGTTCCTTCTCTCCCATTTGTTTAGCTATTCAGTTATTTGTTAATGTCAGTATGGACTCATTCACTTTTATTTTGTGGGTTATAATCCAGTACTACAGTTATTTATTTTGTTGCTCAGTTGTTCCAGTTTGGCCATTAGGAGCTCTTTGAGGTGGCACCTGTGCCCTTTCAACATGCCTCTGTCTTCCTTTGAACTCTTCCTTACTTTCTGGCATCATAAAATGTTCTAGGCTCATCTTAAATTTTTCCTGCCCCACCCCTGGAATCAACCAGTTCTCTAAGATCTTCTGATGTCTTTTACTGGAGAATAGTATTTAGAAACCAAGATATTGGCTTTGGGTGTGCTCATTGCTACTGGGGTTGCCTTGCTTCTGAACATTCATTGTTTTTTGTCATTTATGCTTTTCTCCTGGATTGTGACATTCAGAGTAGACATTCATTGTTTTTTTAAAGTAAATATTTAAAGCTATAAATTTTCTTCTAAATACTTTGATAAATAGTGCTTCCATTATCATTTATTTCTAAATAGTTTATAACTCGACTTCTATTTCCTCTTTGGCCCAAGGTTTATCAAATGTATGTTGAAGTTTCCATGTATGTGGTTTTTGACGACCGTTTGTTGTCGATTTTCATGTGATTTTATTGTGGACAATGAATGTGGGTGTAATTTTTTTTCTTTTTATGAATATATTAAAATGTCAGTTGTGGCTGATTACATGGTCAATTTTTGTGGTTATACCATGTGTTTGGAAGAAATGATTATTAGATATAAGTTCCGATTATGGCCATACATTAAGCTTGTTAATTATGTTATTCAAATCCTCAATATCTTTACCTATTTTTCATGTCATTGTGACCATTTCTGTGAGAAATGTGTTAATACCTTTTATTATGATTATCAATTTGTTCTTATTGGATTTTTAACAGATTTTTCCTTTATATAATTTGAGGCTATGTTTTGGGTATACAAAGGCTCATAATTCGTATTTTTCGTGGTAAATTGGGCTTTTTATCAAAATAAAAGTGTTGTTCCATTTAGTGTCTTGCTAGTTATTAACATTAATTTATATCTTCTATCGTTTTAAAGCATCTGTCCGGTATATATTTTCTTAACCTTTTTTCTACGTTCCTCTGTTAAATTATTTTTTTAAGGTGTGACTCCTGAAAACAAATTCAGCTGATTTTTTTCCTCTTAGTATGCTTAGAGAAATACTTTCAGGGTACAAAGTGGGAATGGAAATAGTACGATCCATGAAAAATATTTTAAAGGTGCATTTAGGCTTTTCAGAACTTCTTCCCAGTATACCTTCCCAAAGGCTGATAATTACCCTTCCCTGACTCGGTCAGATGGCATAGGTACTATCAAAACAGCTAGTTCCTCACCTGATTTCCCCACAGTGAAGCCCATCATTTAACAACTACTGTACACACATACACTCACACACACACACACATACACACACAAGCTTACAGACAGCATTTCAGTACCTCATTCATTCTTTTTTTTTTTTTAAATATCTTTATTGGGGTATAATTGCTTTATAACAAAGTGAATCAGTTATACATATACATATGTTCCCATATCTCTTCCCTCTTGCATCTCCCTCCCTCCCACTCTCCCTATCCCACCCCTCCAGGCAGTCACAAAGCACCGAACCGATATCCCTGTGCCATGTGGCTGCTTCCCACTAGCTATCTATTTTACGTTTGTTAATGTATATATGTCCATGCCTCTCTCTCGCCCTGTCACAGCTCACCCTTCCCCCTCCCCATATCCTCAAGTCCGTTCTCCAGTAGGTCTGTGTCTTTATTCCTGTCTTACCCCTAGGTTCTTCATGACATTTTTTTTCTTAAATTCCATATATCTGTGTTAGCATACGGTATTTGTCTTTCTCTTTCTGACTTACTTCACTCTGTATGACAGACTCTAGGTCTATCCACCTCATTACAAATAGCTCAATTTCATTTCTTTTTATGGCTGAGTAGTATTCCATTGTATATATGTGCCACATCTTCTTTATCCATTCATCGGATGATGGGCACTTAGGTTGTTTCCATCTCCGGGCTATTGTAAATAGAGCTGCAATGAACATTTTGGTACATGACTCTTTTTGAATTATGGTTTTCTCAGGGTATATGCCCAGTAGTGGGATTGCTGGGTCATATGGTAGTTCTATTTGTAGTTTTTTAAGGAACCTCCATACTGTTCTCCATAGTGGCTGAACCAATTCACATTCCCACCAACAGTGCAGGAGTGTTCCCTTTTCTCCACACCCTCTCCAGCATTTATTGTTTCTAGATTTTTTGATGATGGCCATTCTGACTTTTGTTAGGTGATACCTCATTGTAGTTTTGATTTGCATTTCTCTAATGATTAATGATGTTGAGCATTCTTTCATGTGTTTGTTGACAGTCTGTATATCTTCTTTGGAGAAATGTCTATTTAGGTCTTCTGCCCTTTTTTGGATTGGGTTGTTTGTTTTTTTGTTATTGAGCTGCATGAGCTGCTTGTAAATTTTGGAGATTAATCCTTTGTCAGTTGCTTTATTTGCAAATATTTTCTCCCATTCTGAGGGTTGTCTTTTGGTCTTATTTATGGTTTCCTTTGCTGTGCAAAAGCTTTGAAGTTTCATTAGGTCCCATTTGTTTATTTTTGTTTTTATTTCCATTTCTCTCATTCATTCTTTTTTTTTTTTTTTTTTGTGGGTTGTGGGCCTCTCACTGTTGTGGCCTCTCCCGTTGTGGAGCACAGGCTCCGGACGCGCAGGCTCAGTGGCCATGGCTCACGGGCCCAGCCGCTCTGCGGCATGTGGGATCTTCCCGGACCGGGGCATGAACCCGTGTCTCCTGCATCGGCAGGCGGACTCCCAACCACTGCGCCACCAGGGAAGCCCCATTCATTTTTCTAAAGAGAACATAGTATAATAAATACCCATTAACACGGATTCAAAAATAACCAAGATTTTGTTATATGTGTTTCATCTGTTCCTATTCTTGTTTGCTGAAGTAATTCAAGGCAGATCCAAGACTCCATACTGTTTTCATCCCTGTTTACTTCAGTTTGTTTTTTTTTTAAAAAATAAATGTATTTATTTATTTTTGGCTGCATTGGGTCTTTGTTGCTGCTCATGGGCTTTCTCTAGTTGTCAGAATGGGGGCTACTCTTCATTGCGGTGCGCAGGCTTCTCATCGTGGTGTCTTCTCTTTGTTGCGGAGCACAGGCTCTAGGCGCGTACTGGTGGCTCACAGGCTCAGTAGTTGTGGTTCGCAGGCTCTTGAGCACAGGCTCAGTAGTTGTGGCACACAGACTTAGTTGCTCCATGGCATGTGGGATCTTCCCAGACCAGGGCTTGAACCCGTGTCCCCTACATTGGCAGGTGGATTCTTAATCACTGCGCCACCAGGGAAGTCCCTACTTCAGTTTGACGTGCCATTTTCTTATATAACAACAGTATTATTAGCCCCAAATTAGCAACAGTTCCTCAGTATTATCTAATTCCCAGTCCATAATCAAATTTCCTCACTTCTTAAAAAAGAAGTATATTTTTTTACAGTTTATTTGTTTGAATCTGATTCTGTACAAGGTCTATGTATCCCATTTGACTGTCACTTTTCTTCTCTTTTATCTTGAAAATTCTCTCCCCCCTTTTCTCCCTTTGTCATCATTAACTTGTAGAAACTGGACCAAATATCCTTTTAAGTGCCTCAATCTTAAATATGAATAGACAATAAAGGATCTCCAGACTTTTGAGAGTTGCCTCAAATGTGAAAGACAGAAAGTGAAGAGAGAAACAAACAAACCTAAAGGAAACAGAAGCAATGCAGTGAGCTGAAGAAAACTTTAAAAACACATTATAATTGATAACCTCAAAAAATAAACAGAATAAATGGTATCAATGAAACAAAAACCAGGTACAGTAAAAAGAGGACCTTTTGGAGAATAAGAATTCTCGGTAATTAAAATATGATAGCAGAAATTAAAAATTTCATAGGCAGGATGGAAGATAATGAAAGTAGAACAAAATTTCAAAAGTGGTAAGATGGCAAAGAAAGGGTAAGAAAATTAGATCTCTCTGGGAAGCCCCACATTCAAAAAAATAGAAAGGTACTCCAGAGATAAAATAGAGAAAATGGAGGGGAAGGAATCTTTCTCCTTTTCCTAGGGAAAAATTCCTGGAATTCAAAGACATCCATTTCCAAAGGAAGTATTCACCATGCGCCCAGTACAGAGAATGACAAAAGACTAACATGAAGATATATTGTGATCAAATTTAAGAATACAAAGTGAAAAGAGAAACTTTTAAACCTTCTGAGCTGGGGTGGAGACAGGGTGGGGAGCACCTACCATGTATCACACAAAGCAGTAGGAATTAGAATGTCATTGGACTTCTCAGAAGCAATATTAAGAGTTAGGAAACAGTAGAACAAAGCCCTAATTTTCTGATGAAGATTACTTTCCTCATCTATGATTCTACATCCAGCCAAACTGTTCAGTCTGAGATCAAATAAAGATATTTTCAGATTATCAAGGTCTCAGATTTACCTCTCGTGCACAAAACGCTCTTGGAGGATTTACTCCACCAAAAGGAGTAAACCAAGGAGGAGGAAGACTTTAGAACCAGGATACAGGAGATCTGACATGAAAGAAAGCTGAAATAATAAGGAAGGGAAGTCCCAGAATGACAGTTGTATAGTCAAACCAGAGCATAATGAGACTAGAGCAGGGGAGTAGAGAGCTCTAGGAAGGCTGCCTCTGGAAAAGAAATGATATGGAAGGATTATTTGCTGTGCTGAAGGTATCGAGAGAGGAGGATTACACCTCTGTAAGATTCAGAAGTGATAGGCGCACAAAAAACTAAGAAGGAAGAAAAGGAGATGTTTTTTAATACAGGGGCAACAAAAAGTTGTACAAAAAAAGAAATGTGATCATGGCATAACATGTAGCCCATAGTGAAGAATAATATCAACACTGGATAAAAAGAGTGATTTAACTATATTGGGAGGATGAGGGGAGGAAGGCTCTGTGTGAGTGCATGTGTGTGCATGTGTGTGTGTGTGTCTGTATAGGTGTGTAGATATGTACAGGAGGGTTAATTCTTATTGCTATTGTGTTAGAGACTGCAAGGTTCTTATCCCAACGTACATTCTTCTTTCTTCCTTAGAAATAGAACTATGGATATATCTGGGGGTTAATCTTTCCAGTTAAAAGACTACATTTCTCAGCTTAACTTGCAGCTAGGTACAGCCAGGTGTCTAGGTTCAGCAGAAGTATACTGTGGTACTTCCAGGAAATATCCTTGAAAGGGACAGAGGAGTCTTCTACTGCTGATGGTCTGGAATGGGAAAGTGATAGTTGGCATTTCTGCCATTATCATAGACCATGAGAATAATGGACACACACCAAAGACAGTAGACCACAGAGCTGGAAGGATCCTGGGGCCCTGATGACACTCTAAAGCTATCATATCAGCATTGGACTGGCTAACAATACATTTGTTTTATGTAAGATAATATATTGATACCTTTGTATATTTAAGTCATCATATTCAGGTCTCAGTTATATTAAGTAGCAGAGCCAGATTTAACTGATTTATTCACTAGACAATATCTAAAATGAAATTTAAGAAATAACAGTATAAGCATGTTATTTAATAATACAGAGTTAAATACTAGAAGAAAAAAAGTTGAAAGTTATTTTGGGCAGTGAGAATTGGGGTAAAATCAAATGATTACTATTTTCTCTTATAACTCTTTTAGAAATATTTGACATTTTAAGTTATGTACATGTATTACTTTGATAAAAGTTATATTATTTGTTCAGGTACATTTTAATTAGTATTACAAGTAAAAATACACGTTCATTGCAAAAATTCAAACAATACAAAAGATATAAAGTTATGCTTCCCTTCAATATTTGTTGCCTTTTCCTTGCCTGAGAATTCCATTCTCCTCCCCACGAAAAATGGCTATTTTGTATGTGTCTCTCTATACTTTCTCTGTACATTCATTTAGCATATAAGAGAAGCATAGTTTTTTTTTCTTTTCTTTTTTTTTAACATCTTTATTGGAGTATAGTTGCTTTACAGTGTTGTGTTAGTTTCTGCTGTATAACAAAGTGAATCAGCTATATGTATACATATATCCCTATATCCCCTCCCTCTTGCACCTCCCTCCCACCCTCCCTATCCCACCCCTCTAGGTGGTCACAAAGCACCCAGCTGATCTCCCTGTGTTGTGTAGCTGCTTCCCACTAGCTATCTGTTTTACATTTCGTAATGTATATATGTCAGTGTTACTCTCTCACTTCGTCCCAACTTACCCTTCCCCCTCCCCGTGTCCTCAAGTCCATTCTGTATGTCTGCGTCTTTATTACTGTCCTGCCCCTAGGTTCATCAGAACCATTTTTTTTTAAGATTTCATATATATGTGTTAGCATATGGTATTTGTTTTTCTCTTTTTGACTTACTTCACTCTGTATGACAGACTCTAGGTCCATCCAACTCAGTACAAATAACTCAATTTCATTTCTTTTTATGGCTGAGTAATATTCCATTGTATATATGTGCCACATCTTTATCCATTCATCTGTAGATGGACACTTAGGTTGCTTCCATGTCCTGGCTATTGTAAATAGTGCTGCAATGAACACTGTGGTAGATGTCTCTTTTTCGGTTTATGGTTTTCTCAGGGTATATGCCCAGTGGTGGTATTGCTGGGTCGTATGGTAGTTCTATTTTTAGTTTTTTAAGGAAACGCCATACTGTTCTCCACAGTGGCTGTATCAGTTTACATTCCCACCAACAGTGCAAGAGGGTTCCCTTTTCTCCTCACCCTCTCCAGCATTTATTGTTTCTAGATTTTTTGATTATGGCCATCCTGACTGGTGTGAGGATGGCCTCATTGTGTTTTTGATTGGCATTTCTCTAATGATTAGTGATGTTGAGCATCCTTTCATGTGCTTGTTAGCAACCTGTATATCTTCTTTGGAGAAATGTCTATTTAGGTCTTCTGCCCATTTTTGGATTGGGTTGTTTCATTTTTGATACTGAGCTGCATGAGCTGCTTGTATATTTTGGAGATTAATCCTTTGCAAATATTTTCTCCCATTCTGAAGGGTAGTCTTTTCTTCTTCTTTATGGTTTCCTTTGCTGTGCAAAAGCTTTGAAGTTTCATTAGGTCCTATTTGTTTATTTTTGTTTTTATTTCCATATCTCTAAGAGGTGGGTCAGAAAAGATCTTGCTGTAATTTATGTCATAGAGTGTTCTGCCTATGTTTTCCTCTAAGAGTTTTATAGTGTCTGGCCTTACATTTAGGACTTTAATCCATTTTGAGTTTATTTTTTGTGTATGGTGTTAGGAAGTGTTCTAATTTCATTCTTTTACTTGTAGCTGTCCAGTTTTCCCAGTGCCACTTATTGAAGAGGTTGTCTTTTCTCCGTTGTATATTCTTGCCTCTTTTATCAAAGATAAGGTGACCATAGGTGTGTGGGTTTATATCTGGACTTTCTATCCTGTTGCATTGATCTATATTTCTGTTTTTGTGCCAGTACCATACTGTATGGATTACTGTAGCTTTGTAGTATAGTCTGAAGTCAGGGAGCCTGATTCCTCCAGCTCCATTTCTCTTTCTCAAGTTTCCTTTGGCTATTCAGGGTCTTTTGTGTTTCCATACAAATTGTGAAATTTTTTGTTCTAGTTCTGTGAAAACTGCCATCAGTAGTTTGATAGGGATTGCGTAGAATCTGTAGATTGCTTGGGTAGTATAGTCATTTTCACAATGTTGATTTTCCAATGCAAGAACATGGTATATTTCGCTATCTGTTTTTATCTTCTTTAATTTCTTTCATCAGTGTATTATAGTTTTCTGCATACAGGTCTTTTGTCTCCTTAGGTAGGTTTATTCCTAGGTATTTTGTTCTTTTTGTTGCAATGGTAAATGGGAGTGTTTCCTTAATTTCTCTTTCACATTTTTCATCAGTGGTGTATAGGAATGCAAGAGATTTCTGTGCGTTAATTTCGTATCCTGCTAATTTACCAAATTCATTTGTTAGCTCTAGTAATTTTCTGGTAGCATCTTTAGGATTCTCTATGTATAGTGTCATGTCATCTGCAAACAGTGACAGCTTTACTTTTTCTTTTCTGATTTGGATTCCTTTTATTTCTTTTTATTCTCTGATTGCTGTGGCTAAAACTTCCAAAAGTACGTTGAATAACAGTGGTGAGAGTGGGCAGCCTTGTCTTGTTCCTGATCTTAGAGGAAATGGTTTCAGTTTTTCACCATTGAGAATGATGTTGGCTGTGGGTTTGTCATATATGGCCTTTGTTATGTTGAGGTAAGTTCCCTCTGTGACTACTTTCTGGAGAGTTTCATCATAAATGGGTGTTGAATTTTGTTGAAAGCTTTTTCTGCATCTATTGAGATGATCATATGGTTTTTATCCTTCAATTTGTTAATATGGTGTATCACATTGATTGATTTGTGTGTATTGAAGAATCCTTGCATTCCTGGATAAACCCCACTTGATCATGGTGTATGATGCTTTTAATGTGCTGTTGGATTCTATTTTCTAGTATTTTGTTGAGGATTTTTGCATCTATGTTCATCAGTGATATTGGCCTGTAGTTTTCTTTTTTTGTGACATCTTTGTCTGGTTTTGGTATCAGGGTGATCGTGGCCTCGTAGAATGAATTTGGAAGTGTTCCACCCTCTGCTATATCTTGTAAGAGTTTGAGAAGGATAGGTGTTAGCTGTTCTCTAAATGTTTGAGAGAATTCACCTGTGAAGCCATCTGATCCTGGGCTTTTGTCTATTGGAAGAATTTTAATCACAGTTTCAATTGCATTACTTGTGATTAGTTGTTCATATTTTCTGTCTTCCTGGTTTAGTCTTGGAAGGTTGTGATTTTCTAAGAATTTGTCCATTTCTTCCAGGTTGTCCATTTGATTGGCATATAGTTGCTTGTAGTAATCTCTCATGATCTTTTGTATTTCTTCAGTGTCAGTTGTTACTTCTCCTTTTTCATTTCTAATTCAGTTGATTTGAGTCTTCTCTCTTTTTTTCTTGATGAGTCTGGCTAATGGTTTATCCGTTTTGTTTATGTTCTCAAAGAACCAACTTTTAGTTTTATTGATCTTTGCTCTTGTTTTTTTCATTTCTTTTTCGTTTATTTCTCCCTGATCTTTATGATTTCTTTCCTTCTGCTAACTTTGGGGGTTTTTTTGTTTTCTTTCTCTAACTGCTTTATGTGTAAGTTTAGGTTATTTGAGATGTTTCTTGTTTCTTGAGGTAGGATTGTATTGCTATAAACTTCCCTCTTAGAACTGCTTTTGCTGCATCCCATAGGTTTTGGCTCATTGTGTTTTCATGGTCATTTGTTTCTAGGTATTTTTTGATTTCTTCAGTGATCTCTTGGTTATTTAGTAGTGTATCGTTTAGCTTCCAAGTGTTTGTATTTTTTACAGTTTTTTTCCTGTCTCATAGCATTGTGGTTGGAAAAGGTACTTGATACAATTTGAAGTTTCTTAAACTTACTGAGGCTTGATTTGTGACCCATGACATGATCTATCCTGGAGAATGTTCCATGAGCATTTGAGAAGAAAGTGTATTTTGTTGTTTTTGGATGGTATGTCCCATAAATATCAATTAAGTCCATCTTGTCTAATGTGTTATTTAAAGCTTGGGTTTCCTTATTTATTTTCATTTTGGATTATTTGTCCATTGGGTAAAGTGGGGTTTTAAAGTCCCCTACTATTACTGTGTTACTGTTGATTTCCCCTTTTATGGTTGTGAGCATTTGCCATATATGTTGAGGTGCTCCTATGTTGGGTGCATATTTACAATTGTTATATCTTCTTCTTGGTTCGATCCCTTGATCATTATGTAGTGTCCTTCTTTGTATCTTGTAATTTTATTTTAAAGTCTATTTTGCCTGATATGAGACTTGCTACTCCAGCTTTCTTTTGATTTCCATTTGCATGGAATATCTTTTTCCATCCCCTCACTTTGAGTCTGTATGTGTCCCTAGGTCTGAAGAGGGTCTCTTGTAGACAGCATATATATGGGTCTTGTTTTTGTATCCATTCAGCCAGTCTGTGTCTTTTGGTGGGAGCATTTAGTCCACTTGCATTTAAGGTAATTATCGATATGTATGTTCCTATCACCATTTTCATAATTGTTTGGGGTTTGTTTTTGTAGGTCTTTTCCTTCTCTTGTGTTTCCTGCCTAGCAAAGTTCATTTAGCATTTGTTGTAAAGCTGGTTTGGTGGTGCTGAATTCTCTTAACTTCTCGTTGTCTGTATAGGTTTTAATTTCTCTGTTGAATCTGAATGAGATCCTTGCTGGCTAGAGTAATCTTGGTTGTAGGTTTTTCCCTTTCATCACTTTAAATATGTCTAGCACTCCCTTCTGGCTTGCAGAGTTTCTGCTGAAAGATCAGCTCTTAACCTTATGCGGATTCCCTTGTATTTTTATTTGTTGCTTTTCCCTTGCTACTTTTAATGTTTCTCCTTTGTGTTTAATTTTTGATAGTTTGACTAATATGTGTCTTGGCGTGTTTATCCTTGAATTTATCCTGTGTGGGACTCTCTTTGCTTCCTGGACTTGATTGACTCTTTCCTTTCCCATATTAGGGAAATTTTCAGCTATAATCTCTTCAAATATTTTATCAGACCCAGGTCTTCTTCTGGGACCCCTATAATTTGAATGTTGGCATGTTTAATGTTGTCCCAGAGGTCTCTGAGACTGCCCTCAATTCTTTTCATTCTTTATTCTTTATTCTGCTCTTCGGTGGTTATTTCCACTATTTTGTCTTCCAGGTCACTTATCCGTTCTTCTGCCTCAGTTATTCTGCTATTGATTCCCTCTAAAGAATTTTTAATTTCATTTATTGTGGTGTTCATCATTGTTGTTTGCTCTTTACTTCTTCTAAGTCCTTGTTAAACGTTTCTTGTATTTTTTTTCATTCTATTTCCAAGATTTTGGATCATCTTTACTATCATTACTCTGAATTCTTTTTCAGGTAGACTTCCTATTTCCTCTTCATTTGTTAGGTCTGGTGGGTTTTTACCTTACTCCTTCATCTGCTGCATATTTCTCTGTCTTCTCATTTTGTTTAACTTACTGTGTTTGGGATCTCCTTTTCACAGGCTGCAAGTTCATAGCTCCTGTTGTTTTTGGTGTCTGCCCCTAGTGGGTGAGGTTGGTTCAGTGGGTTGTGTAGGCTTCCTGGTGGCGGGGCCTGGTGACTGTGTTCTGCTGAGTGGGGCTGGATCTTGTCTTTCTGGTGGGCAGGCTGTGTCTGGTTTTGTGTTTTGGGGTGTCTGTGAACTTAGTGTGATTTTAGGCAGCCTCTCTGCTGATGGGTGGGGCTGTGTTCCTGTCTTGCTAGTTGTTTGGCATGGGGCATCCAGCACTTGAGCTTGCAGGCCGTTGGGTGGAGCTGGGTCTTAGCGTTGAGAAGGAGATCTCTGGGAGAGCTCTTGCCAGTTGGTGTTATGTGGAGCTGGGGCGTCTCTCTGGTAGTGCAATGTCCTGGACTTGGCTCTCCCACCTCGGAGGCTCAGGCTTCACACCCAGCTGGAGCACCAAGACCCTGTCAACCACATGGCTCAGAAGAAAAGGAACAAAAAAAAGGGAATAAAATAATAATAATAAAATTTTAAAAATTATAAAATAAAGAAATAATAAAAAAAAGAGAGCAACCAAACCAATAAACAAATCCACCAACGATAACAAGCACTAAAAACTAAACTAAGATAAACATAAAAATCAGAAACAAATCAGTTGCAGACAGCAAACCCCTAGTCTACAGTTGCTCCCAAAGTCCAGTGCCTCAATTTTGGGAATATTCATTGTCTATTCAGGGATTCCACAGATGCAGGGTTCATCTGTTGATTGTGGGAGTGTAATCCGCTGCTTCTGAGGCTGCTGGGAGAGATTTCCCTTTCTCTTCTTTGTTCTCACAGCTCCTGGGGCTCAGCTTTGGATTTGGCCCCGCCTCTGTGTGTAGGCTGCCTTCAGGCGTCTGTTCCCCACCCAGACGGGAGAGGGTTCAAGCAGCGGCTGATTAGGGCCATTTGCTGTCTCAGGCCAGGGAGAGGGAGGGGGATGGTAGTCATAATTGGAATGCGATGAGAGCATGCAGCGGCAGAGGCCAGCGTGACATTACAACAGCCTGAGGTGCTCTGTGTGTTCTCCCGGGGAAGTTGTCCCTGGATCTGGGGACAGTGGCAGTGGTGTGCTGCACAGCCTCCTGTGGGGTTGTGGGGGCGGGTATGGGTAGTGACCTGTGTTTGCACATAAGATTCTTGGTGGCAGCAGCAGCAGCGTTAGCATTTCATGCCTGTCTCTGTGGTCTGAGCTGCTAGCCACAGCTCATGCCCATCTCTGGAGCTCACTTAGGTGGTGCTCTGTCTCCTGTGTGCACACATGGAAGGAATCCCGTCTCCTCACACCCCCCGAAACAATGGTCTCTTGCCTCTTCGGCAGGTCCAGACTTTTTCCCTGACTCCCTCCCAGCTAGTTTTAGCACACCAGCCCTCTTCAGGCTGTCTTCACGCAGCCAACCCCAGTCTTCTTCCTGGGATCTGACCTCCGAAGCCCAAGCCTCAGCTCCCAGCCCCCACCTGCCCTGGCGGGTGAGCAGAAAATTGTCTCAGGCTGGTGAATGCTGGTCGGCACTGATCCTGTGTGCAGGAATCTTTCCACTTTGCCCTCTGCACCCCTGTTGCTGCGCTCTCCTCCATGGCTCCAAAGCTTTCCCCCCATCCACCTCCCTCTCTACCAGTGAAGGGGCTTCCTAGTGTGTGGAAACTTTTCCTCTTTTACAGCTCCCTCCCAGAGGTGCAGGTCCTGTCCCTATTCTTTTGTCTCTGTTTTTTCTGTTTTCTTTTGCCCTACCTAGGTACGTGGGGATTTTCTTGCCTTTTGGGAAGTCTGAGGTCTTCTGCCAGCATTCAGTAGGTGTTCTGTAAGAGTTGTTCCACATGTAGATGTATTTTTGGAGAGGAAGGTGATCTCCACGTCTTATTTCTCCACCATCTTGAAGGTCCCCCCCCATAGTTTTCTTTTATTTTTATTAAAAATGGATTTAAAATTTAAAAAAAATTATTTTGGAGTATAGTTGATTTACTATGTTGTGTTAGTTTCAGGTGTACAGCAAAGTGAATCAGTTATACATATACATATATCCACTATTTTTTTAGATTTTTTTCCCATAGCCCATTACAGAGTACTGAGTAGAGCATCCTGTGCTGTACAGTAGGTTCTTATTAATTATCTATTTATATGTAATAGTGTGTATATGTCAATCCCAATCTCCCAGTTTATCCCACCCCTTCCTTATCTGCTGGTAACCATAAGTTTGTTTTCTATTGATACATCTGTGACTCTACTTCTGTTTTGTAACTACATTCATTTGTCCCCTTTTTTTAGATTCCACATATAAGCAGTATCATAATGATATTTGTCTTTTCTGTGTCTGACTTACTTCACTCAGTATGACAGTCTCTAGGTCCATCCATGTTGCTGCAAATGGCATTATTTTGTTTTTTTTATGGCTGAGTAATATTCCATTGTATATATGTACCACATCTTCTTTATCCATACCTCTGTTGATGGACATTTAGTTTGCTTCCATGTCCTGGCTATTGTAAATAGTGCTGCAATGAAAAAAGTGGATTTAAATTTTGATAAAGTACTCATGAGGAAATATTTAGGCTTATAACAGTTGTTATTTGTTTATATTTTTAGAATTCGAGATGCAAGCATGCAGTTAAAAAGTCACCAAAATGATTTTCAGAGAGTACAGAAAGAATTGAGTCAGTTGCAACATGAGTTAAAAATTAAACAAAGACAATCACAAATCTTCAGGTAAGATTATCTTTAAAGAATTGAATATTATAGTATTGAAAATATACACTCATTTAATACTAACTTTATAAACATTCAAACACCTTTTAGTAATATAGTTTCTATGTTTATATAGTTTAATATTATAGTGTTGTTGAAAAAAATGGAAACACTTCACTTTTTTTTAAACTGTTATCTCAACTAAATAGTTTTGCCAATAACATTTAAATTAGGCAAACACCTTGTTCTGATTTTGCAGTGACATTTAGAATGAAAGCACAGTAACTAATTCATTTTCCTCTTGGCCAGTATTTCTTGGTATACTTGATCTCCTGACCAACAGTCCAGTGACATGAAAAGAGTAGAATGGGGAAACTTTCTAACTGGATAGTAATAGACCTCCTAAATTTAGAAATTTCCAATATAAATGGTGTTAAGTCTGCTTTTATATAATCTTTGAAGGCTTTATAATAACTAAAGGTAAAGCCCAATGTTCTAAAGAAAATAGGAAGTACTTTTTAAAAATGGAATTGAATATATTGAGAATATCAGAAAGAATGATTAATTTTTAAATTGAGTAACTTTTAGCTCTTAGAAAAGGAAAATAAGTTAAATGAACATTATAAATAGACACAGGTTCAGGATGACTAAAAAACATGTGCCAGGTAAATACTTTTAATGTTCTTATTTTTTCCAGTCTACTTATTATTATTGGGAATATTGTTCTGTTAAAAAAATTATCTGGGCTAATAATTTTTTTATGCAATATCTGGTGATAACCTGTTAGCCATCTAACCTTTCATTAATGCCTTGCACATAACTGATGCTAAATAAATAATTTTTGAATTAATGAATGAGTCTACTCACAAAACAGATGACAATTTTTGTCATCAGAAATCTTCTCTGTCCTTTCCTAGAAATCTAGTATTGAACCAGCAGGATATCACCCCGGTGACCCCAACTCTCCATTTTAGTCAGGACCATCAGTATTCAGTCTTGGCCCCAACAATAGCTTTGGCTCAGGTCCACTTGGGAAATCCCATTTGTTTTATCCAGAGATGCCATTATGGATGGCAGGATTGACTAAATTTTAAAGGCTAGACTAGGACTAGATTAGACAATTAACGCTGCTTCAGGATATTATGGACTGATAAAGTCAGTCTTTATTATTCACATTTTACATGTAATTTGTAGTATTTTAAATTCTTGAAGAAGCTTATACATATTTAAATGTTATTTTTATTCTGTGTTGTAATTTTGTCATCATTTTGCATTATACTTTTACTGCTTATTTTTTAAAATGTTTTCAAAAGATCTGTGGTTTTTGTTTACTTTTAGATAAAAGATCACAAATTGGGAGTTTCAGATCTGATTTATATAAAAAAGTAACACTAGAAGTTTTAGAAGTAACCATTTAACTAGACAGTATAAATAAAAGTTTGTGACAGATGAATAAAAATAATTACATGTTTTATTAATACTCTCACTAGTAGGTACATTGCATGGGAGAAGGCAGCCTGGTGAAAATAAAATCAAACCAAAAGTTGTAGAGTTCAGTGATTTTGTTGCATTACTAAAAGCTCATTTTAAACTAGTTTACTGATTATTTAAAAAAAATATCTACCAGAACGTAAAACTTCGAGTTTGCTGTGGATAAAGAAAAGGAGCTTATAATCTTCTCTCTTAAAGTGGTAAAGAAAAGAAGCTTGAGCTTTAGCTACTCAGATGTAATCATTATTTACGGAGTCCAAAAGGAAATGCACTATGTCTTTGAGTCACTTTGCTCTTTTTATTCTCTCATTTGTTTAATTGCAATAGGGCTTAATCACCTAGCCTCCAGCAAAGTGTTCTTCATGCTTTGTATTTTCCCTGACCTCATTTCCAACCTGTCTCTCGCAAGGGGTTGATGAGGAGTAGCTGTGGTATGCCTCAGTTGGCTCAGCACAACTGCTATTCAGAATAAAGTGTCTTTTGAGAATGGAAATTAACTCTTGAAAGCCTGTAAAATAGATACTAAAAAACAATACGGAATATAGGTATACTTCACTTTATGTAAAGTTGTGTATAACTCCAAAATTCCAAATCAATCCATATTTGAAATATTTTGGTAGTGCTTACTTTTATAGGATTCTTATTGTAAATCTTTCATAAATTGTTTGAAATATACTTATCCTTTAATTTTTCTTGTTTGTTAATCCAGACTCTGTCATCTCTGAAATTAAGCCAACTCCCCAAATCTCTCACTTTCACACCAACTCTTCAGCCACATTAAGGCTTCTAGTTTTGTTTTGTTTTGTTTTTCTGATTTTCCCAACCATTTCCTGGCCTTACTTTGTTTTCTAGCCTTGATCCCATAATCAGCTCATGTCTTTTTTAAACAGCTGTATTGAGATATAAGTTACATGCTACAAAATCCACCCCTTTTAAGTAGACAATGTAATGATTTTTAGTAAACTTACTGAGTTGTGCAACCATTACCACATGCAATATTAGAACATTTGAGTCATCCTTAGAAGATCCTCATGCCATTTGCAATCTCTATCTTCACCGCCAATCCTAGGCAATTGCTTATCTTCTTTCTGTTTCTGTAGATATTTCTCTGGACAATTCAAATATATGGAATCCTACAATATGTGGTCTTTTATATCTGACATCTTTCAATAATGTTTTTGATGTTTATCCATGTTGTATCATGCATCAGTACTTTGTTCCTTTTTATTGCTAAATAGTGTTCCATTGTCTGAACGTACTACATTTTATTTATGCATTTATTAGTTGAAGGACATTTGGATTGTTTCCGCTTGTTGGCACTTATGAATAATGCTGCTATAAACATTCACATGTAAGTCTTTGTGTGGATGTATGTTTCATTTCTTTTGAGTAGATACCTAAGTGTAGAATTACTGAATCATATGGTAAATTGATATTTAACCTTTAAGAAACTGCAAAACTATTTTGCAAAGTGGCTGCACTATTTTACATTCCTACCAGGTATGAGGATTCTACTTTCACTGTGTTCTTGACATTTCTTATTGTCTGTCTTTTTTTTATAGTAGCCATTCTAGAGGCTGTGAAATGGTACCTCATTGTGCTTTGATTTGTGTTTCCCAAATGACTAATGGTGTTGAACATCTTTTTGTGTGCTTATTAACTATTTTTATGGTTATTTGGTGAAATATCTATTAAAATATTTTTTCTATTTTTCATTGGTTTGTTTTCTTGTTATCAGATTATAAGAGTTCTTTGTATGTTCTGGGTACAAGTCTTTTATTTGAAATATGATTTGCAAATATTTTCTCCCAGTCTGTGGCTAGTCTTTTTGTTTTTGTAATTGTGTCTTTTTGAAGAACAAAAGTTATTATTTTTAGTGAAATACAGTTTAATCAATGTTTTCTTTTAGGGATTGTGCTTCTGGTAATGTATCTAAGAACTCTGCCTAACCAAAGGTCACAAAGATTTTTTCCAGTAGGTTCTTCTAAAGGTTTTATAGTTTTAGCTCTTACCTTTAGGTCTGTGATCCATTTTAACTCTTGTGAATGATGTAAAGTAAGGATCTAAATTCATCTTTTTTTTTCATGTGAATATTCAATTATTCTAGCACTGTTTGTTAAAAAGACTATTCTTTCCCTATTGAGTTGCCTTGGTCCCTTTACATAAAATCAATTCACCATGAATGGAAGGAATTATTTCTGGACTCTCTATTCTATTTTATTCATCTATTGATGTATATCTATTCTTAATGTCAGTACTACACTCTCTTGAATATTATAATTTTTAGTGAATTTTGAGATCAAGAAATGTAAGCCCTTCAAATTTCTTTGTTTTCAAGATTGTTTTGGCTATTCTGGGAACCTTGTATTTCCATATAAATTTTAGGATCATCTTGTCAATTTCTGAAAAATAGCCTACTGGGATTTTGATAGGTATAGCATTAAATCTATAGATCAATTTGGGGAGAATTTCCATTTTTAAAATGTTGAATTTTCAATCCAAGAATCCATATATCTCTCCACTGAGATCTTTAGTTCTCTCAGAAATGTTTTGTTTTTAGTATACAAGTCTTGCACTCCTTTTATTTCGTTTATTTCTAAATATTTAATTCTTTTTGATGTCATGACAAGTGGGATTTTTTTCTTAACTTTATTTTTGGGATTCATCATTGCTAGTAAACAGATTGGTTTTTGCACATGGTTTATGTATCCTGTGATCTTGATGAACCCATTTATTCTAGTATTTGTGTGTGTGTGTGTATATTCTTTAGGATTTTCTTCATAGGGTATGTTTCTGCATAGAGGAATTTACCAATACTCCAGCTACTTTTACCTCTGCTTATTTACCCTTAAAACCCTCAGTCTTTATACCCACTTACAGGTTGTTAAACACCAGGTCCTCAATTTCTTCAGTACTATTCTAAATCCTCAATATTCTGCTTAAAATTCTTTGTGCTACTCATCTCTCACCAGCTGTGTGTCTTGCCTTGTATTTCACAAAGAGAGTTAAAGTTATCAACACAGGCGTATTTCCTGTGAGTCAAATGATACTTAAGTTTCAGAACCCCACACTCAGGACCCCCTTCCAAGCTTCTGGGAGGGCCCCTGGCAAAGTAAGATGGTTTTAAATTATAATTGTAAAAATTCTGTCTCTTTGCACTCTGATTTCCCTTCTTCTACTTCTGATGTCAGTATGCCCTTGGAGTAGTCCCTGGCATTTGAGGGATCTGAGAGAGAAAGTTGTGTTGGGAATATACATTATAACTGCCATTTGGAAAGACATTTTAGACTGCTTCAATTACACAAACAAGACATTGCAGACTAAAAATAGGGATGTGTATGAATTTATTATTATTATTATTTTTTGCGGTATGCGGGCCTCTCACTGTTGTGTCCTCTCCCGTTGCGGAGCACAGGCTCCGGACGCGCAGGCCCAGTAGCCATGGCTCACGAGCCCAGCCGCCCCGCGGCATGTGGGATCTTCCCGGACCGGGGCACGAACCCGCGTCCCCTGCATCGGCAGGTGGACTCTCAACCACTGCGCCACTAGGGAAGCCCTGTATGAATTTTTTTGAAATAATGGAGTAAAAGCAATAAAGATGAACAATTTAAACAATAGAAATTATTCTGTCATAAAAAACAAATTATAACATTTTTTCAGATTACATCATAAGTGATACATTTTCAATAAAATCTCTTGAATTATTTTGTAATCCATTCAATGAAGAGGAGTTAATTATTTGAATACATTGGAGAAAGATTTAAGTTTCTTGTTGATTTGACCAAAGCTGCTGACATCACTGAATATATCATAAAAATCATAGTATACCACTTTAAGGACATCTGAGATAAGCTGGTTCATGAGTTTCATCATTTCAAAGACAATTTAAGATGTCATTTTCCAAGAAAACTTGAAATGCCAAAAAATTTATCATATATGAAAAATTTTTATAAGGATTTTCCCAAATTTGACGATGCTTAATATTTACATGATATTACCAATAATGGGCTATGAAGCTAAAAGAACCTTTCTAAACTACCACAGATAATAAAACTAATGGCCTTGCTAGATGAAAGGCTGTATAATTTTTATATTCTCTCCACACAAAGTATTATTATAAAATGGTTCTCATATGAAAAGGTGCTTGTAAAGCATGTAGCCAAAAATTATAGACAAAAGAAGTATTGTAGAGCTGTTACTTATTAAAAAGTTATAGTTTTTCTGTATTTTGTGATATGGATGAGATTTATTAACTTTTACAATTTTATTTGTAATGATTTTTCTCAATCTATAAGTGCACACTTTTAAACCTAATTTTGTAGTCGTCTTTTACAAGAAAGCCATCCCTCTATCCACACCAATCATATAAGATCTAGGCCACACAAAATGTGATGGATCTGCTCTTCGCTAAGTGGCTTGATTTTTCTATTTCCTGCCTTTTGTCCCTACAGAAGCACATGCATCCGTATCTAGTCTTTCTTCTATTAAATATCCCTTTAGGCCTTGACCCCCATGTTCATGACTTGCTCCCAGCAGCTGCCTTACATTGGGCCCATTAGGTCTTTAACCTTGACTTAGTTCATAGTTCTTGTCTCTGTCTTACCACTTCCTGGCTTCGCATTCAGACTTCCCATCCTCACCATTGCTCCCCTTTGCTTTAGTGATCTGTTGGACTCTTTCTTTGATTTTTTTTTTTTGACTTGTTTTTAATAGAAATATAGTTGATTTACAATGTTGTGTTAATTTCTGCTGTACAGCAAAGTGATTCAGTTATACATGTTATATACATTCATTTTTATATTCTTTTCCATTATGGTTTATCTCAGGATATTGAATATAGTTCCTGTGCTATACAGTAGGACCTTGTTGTTTATCCATTCTATATGTAATAGTTTGTTTATCCATTCTATATGTAATAGTTCAGATGTAATAGTTTGCATCTGGTAACCTCAACCTCCCAATCCATCCCTCCCTCACCCCCACCCCTTTCTTTGATTTTTTTTTTGAAATCAACATCTCTCTTAGCTCCCAGGTCTGCATGCTGATTGAGGATTCCCTGTGGCTTTTGGTCACTCAAGTGGACCTTATTAATTAACCACACAGAATGACACCACCTTTCTTCTTCCTGGCAAAGGCTAATCTTTCAGCCTTTGTTTTACACCTGTCCTTTCTTTCTAGCTCTCTGCACAAAAAATGATCACATCTCTTGCCTGTGTTTTTTAGCCTCTGTGACTGTACTCATACTGTCTGCTCAGCTCTGTAAACACTCAGGTATCTCCCATCCTAACAAACCATTCTACTGTGTATCTTCCTTTTTCTCTCCTTGCTGCCTCAATCAAGGTTCTTGATTGCTGGTACCACATAACTATTTTCTCATTTCTGCTTTACTGCTCAGTCTTTTCCTACCTGAAGCCTCTCTCTTAGGTCACCAAAGACCTCCTTAATACCGGATATAATGGCCCCTGTTCAGCCTTTGTCTGAGGCCTTAAACACTCATCACTACTCTCTACTTTAAATTCTCTTATCCCCTGGCTTTTCTGATGTTATCTTTTTGGCTTTTCTTCACTGGTTGCTCCTCCCTCATCTCCTTTGAGGGTTTGTTTTCTGATTTATTCCCATAAATATTAGTGTTGTCCTGTATCTTATCCTCAGTATTTCTTCTTTATTCCTCCAACAGAGTGATCTATTTTTTTCACTCATTCATTTATTCATCAATATGTGTTGAGTACATACTGTGTGGTAGGTACTGTACTAGGTGCAAGGGAGACTGTGATGAACAAGACAGATACAGTCTCTGCATAATAGATCTTAGTCTACTTAGGTAGATAAATATTAACTCCCATGGCTTCAGTCATCATCTTTTTGCTGATAACACTCATATCCATGTCTGCATCTTGCTTGATTATTAGGTAAATGAGAGCCAGGACATCTGAAGTAATAAAAATCATTGAGATAGTAAAAAACATGTGGTTACTTTGAGCTGTGGCATTTGATGTGGGAAAAGCACTGGATCAGTCACTTAAAAAGGTTTCATTTATTATTACCCCAGGTTTTACACTGCCTGTAGGACTCTAGCGCAGGAAGAATGCTGTCTACAAATCTGAGATTCTCTTTTAGGCTCAGTGACTAAGTCACTTTTTTATTTTATTTATTTATTTTTGGCTGCATTAGGTCTTTGCTGCTGCAGGCGGGCTTTCTCTAGTTGCGGCGAGCGGGGGCTACTCTTCATTGCAGTGTTCGGGCTTCTCATTATGGTGGTTTCTCTTGTTGCGGAGCACGGGCTCTAGGCGCACAGTCTTCAGTAGTTGTGGCACGTAGGCTCAGTAGTTGTGGCTTGTGGGCTCTAGAGCACAGGCTCTGTAGTTGTGGCACACAGGCTTAGTTGCTCCACAGCATATGGGATCTTCCCAGACCAGGGATCAAACTCGCGTCCCCTGCATTGGCAGGCGGATTCTTAACCACTGCGCCACCAGGGAAGTCCTGACTAAGTCACTTTTGACTGAATTTCCTTCACTAAATGTTTGCTGTTAAATTAATTTTAAAAGATTAATAGAAAAATGTGTATGAAAGTAGTTAGCTATCTTTATTTATAGTTAAAATATTATAACACAATGGAAATGAGTTGGGGTGACCATATACCTCAGTCTTCCTGGGATAACCCCAGTTTATATGTTGTCTCAGCATAATGCAGATAGCACCTACTTTTACTTTCATAACTGTCTCCATTTAAACGGTAGATTGTATGGTCACTCTAAAACCATTTTTCAAAGAAAACCTTTTTTCAAATACATATTTGTTATTATGCTTGCTATTTTTTAAAATCCTAATTTTTCCTTACTTCTTTACAGTCAGAGATTGACAGAATACAAGTATCTCTGGAATAAGACTCTTTCATTACTTACTTTTAGTAAAAGAGAGCTAACCAGTATTAAAAATGAAGTATATGATAATTTTCAAAACTGGACTTCACTGAAAGGAGAAGTTTTTCTACAAATTAAATCCATAAGTGAAACAGCCTTGACAGGTTTGTTATATATATTTAGAACATAATCGTCCTTTTTTTGGTAAATGGTATATCATAAGTAATGAAATAATGATACTTCATTTTATGTGATGGGAATTATGATTAATTTTAAACCTGTTATTTGTTAGTATACTAGATGACCATTAAGATCTATTCCACCCCTGAAATTTAATAATTATAGGCCTGATCTAAGATAAGCTCTGATACATCAATCTTGAACTGTGACCAGAAGTCTGGTTATTCCTGTTAAATGTACAAATTTGTATTTTAAAACTTTTTTTCTGTTAATGGCTGAGTAGCTCTAATTAGATCAGATTTCCCACAGATAACAACTATAAATTCTGGACAAAGTACCTACCTAAAAACACTGGAGAGTGACCAAGACCAAGCACATGGAGGGAACATAAGAAAAATTGAAAGAAGGCCTATTACTATTTGAAAAAAGCCAATCTAAAATGGTTATGTACTGGATGATTCCAACTGTAATATATGACTATTCTGGAAAAGGCAAAACTATGGAAATAGTAAAGAGGTCAGTGGTTGCCAGGGTAGGAAGGAAGGATGAATAGATAGAGCATGGAGTATTTTAGGGCAGTGAAACTATTTTTGTATAGTATAATGGTGGATAGGTGTCTATACATTTTGCCAAAACGCATAGAATATACAACGCCAAGAATGTACCCTTAATGTAAGTTATAGATTTGGGATGGTAATGATGTGCCAATGTAAGTTCATTAATTGTAAAAAAATGTACCACTGTGGTGCAGGATGTTGATGGTGGGGGAAGCTATGCATGTGTGGGGGGCAGGGAGTATCTGGGAATTCTCTGTACTTTCTGCTTAATTTTACTATGAACCTAAAACTGAACTAAAAAAATCTATTATTTTTTTAATTGAAAGAAGGGGATAGCACTGGGTGAATTCCTTGTTTGTTGTTGTTGTTTGTTTTGGTGTTTTTTTATGGCTGTTAGATTGAGGGCAGGGTACAATCTGTTCCAAGCAGGGAAGCTAGAACTTTGATAGAAATCTATAGTCTTTTTGGCTTTAGGACTGGAGAACAGAGATCAAGGCAGTCCCAGCTTTGAGAAGTGAGAGGATATCCTCGAAAAGAGATAGAAAGTGAGAGCTCAAATTACGCATATAAACTCTTCCCAAATCTCTGGCTTATCCCTAAAATACGTGTGTACAGGGAAGACTCTTAAGTAGCTCATCTAAGGCTAAAGCAATTGACATTACCTGCTACCTACCCTAGGGGATACAGTCTTTAGTATATGAGTTCAGCCAAGTTAACTACCTGTTAAAACAAAGCAATACCAAAAAAAAAAAAAAAAAATCAATACTCTAGAGGACCATAACAGAATCCAGAGTCTCCATAACATAACATCCGCAATGTTTAGGATACAACCAAAACTACTTGAACTGGGAAGAAACAGGAAAATGGCTTCTACTCAAAAGAGTAGATAGTCAATAGAGACCAACCCTGAGGTGGGCCAGATGATATAATTAGCTGACTAGGATTTCAAATCAGCTGTTAACTATGTTCAGTGACATAGAGGAAAATAAGCTAATAATGAATGAAAAGAGAGAAAATCTCAGCAAGAAACTATTAAAAATTGGAAAGTCAAGAATTAAAAAATGCAATATCTAAAATAAAAATTTACTGGATAGACTTTTATAGCATATTGTGATTACCAAAGAAAGAATCAATGAACTTTAAGATAGATTAATAGAAATTATTCAATTTGAAGAAGAGAGATAAACACTGAAAAAAGTGAACAGAGCTCCAGGGAAGGGTTAAAATGTACCATAAGTAATAAATATCAGTAAATATGAAACTCTTTTTTCCTTTGAATTGAAAAACTGTCTATGCTCATTTAAAGTAAGAATTATAATATTATATGGTGGAGGTTATAAAGTATATTGATTTAACATATGACAGCTAGAGCATAAAGGACAGGGGGATGGGGTAATAGATCCATATGGTTGCACACTTTTTGTATTTTATGTGACATGGTGCAACATTCATTCTATGTAGACTAAGAAATTAAGGATGTATAATCCCTAGAGCAACCACTAAAAAAAATACAAAAAGCTATATAAAACGCTAATAATAATGGAGAATTAACATCATCTGACTCTAAGATTTATTATAAAATCACAGTAAACAAGTCAGTGTAATACTGGCATATGGATCAACAATAGATCAATGGAACAAAATAGCCTTGTAAATGACCCCTGTTGATAATGATCATTTCACTTTTGACAAGGCACCAAAACAATTCAATGGGAAAAAGAAAGTCTTTCAACAAATTGTGCTGGAACAACTGAATAGCCATATAGGACAATATACCTTGACTCCTTAACTCCATAAAAATTAATTCAGGATTAATCAGAGCTAAATATAAAAGCTAAAACAATAAAAGGAGAAACAGGAAAATATCTTCATGAATTGATAGTAAATGAAGGTTTCTTGGATAGGACACAGAAGTAAGAATAACAAAAGAACAAAAATTGATGAATTAGACTTAAAGTTAAAAACTTCTGCTCATCAAAAGATGCCATTAAGAAAATGAATAGGTAAGCCACAGACAGAGAAAATATTACAAAAATCTGTGACAAAGGACTGCTGTCCAGGTTACATAAAGAACACCTACAAGTCAATAGTAAAAGGACAAGTGATCCAACCAAAAATGGCCAAAAGATTTGAATAGACACTTTACAAGGAAAGATAAACAAATGGCCAATAAGGACATGAAAAGGTGCTCAGCATTATGAGTCATAGGGAAATGCAAGTTGAAACCACAGTGAGATACCAGTACATACACACTACATTGGCTAAAATGAAAAAAAATGACAACAGCAAATTTTGGTGAGGAAGGAGGGCAACTGGAACTCTCAAACAAATTGGTGAGAGTATAAAATGTTACAGCCGCTTTGAAAAAGGATCTGACAGTTTTTTTTATAAAACTAAAGATACATCTGTCTGATGTCTCTGAAATTCTTCTCTTTGGAATTTACCATCTCCCCCAAATGAAAACATATGTCCATAAAAATATTCAGCAATTTTATTCAAGCTTTATTCAAAATAGCCTTAAGTTGGTAAAAGCTGAGAAGTACATCAGTAGAATGGATTATCAAAAAAACGGCTGAATAAACAATGGAATATAGAATGAACTACAGTAATGCAGTAACTTGGATAAACATCAAAAATATTATGCTGCCTGAAAGTAACCTTACACAAATAATGCACATTGTAAGATTCCATTTATATGATGTTCTAGAATAGGCAAAACTAATCTATAGTGGGAAAAAAAACAAAAAAACAAAAAACAGAAGTTATCTCAGAGGGGAGGATTGACTAGAAAGGGGGCATGAAGGCACTTTCTTTGGTGATAGTAATGCTCTCTATTTTGATAGAGGTTTGGGTTACACAGTGGATGTATTTTTCAAAACTCATCTGTTGGTACATTTGAGATTTATGCATTTCTTTGTGGGTAAATTTCACTCAAAAATTAGAAATCTATATTGAACGCTAATTAACAGTGTGCATGCTGAAGTATTTAGGGAGTCAAATATATTGACTTATCTTGAAATGCATAAATATGTAAGATGGATAGAGGAATAACTATGTTATAAAGCAAATAGAGTAAAATGTTAATTGAAGAATCTAGGTAGTGTGTGTATTTGAGTTCACAGTACAGTTCTTCCAACTTTTCTGTATATTATATATTTTTTATAGCTAAATTTTAGAAAAAGAAAGCATTCTAACCATATAACTTCAGTTTCCTAATTTTATTATATAATATGTGCCTTTAGAAATGAGTTGTATATGATAATACTCTTAAAATTTTTAACTAATTTTGAGAATTAAATTTGGACAAATACAGATGAATATTATAACAACCATGTTTTCAACTGCAAAAATTGTTAATTTTTAATACTTTACCTTTAAAAAAAGTGTCTTAGTTCAGCAGACATTGAATCAAAGGTATAAGTGCAGGTAGTTTATTTGCGAAGTGAATGTCATGCAGGTATAGGGACAGAAAGGCAGCCAATAAAGTTTGCACTATTGCAGTGGGCAACTGGAGCTTAATCCCATGAAGAAACTGAGAAATGGTTTAAAACACATGCCTCAGAATTCCTCACTCAAGGAGTGAGGGAGCTGGACATCAACTCCCAAGAGTCATTGGTTAAGGGCTGCTCCCAGACAGTGTAAACTCCTTGGCACCTGTGGTCTGCCATTTGGTGGGAAGTGCTACTTTCTGCAGTTCCAGGGAAAAGATTCCTCCAGCACAGAGATGCAAATAGTGGGAACTGGAAGTCGGTAGAAGAACATTGAAAGGTTCAAGGGATATGGGCGGGGCACTGACAGTGTCCACTACAGTTAATAATATAGATATACTCTATTTTATGCATCATTTCCATTATTTGAACATTCACATATATCTTTTAATGAATATATGCCTTTGTTTCTTTCTGGTAAATACCTAGGAGTAGAATGGCTGGGTCTTATGGTAGGTTATATTTAACTTTTTAAGAAACTACCCAATAGTTTTCCAAAGTGGTTGATCCTTTTAAATCCCTACCAGCAAAGTATGAGAGTTCTAGTTGCTCCATATCCTTGTCAACACCTAGTGTTGTCAATCTTTTAAATTTTAGCCATTTTAATGGGACACATATAGAGGATATTAATCCACATTCAAATCACTTCTCAATAACTTTCTCATTTTTGAGTGTCTTGTCACATCTTATTATAGAATATTTACCTCATGATGTCAGTAATGATGAACTCAGTCATACCAGAATAGAAGAAGCATCAGCTCTACCTGTTTTTGTTTTCATTTTTGTTGCATTATCAGTATCTTCCCTAATGCATGATTTCTTTGGGGGAATCTTTTAAGCTAATTGTCAACTTTAAGACTTAGTTTAGGTAAACCACAGAGGAGCACATAGACTGAAATATGTCACAATCACAGAAAGAGATAGAAAAGCGAGGAGGTACTGACAACCCCTCTGCATGGAGGAATATTACTCCTTCCTCACTTTAAAAGCTCAGTCACTTTATTCTCTCTGAATGTGACCCATATAATATAAGGACAGAGGGAAGTACTGCAGGTACATGAAGGGGAGATTAGCTAAGGGTCTCCCAGAACAAGTAGCTGCCCTTTCTTATGACTTACGTCTTGGTTCAGATGTCACCTCTTCAGAGAGATCTTTGCTGGCCATCCTAGTTAAAGTAGTCTTCCCTTACACTTCTCTATCCTATTTTTCTGTTTCATTTTTAATAACATTTATCACTGTCAGAAATATTCTTATCCATTTACTGATTTGTGTGTTTACTGCCAGACTCCTCACACTAGGCTATAATCTCCAGGAGGACAGGAATTTTGATGGCTTTGCTGAATGCTGTCTTCCTAGTGTTTTAAGAGAATTTTGCCTGTCACAGAGTAGGTGCTCAGTGAACATTGTAGAATTTAAATGGAAATAAAGGACACCCAAATTTTAACCCAGATTAAATCTGATAATTTTTATGTTCCTTTTAAAACCTCTGAGTATTTTCTAAATGTTTTTGTTAATGCTCACTTATTACTTCTATATCTAGGGAGAAAGAGTAAGGAGAAAGGAGAGGCTTTGTTTATGAGTTGCGTCTGTCTGCAGCCATGGGTTACTATCAGTAGTAAAATTCTCAATCTGATTTTTAAAGCTTGTTTGAAACTTATTTTTTGAACTTTAAGGAGGGAAATGCAAAACTTGATAATTCTTTTTTTTCCCTCAAATTCAAATGCCTTTAAGGATTTTTCTGACTATAAACATAAAATAGCCTCAATGTTAAAACATAGAAAATACAGAAAAAGAACAAGGAAGGAAGTGAACATCATGTACAATCTCATTACACAAAGATATCTGCTGTTAACATTTTAATGTAGAACTTTCTAATCTTTATTTTCACCGCATAGATATATATACTTAATAATATATCATGTAAATATACAGTCATGCCAACTAACTGTGTAAACTATGTTGACATAGCATTTCATTGTAGGAATGTATCTTACTTAACCTATTTAACTGGCTTTCTATTTGTGGACATTTAGGTTGATCATAGTTTTTGCTTTTATAAATAAGGTTTCAGTGAACATCTTTACTCATGAATCTCTATGATCTTGTCCCATTTTTTTAATTTAACATAGTTAATTCCTAAAAGTGGTATTGTAGAATCAAGTAGTATTACATTTTACATTTTATCTAACATGAGAAGACAGGAGGTAGTTTTCAACCCTTAACTTTAACATTTACCATTATAATAAATCATATTGCTTTTATATCAGAAGTGTGAGGGCTTTGTTTGGAAGTTACACAGTGGTGATTGCAGAAGCTCAGAGATGGAAATACATACACAAGGACAGTATATTTAATTTCCAAGCAAGAGCTTAGTGACCATAACAGTTGGGGTGTGTGAAAGTGAAGCTATATTATTGTAAGGGTTTTTCCCCCTCTTTTAAAAAAATTTCTTCTTACTCAATGTTATCAGCACAATCGAAGCCTCAGGGCACACATATACAAAAATGTACCAGTACATGCAAAATGACAAATACGCTGATGCTTGCCTTTTTATAATCTCTGATCAATTTGAGCACACTTTAAATTTAGCAGCAGTTCTAGAAAATATATAAACATGCCAATTTCACAATATAGAATTTTAAGTAAATAATCTTTATCTTAAATTTAGATTCAGAGAAAATAGAGTGTAATGCTTTTGAAGGTTAATTCTTATAAAGCTTGAGTAACTATCACACCTACACAAAAAGATGACCAAAAGCCTAGGAAGTATATAGACCTACATTGTCCAATATTGTAGCCACCAGCCACACAGAGCTACTGAGCACTTTGAATGTGGCTCTAGCCTCTCTTTGAAATGGTAGTATTTTGGATATGTGGAATTAAAGTACACTGTTAAAATTAATTTTACATGTTTCTTTTTACATTTTTAATGTGGCTACTAGAAATTTTTAATGTATATATGTGGCTTGCATTGTATTTCTGTTGGACGATGCTGGTATAAATAGTGAAATGAACTTTTTATACTTTAAAACTGTTAAAATGTTATAATTTTATTTTGGTTTATTTCCTATTTACAAAAATTATAAGGGCTTAATGTCAGTTATAATGACACCCTTTTATTTTGTTACTGTTTCTTATTTCTAGTTTGTTGTCTTGACTATTCAATTAAGCTTTTACCTAAGTTTATTAACACTAACTCCAAAATATATCTGTACCCCTATGTTCATAGTGGTATTATTTACAATAGCCAAGACATGGAAACAACCTGTATCCGTTAATGGGTGAATGGGTATGTGTGTGTGTGTGTGTGTGTGTGTGTGTATATATATATACACAATAGAATATTATTCAGCCATAAAAACGGAAATCCTACCATTTGGGACAACATGAATTGACCTTGAAGATGTTATGCTAAGTGAAACATTGGGATGGCCAAAAATTTCATTCGGGTTTTTCTGTTACAGCTATGGAAAACCCGAATGAACTTTTTGGCCAACCCAATAAGTCAGAGAAAGACAGATACTGTATGATCTCCTCATATGTAGAACCTAAATAAATAAATAAATAAATAAGAAAAACTATACTCCAGACTCATAGAAAAAGAGATCAGATTTGTGGCTATGAGAGGTGGAGGTGGGGAGGGAGAGGGGGAGTTGGAGTAAGGTTGTCAAAATGTACAAACTTGCAGTTATAAGATAAATAATTACTAGGGACATAATGTACAACATGATGACTATAGTTAACACTGCTCTATGATATATAGGAAAGTTGTTAAGAGAGTAAATCCTGAGAGTTCTCATCACAAGGAGAATTTTTTTTCTATTTTATTTCTATTTTTTTTCTATATCTTTTTTATCTATATGAAATTATGGGTGTTACTAAACCTATTGTGGTAATCATTTCACACTCTATGTAAATTAGACCATCATGGTGTACACCTTAAACTTATACAGTGATGAATGCCAATTATTTCACAATGAAATTTTAAAATTAAATATATATGTATATATATTTATTTAGACCCACACGAATATGCCCAACTAGGTTTTTTTTTTTATTGAGGTATAGTTGATGTACAATATTTTATAAGTTTCAGGTGTACAACATAGTGATTCACAATATTTAAAGGTTATATTCCATTTATAGTTATTATAAAATGTTCACTATATTCCCTGTATTTTACAACATATCCTTGTAGCTTATATGTTTTATACAGCCCAACTTGTTTTTGACAAGGGTGCACAAGCACTTCAGTAGAGGATAGCCTAGCCTTTCAACAAGTGGTGCTGGATATCAAAAACTTTGATCCAAACCTCACACCTTATAAAAAATTTAACTCAAAATGGATCATAGACTTAAATGTAAAATATAAAATTATTAAACTTTTAGGAAAAAAAAGAAAATCTGTGTAACCTAGGATTCTTAGGCTTGAACTTAAAAGCATGATACATAAAAGGAAAAATTGGTAAATTGGACCGCAGCAAAATTAAAAACTTTTCCTCTGCGAAAGACCCTGTTAAAAGAATGGGAAGGCAAGTTACAGACTGGGAGAAAATGTTTGCAAAGCACATATCTGACAAATGGCTTGTATCTAGAATCTATTTTTTGTAAACTCTCAAAGCTCTACATCAAAAGAATAGTGCAATTAGAAAATGGGCAAAATAAATGAGCATAAATTTCATCAAAGAGGATATACAGGTGGCAAATAAGCACAAGAAAAATATGTTCAATATCATTAGTCATTAGGGAAATGCAAATTAAAACCATAATGAGATACTACTGCATATCTACTACAATGTCTAAAATTTTAATTGAGCAAAGCAAGTGCTGGCAAGGATCAGAGAAACCAAATCAATATTGCTGGTGGGAATGTAACATGGTACAGCCATTCTAGAGAATAATTTTTCAATTTCCTCTAAAACTAAAAAGGCACACACTTATCACATGACCCAGCTGTTGCACTTTTAGGCATTTGTCCCAAAGAAATGAAAACCTAAGTTCATGCAGATACCTGTACATACACGTTCATAGCAGCTTTATTCATAATAACCAAAATTGGAAACAACCCAAATATCCTTCAGTGAATGAAGAACAAACTGGGATACTACTCAGCAATAAAAAAGGTACAGATTATTAATACATGCTCAAGGGACTATGCTGCATGAAAAAAATCCAGCCTCAAAAAGGTTACATATTATATGAGTCTATTTATGTAGCATTCTTGAAATAACAAAATTATAGAGAAGGAGAACAGATTAGTTGTTTCCAGGGATTAGGGATGGTGGTGGGGATAGGAGTAGGTGTGGCTATAAAGGGGTAGCAGGAGGTAGCTTTGTGGTGATAGAATAATCCTATGTTTTGGTCGTGTTGGTAGTTATACAAAGCTACATATGTGATAAAATTGCATAGAGCTATGCACACACACACACACACACACACACACACACAGAAAGGTGTGTATAACTGGTGAAATCTGAATTAGCTCTGTGGATTATGCCAAGAGCAGTTTCTTAAATTTGATAAAGTACTGTAGTTATACAAAATGTCAGCATGGGGAGAGGAGGAATAAAAGCAGCACAGGACCTTCCTATACATTTCTTTACAATTTCCTGTAAATCTCTAAGTATTTCAAAATAGTTTTTTAAAAAGTAACCTATATAGTGTTTTATGACTCCTTCATTAAATAATAAATCTAGTGTTTCAGAGTTTTTTAATATTATTTTATATCAGCTTGCCTTGGTAATAAGGTTATAGAAGCTTCCTAAAAACTTAATGATATAACATAATTTTAAGTTCATTGACTAAGATAACAGGACTAAGAACAACAGAAAAATTTTATCAAGGCAAAAAAATTGATTGTATGAGATTAATACTAACAATTATACTTGCATCAGCTAGCAAATTCTGTCACACTTACTTTAAAAGCTAAAAACATCTATCGGCTATAAACTTTGACAATATTACAAACATTTTAAATAACATACTTTTTTTCAATACTAGCTTTTATTTGTGATCACATGGATATATCCTTATGGTGTGAGTTGATTCTGCGTGGCATAGTTCTTCATTTGAAAAGTTGATGTAAAATAAAACTTGAAACATTTTTATAAGAAGTAAAGTAAACTCCTAATTCCTCTATACTAACTCAGTTGTTTTCAGTTTTCCATTTTATCTTCTATACTCCACATGCTCACCTATTTTTGCATATTTTTAATCACAACATAAATGCCAATAATTATTCTAAAGTATAACATGATGGGCTGAAATGTATCTCTCTCAAATTCATATGTTGAAGTCCTAACTCCCTGGTACCTTGGAATATAACTATATTTGGAGTTAGGGTTCTTAAAGAAACAATTAAATTTAAACGGGTGGGCTCTAATCCAAAATGACTGGTATCCTTACAAGAAGAGGACATTTAGAAACAGACACACACAGAGAGAAGACAATGTGAAGACACAGGGAGAAGGTGGCCGTCTACAAGCCAAGTAGAGAGGCCTGGAACAGATCTGTCCTTTATGACTCTCAGAAGAAACCAACCCTGACATCTTGATCTCAGACTTCTAGCCAACAGAGCTGTGAGAAATGAATTTCTATTAATTAAGCCACCCAGTCTGTGATACTCTGTTATGGCAGCCCTAGCAAACTAATAAATGTAGTAAACCCCGTATACACTGCACACATTATTCAGATACTTTAAAAGATTTTCACATTAAAATTAATTTACATTTAAAATCAAAGTCCAAAATAGGAAGGAAGTTTCTAGAAAAATGCATTGTTTAATATTTTCTTGCTGACAAAGTATGCTGAATATTAAGTAGAAGATACAAGTGAAGTATTTCCTATTCTTCTAATTAGTGGTTATCACTTTATGTAATCAATATTTTTAAGTCTGAGTTTTCATAGATTAGGTTTTCTCAGATCAGAGCATAGCTATTTTAGTAGAAGAAATTTCAGAAAAAAATAATATTTTTACCAAGGCAGAATATTTTAGCAAGCATAGAATCAGTTTGCTTCCACTCTCAAAATAGCTCTTGACCGAATAGCTCTTGAACTTTTAAAATTCAAGTTCTGAATTAGGCTTAGAAATGTAGTCCACATTTTTTTTATAAAATTGATGAAATTGGGGATAGAATAGGCC
Organism: Monodon monoceros; assembly: GCF_005190385.1. NCBI lineage: Eukaryota > Metazoa > Chordata > Mammalia > Artiodactyla > Monodontidae > Monodon > Monodon monoceros. Next base: position 107,043,184 of record NW_021703767.1, on the reverse strand, counting down.
TATTTGCTTATCCTATTAAAAATGTTTCCTTCTTTTAGATGTGTGTGTTTACTGCCTTATCAAGTCTTACATTAAATAATTTGCGGCTCAAAATGCTTGCCTCTGAAGTGAAGGGAGAGTTAAGATAAACACATATTTAGGATTTTCAACTAGTGGTATATTAGAAGTTTTGTGCAATAATGCCTTTACTCACTTAGTAGCTATTTATTGAGCTTCTGTTAATTCTAGAATGTTGTGGCAGAAATTATGGGAGGAATAAAAAATGAATGGGATATTACCTCTGGCCTAAAATAACTTACGGTCAAATAGTAGGTCACATGTATGCATATGATCAGTGCCATAGAAATAGTGTAACTGGTGCAAGTTACAGATCTGGTCAGGAAAGATTTCCAGGCAGAGATAGCCTAAGAGCTGTGGTAGGTCCAACGTATGAGGCTAGGAGGACCTTCTTCATGGGGCGGTGCAAAGACAGGGAAAGTGTATGGTGGGTACAATGACCAGAATAGGTTGATCATAATTTATGAACCCAAATTGGGACACATAAGTGGCAATTATGAAGTTGTATTAATGATGAAAGTAGGATTAAGTATTTGACACCAGGATTGCCATAGGTACAGGGGATATATAATTTGCCAAGGGTGAGTTGGTGAGTTAATTGACCCCCATTGAGTTTACTCTCCTATTTCCATGTTAGAAACCTCCTGTTAAAAATCTTACTGTACTTTTCCATGTGTTAGAATATATTTCACAAATGAATTTGTATTACAAATTCTTATGCTTTTAATGTCAGATAGAAAGTGACATTGACACAAGGAGTTATTTTAGAGACAGATAGTAGTGTACACTAAGAGAGTCAGCCTGTGAACCTAAGCAGTACCATTCTGGCAAACGATAAATAGGTCACAGCATGTGTACACTGCTCTGCAGTGTCATTCGGACTTAATCATAGACAGATATGGTTACGGTATGGTACAGTTTATTCAGCCATAAGAAGCTACCATTATGGCTAGAAAAATTACCCAGGAAGACTTCTTGGGCCTGAAGAAAGATTGCAACCTCCTTATTTTCTTTAACTACATAAAAAAAAAAATTCTATGTACTACTGTGTTAGTAGCTTTCCTCACACAAATGGGAACATATCCATAAATTTTTAGAAGCATATAGCTATTCCTAGGGGAAAATATTCCCATATAAAGGAACCATTGGAATATAGTAGACCCCCACTTATTTGATCCCTGCCAATTTATTTCTCTAGGTTTTCCATTTTGAGTAGGAATTAAAGGTGAAGATGGTGCCAAGACCCCTTGTGTTCATGCCCTAGGTCTACCTTAAATGCCACTTTTTCTTCCAGATGTACTTTCTTCCCACAGAAAGGCATTTTGCTTTTCTCTCCTTAGACCACATTCCTGATCCTACTCATCACCATCCCTTGGGGCATGCTCTCTTCTCTGTGCTCTGTTCAGCGTACTGCTTTACTTCTCCTGTAACCATTTACTGGCCATATTGCCTCTGCAGCCATGTCTGTCCCATGGATGTCTACTTCTGGTCTTCGCTGGCCCATGTGGCTACTCTTTCTGCTGTGATGGCTCCAAGACCAGTAAACCAAGCCAACCTCCTTTGACACCCAGTAACACACTAAACCCATCACATAGTCCAGGATGAGCTAAGCAAGGAAGAAATGCCAAGTGAGCTCTCTGAAGAAGCACACTGTCCAGATTTTCATGTAGATCACATCCTCATCAGTTCAGTTAATTGTTGTTGTACAAATTTTATAGTATTTTTATTATTATTGCATGTGTGTTTGTATATTTTAATGGTGGCTTAAGGCAGCAGTGCTGAAAACACTAAGCAAAGGAGACCTTGATAATTAGCATTCTGAAGGATAAAATGTTCCATGAATTTCTCACAAAATTATATAAAATTAGCACATTTAAATCTACATAATGCTGTGAAGGCATATTGTTATTAAACTTAATCTAAGTAGATAGAATAATGAGAATTGATTGCTATGATGAAATTCTGCCCTTATTTTGAGGGGACAGAGTGTTATTAGAACCATTAAGATATATTAGCTAATACTTTCTGCCCATAAATTTATTAGTTTTAGACACTATATCCTTTTATTTCTCTCCACCCCTACCACCTTTCTTCATAATTTGTATAGAATATGTCCTAGTTATCTCCTAGAAATACTTCCCAACCAGCTCATGCTAACACATTTAAATTTACTTTTCTGAACCATGTTGCCAAGAAAACAATTTAATTTCAATAAAACCCAGAACATTACATGGATATTATTTTATTCATTCATGTATTTAAAAAGCAGGCAGGATTGCCATTTAATACAATTTAAAGGCTTAAAAAAACTACTAAAAGGTTTCATGCATCATTTAGCAATACAATCCTTTTTTCACTTATTTTTCAGAATAACTACTAAATTAAAACTTAACTTTTTGGTTAGGTGTCACTATACTCTCAGAGGAGTCATGTTGGCTTTCAACTATTCATTTTCTAAAAGAAAATAATCATTTTTTAAGAAATGTTTTATGATCCAGTGTTATCTATTTGTAAACTTTGAATTTTCTTTACAGAAATAAAGATGCTAAATAAAAGTTTGACAGTGTCCCAGAGAAATAATGTATGCCTTGAAGAGGAAATGAAAAATCTGAAATTGTTGTCAGATGCAGCCATATTGAGATCTCAGCAAATTGAGATATCCAAACAACAGGAAGTAAACTTGCAAACCAGATGCCATGACTTGCAAAAGGAAGTACTAGGTAAAAGAATTATTTTTTGCTGCTGTTAGCAACTAGACATAATAAAGTAATGTCTAAATTTTTATTTCTCTCATGATCACAACAAAATCTTGTTTTAACTAGTTTGTGTTGTAGATATGCCTAATTATTAATAACAATGCCAATAACTGTTTCTGTGATAAATGTTTGCTATCATCCATTCCTATTCTGCCATTTAGATTGGCAAGTATTAAGTGAATATATTAAAGACATTTCAAGTACAAAGTGAGATTTCAGGAAAACAAAGTAGAATTTTCTTTTGTATATCATTATTCCCAGTGGATGGTGGTTTAGAGTACTGAAGGAAAATATAGCATATGCTGTTATATAAGGTGATTCCAAATTTTTAGGCATTTCTTCATTTTCCCAAATGAAAAAGTTAAAAATTATGTTTTGGGAACCTTGGGCAAGGTTTTAAAATTTTTACCTTAGAACAATGAGTATGTTAGCAGTAAGGCTATGGGGTTTGTACTTTTTCCTGAAGGCAGTAAGGAATCTTTGAAAATTGGTAATCAGGAGAATGATATAACACAAGCAGTGTTTTAGCAAAATTAAGCTACTATCAACATATGGAGGTGTTCCAAATATCAAGAAATTGGAGTCAGGTAGCCATTTAGAAAATATCATTGCTGGTAACCCGGTCCCTAGACTAACCATAAGAAACTGAAGTAGGGTAGAGAACTAACATTTTTTAGGTCCTAATGTGTGCTAGAAACCATGTTAGCACTGTACATAAATTACTTCTGTCACTTCTCACAATGATCATGAATAGCAGGTATAATTATCCCATCTTACAGAGGAGAGAATGAAGGTCCAGAGAGGTAACATACTTGTTCCCACATAGCTGGTAAATGGCAGGGAGTGAAAGCAAACCTAGTTGGACTCCAAGACTCATGCTCGTCCCACTATGTCTCCTTGGCCCTCTCCATGGCCACACTGGGAAGGCTTAAATAGAATCAGGGTTGAGAGGACTACCCAGGAATAGAGAGGTAAACACCTGGCTGAGTAGACAAGGGCGAGAAAGAAGTCACAGAGGGCTCTGAACTTCTTTGCTTGGAAGTCTTTAGTGATGGGAGCACACCACAGACTAGAGAAATCTGGAGAGGAACTGATTCTGAAAGAGAAGAGAAGTTGTCACATGAACTTGGAAGCAATATGGAACTAGGTACAAACTTTAAAATCAGATATTTTAATTTTTCTCTTGTGAATTACCTATTCATAGATTTTACCAATGTTCTATTGTATTACTAGAATTTTCCTTAACAATTTTATGAGGGGTTTATATAGTAAAGTAATTATCTTCTATATTCAATTTTTTTCTAATGTATAATTTGTCTATTGACTTTTCACAGTAAATTGCACCATATCAAAGTTTTTCTTTTGGGTATCATCAAATTAATGTCTTTTATTGTTTCTGGTTAGTCTTGGTTAAAACAGTCCATTCCATTCCTAGATTATACATATGGTCTCTTGGGTTTTCTTTCATTTAAGTCAGTAGCACGTATGGAATTTATTTTTTATATGGTGTGAGATTTGGGGCTCCAGTTTTATTCTTTCCAAATACATAGCCAGTTGTATCAGTATTATGTATTAAATAATCCATCCTTCTCCCACTAAATAAACCTACTACCTGTCATATGTCAAAATTTCACAAATGCTAGTATCTATTATTGTATTCTCTTTTCTGTTCCACTAATTTATTAGATGTACCATTAATATCATATTCATTTGACTTAATAGTATATTCTCATAGTTGGTAAAGTTTATTCTCTCTCCTTTGTTCTTACTTTTTAAATATATATTTGAAGGCAGTTATTCTTTGATTTGAATTTTAAGATCATTTATTTACCTCTAATCCAAAGACTCTGATAGATATCTAGTAAAGTTTTTCTCTTCCAGTCTGTATACTTTTATTACATATTCACAGCAGGTATTCTTCCACATAAACTTTAAGATAATATCATTAAATTCTGATATTAACAGGGATTCTAATTGGGATTACATTATATTTATACTAATTTTTAGAGAATTGACATTTTTAGTGATACTAAGTCTTTTTAATATTATAAAAGTTTATTCATTCAAGATATGGTATGTCCTTATGTTGTTTTATGTTCTTTAATATAATTTTATAGTTTTATTTGAATGTTTCTTTGCCATTCTTTTAAAACTTATGACTATCATATTTGCATCTACTGTGAATGAACTATTTGCTCTATCTCGATGTCCTGATATTGATAGATGAAAAAAGGCTACTGATTTTTATATATTTGTCTCATATCCATTAAATTCACAAAATTCTCATATTACTTCTAGTAGTTTTTATTTAGTGTCTCTTGGATTTTCTAGCTGTGCGTTTATATGACCAGCCCCAATGCCCCCCAAAAAGAGTTCATCTATTCTTTTCCAATGTTTATATATTTTATCTTATTTCTTGTCTTGTTCATATCTTATTAAATCTATTTGAACCTCTGAAACTGTGTTAAATAATAATGGTGACAGTGATCATCCTTGTCTACTTCCTGATTTTAATTGAAATCATTCGATGTTTTTCCACTTGGAATTATATTTGATGTTTGGTTTTTGGTAAATATTGTTTATTTTTAATCAAATATTTTCCTTCTATTCCAACTTTACTTAAATGTTTTATTAGAATGCTTTTGGATTTTGTTATATGCCTTTTCAGCATCTATTGATATTAAGCATGTTTTTTCTCCTTTAACCAGCTGGTAAAATGGATTCGTATTACTAAATTTCCTGATACTACTTTTTTACATATCATTTTCTACGTGGTTATATTTTATTTATAAGTTCAGTACCTACATTTATAAATGAGATTGGTCTATAATTTTTCTTTATTAAGGGGCACTAATTAGAGTTTTGTGTTAAAATTAAGTGATGTTAATAAATAGGTTTAATAACATTTGATTGTCTGTTTTTTAAAGGTTAGATAAAACTTGAATGTGAACCCAGTATCATTAAGTAAAATTCAATTATGAACTCATCTGATTCTGGTGCCTCTTTAAATGGTAATTATTTAATGTTTCCAGAGTTTTCTGTAGTAATTTGACTATTTAAATCTTCAGTTCTTCTGAGCTGTTTTTGTTGTTTATATTTTGACAGGAAATCATTCATTTTTCTCTAAGATTTCAGATTTGTATCCATAATATGGCATGTAATACCCTTATTTTTAAAATATCTCCTCTATCTGTGGTGATACCTGATTTCTGATTTTTAATGGTATCTACTTTTATTTATCTCTTATTATTTATCAGGCTTTCAAAGAACTAGCTTTTGGGTTTTTTGTTTTTAATGCTTTCTACTGCTTTTATTTTCCATGACATTACTTTTGACTTCTATGTTTATTAATTTTTTCTTCCTGGTTTCTTTTTGTTTTTTGTTTTCACTTTTTAGACTTCTGAAAGGACTACTAAGTTCTTTTATTTCTCATCTTTTTTGTTTAATAATAGAGGCATTTCAAAGTATAAATTTTTGTTTGAGTAAACTTTGTATCTCATAGCTTTTAATATTATTTTTTTTAATGCTATCTAAATACTCTGTATTTCTTATTTTTTCTTAGATTAAAGGTTATCTAGGAATATATTTCTTAGTTTCTAATTTGTTTTGCAAGGGAGTTACTTTTTTATTATTTATTTAACTTAGGGATATTCTGATTAAATAATGTGACATAATACCTCTGTGAATTTGTTAAGCTTTTCTTTATGTTGAGTACATGATCAGGTTTTGTAAATGTTCCTTAGAAATTCAAAATAAAATATAATTCTCAACTTGATGGATGTAATGCTAACTTAGCTAGGTGTAGAATACTTGAGTTCTTTTCTCTCAGTAGACTGTTTATGCTAATGCTTTGACTTCTAGCTTTCAGTGTTGCAAATGAGAAGTCTACCTACAGCTCTTATTCTTTTTCCTTTAAAGATAACTCATCCATTTACCTGGAAGCTTGTTAGATTTCCCTATCTTTTTTTTTTTTTTATTGGACCTCAGGATTATTCAGTTGGATCACTCAGTTTGTTCATGACATGTATACTGGCTAGGACTTCATATACAGTTTTGACTAGAATAGGGATAGTGGGCATCCTTGTACCATTCACAATTTTACAAAAACACACTGCTAAATAACTTTGGGGTTTAAGCAGAAATTATAATGAATATAAAATATCTGCAATTGAATGGTATTAAAAAACACTATGCATCAAAAACTTGTGGGATGTAGCCAAAGTGGTGCTTTGAGGGAGATCTATAGCTTTAAATACTTACATCAGAAGGAGGGAATAAACTCAAAGAACATAGAAGAAAAAATACAATAAAAATAAAAGCAGCTCTCAGTGAAATAGAAAACAAAAATATGATAAAGAAGATCAATAAAACAAAACATTGATAAAAAATAAAATAAAATAGACAAACCTCTAGCAAGTTTGATCATAGGAAGAGAGAATATACAAATGAAAAATATAAGGCATGAAACAGAAACAGTGACTACAGATAAAAAGTAAAAAGAAAAGTGAATGCTGCCAACAACTTTGAAATCTTAGATGAAATGGACATATTATTAGAAAAATATATCTTACCAAGACTTACTCAGAAAAATTAAATGTTCCTATAACTATTCAAGAAATTGCAGCAATATCTTCTCACCAGGAAAGGGCTAGATTATTTAACAAGCAAGTTCTACCAACTTTCAAGAAACAGAGGATCCTAATTTTACACAATATTTTCTAAACAACCAAAAATTGGAAATATTTCCCACCTCACCCTACAAGGCGAGGGTAACCCTGTTACCAAAATCAAGACAAAGATATTAAAAGAAAAGAATATTATAGACCTATTTATATTACGAATATCAGTGTAACAATTTCAACTGTATATTTGATACTTTAAAAAATATTTTGAACCACTTGAATGTATTACTCATTTAAAAAATTAATGAAGTTATAAGTAAAAACTATGCCATGCTATTATTTTAGACTTCAGAGAGGAGAACAAATTTAGGACAGATTTGCTAAAATATCCATTTCACAGTTATACATAACTTTCCCAAAAATGCAATTCACTCCAAAGATTATTATCCTTATTTCTCTTTTATTTCATCATTTTAATGTGGTTTCTAAGATAAGCCACTTCCTTGAATGTTTTAGTTTCTTAAAAGAACAGTGAGACATTAGGGAACATATCTTATATTGCATGCAACAGGTAATTAAGGGTTAAGTCAAGTAACTACCTTTCTGTGTTTGAAAAAAGAAGTGATTTATGGGAATAAAGACAAGAGAAGAAAGGGAAAACATTTTCACTAACTAGGAACTCTCTCTGTGTCAGTCATTTGACTAGCACTAAGCATTTGACTAATTTTCCCTTATCTAATCCTCACAGTATTCTAATGTGAAAGCTTTTATTCTTCCTATCAGACATAGAGACGTAGGCCATGGTCACACTGCTGAGATTCAAACCCAGGTCTCTGTTGGGACAAAGCCTGTTAGCTCATTAATCATTTCTGTCAATTCCAAAAAGGCATATGAAAACACTGAACTCCTTTTCCTTTAAAAAAAAAAAAAAGAGGTGGTGGATTTTACCCTTTTCACAAAAATGGACCATTGGCCTAGCAAGTCTTCTAGGAATTAAAGCTAGGACAGTGTTTTCCAAAATTGCCTGACCACAAGAACATCTGGGACTGTGGAAATGCATGTGTGGGGATAATAAAGGAATGTATTGAAAATGAACATTCTTGCATATCAGTCGGAACATACTGAGTATCTCCAAGATTCTAAGACTCTCTACTTTTAATAAGTGCTCGAGGTGGTTCCTATGATGAGGAAAATTTGGTACTAACTTAACAATAAGAATAAGGAAAATAGGAAAAAACATGTTCACGTTGAGCACAGTAAAAAAAAAAAAGAAAGAAAGAAATGCCTTAATTTAAAAGAAGTGCATTGGCACTGGCCCCACTATCCTTTGGCTTTTTAAGATTCGGTGTTTTGTCTCTTCACTCTTTACTCAGATTTAAGCCTTACAAAGGGAGTCTCTGGTCTTAACGTTTTGATGAAGGCTGGTAGCTGTGAGGCTGACGCACTGAAGAAATTAGTAGGAACGAAAATTGTAGAGAAGGAGTATGAAAGATGAAGATCTGGGACGCTTATATTAAGCTTTAGAAAACAGAGCAGGCCCGGCCCCTCGAGCATCAGGGCTACTGGATCGCCGGGTCCTGGGGCTTTCCATCCTCTGCCACTCGAGAAATGGCACTTTTTAAAATAGAAAAATGGGTGTTATTTTTATTTACTTTTTTGTAAAGTGATTTTACGTCTTCTCTTTGAGGCTTGGGATGATCCTTTGTCTGCACTGTATACAATAATTGTTTCCCTCTGACTCATTGCTTGCAGCTCAGTGGGCTGTGTGCTGAGGATCCGTCCGCTCCTGGGACGCGTTGCTGTAACAATGCTAATAAAACGTCTCTTTGTAAAAAAATATATATAATAGATAGGATAGAATAGAATAGAATAGAATAGATTAAGCATTAGTGAGGTTTTTTAGTTGCAAGTACCAGAAACTAACTCTAATCATCAAAGAAATTTACTGAAGGGATATTATTTATATATTCAGAATCTTTGAGAAGGTGGAAGAATCAGGCCTAGAAGATGGTTAGAAAACCGTGAAGCTAGAACTGCCAGAAACACAGCCAAAATCATGCCACAAGAACCATCTGGAAGGGTACAGCTGCTGTGTCCTTAAAGCACTGGACACCCTGCACGATCCCCTACTTACTCCTATGGTCTTGAACACAGATTGATCTTGGAATGAATTCTCTACTGCTTCTGCTGCTTGGTGTCAATTGCTGTCATGTCAGATCTTGGAAAAAACATATTTTTTAAATAGTCTGGAAATAAGAACCACGTTTGGCTGCCTAGCTCTAGCATATTTTGAATATGTTATTATAGGAGTGTGTAGAAGCTGTAAAAATGGCAATGTTATTTTTAGAACAGAATAGCAAATACAGAAGTAGAATCTATTTCAATATAAGGATCATTAACAAATGGGAAAAGCAAAATTATGTAATAAGTGGTGTAGGGGTAACTAAAACAAAATAACCCAAAATACACCCAAATAAACCTCAAATTAAATAGAAAAAAAAATAACAGGAAAAACTAGCACCAAAAAAAGATACAGAACTTACCCTAATCGCAGAGGGATAAAGCAGCACTTCAGAAATTGCAGAGAGTAATATTAACAGATTTTGCCTATAAAAATATATAATCTCTGAATTCAAAAACTGCCAAACCTAAAAATAGAAGATGGACAAAAAAGTACTTGTATCATATATGGTATGCAAAGTGTTACTATCCATACCATATAAAGAATTTATTCAACTGTGTGAGAAAACTTCAAGACCCCAAGCAGGCAAATGGTTGAAAAACAGAAACAGATAATTAACACAGGAAATTTGGTAAACAAGCAAGAAACATTGAATTACCAATAATTAAACAAAAATAAAACATTTAACTCCTTTTAAATTAGTACAAAGACTTTAGTGATAAAGCTTCCCTTCCTTTGGTGATAAAAAATTGTTATTATATTTCTCTAACCCATAAAAATATTTGTGATCAAGTAATCTCTTTGTGAATTTATGTTTAGAAAACTGCAGAAGAACGTTATTTATATGCAAAGATCATATTTTTAATAGTGAGTGATTAGGAATAATTTATTCCCAACTCTAATGAAATGGGTAATAAATTATCATATACCATCACTTGGAACATTATTTAGAGTTTTTAAAAAATATTTTTGGGGGATAGTTGATTTACAATGTTGTGTTAATTTCAGGTGTACAGCAAAGTGAATCTGTTATACATACACATATATCCCCTCATTTTTAGATTCTTTTCACATATAGGCCATTAAAGATCAGTGAGTAGAGTTCCCTGTGCTATACATTAGGTCCTTATTAGTTATCTATTTCATATACAGTAGTGTGTATGTGTCAATCCCAATCTTCCAATTTATCCCTCCTCCTCCTTACCCACCAGTAACCATAAGTTTGTTTTCTACATCTGTAACTCTGTTTCTGTTTTGTAAATAAGTTTATTTGTACCCGTTTTTTAGATTCCACATATAAGTGATATCATACGATATTTGTCTTTCTGTGTCTGACTTACTTCACTCAGTATGACAGTCTCTAGGTCCATCCATGTTGCTGCAAATGGCATTATTTTGTTCTTTTTTATGGCTGAGTAATATTCCGTTATATATATGTACCACATCTTCTTTATCCATTCCTCTGTCGATGGACACTTAGGTTGCTTCCATGACCTGGCTATTGTAAATAGTGCTGCAATGAACATTGGGGTGCATGTGTCTTTTTGAATTATGTTCTTCTCTGGGTATATGCCCAGTAGTGGGATTGCTGGATCATATGGTAGCTCTATTTTTAGTTTTTTAAGGAACCTCCATAGCATTCTCCATAGTGGCTGTACCAGTTTACATTCCCACCAACAGTGTAGGAGGGTTCCCTTTTCTCCACACCCTGTCTAGTATTTATTGTTTGTAGATTTTTTGATGATGGCCATTATGACTGGCGTGAGTTGATACCTCATTGTAGTTTTGATTTTCATTTCTCTAATAATTAGTGATGTTGAGCATCTTTTCATGTGCCTCTTTGCCATCTGTATGTCTTCCTTGGTGAAATGTCTGTTTAGGTCTTCTGGCCATTTTTTAACTGGATTGTTTGTTTTTTTGATATTGAGCACCATGAGCTGTTTGTATATTTTGAAGATTAATCCTTTGTTGTTTCACCTGCAAATATTTTCTCCCATTCTGAGGGTTGTCTTTTTGTCTTGTTTATGGTTTCCGTTGCTGTGCAAAAGCTTTTAAGTTTAATTAACTCCCATTTGTTTATTTTTGTTTTTATTTTCATTACTCTAGGAGGTAGGTTGAAAAAGATCTTGCTGCAAATTATGTCAGAGAGTCTTCTGTCTATGTTTTCCTCTAAGAGTTTTATAGTATCCAGCCTTACATTTAGGTCTTTAATCCTAAATCCTAGGGTGTGTTCTAATTTCATTCTTTTACATGTAGCTGTTCAGTTTTCCCAGAACCACTTATTGAAGAGACTGTTTTTCTCCATTGTATATTCTTGCCTCTTTTGTCATAGATTAGTTGTCCATAGGTGCCTGGGTTTATCTCTGAGCTTTCTATCCTGTTCCATTGATCTATATTTCTGTTTTTGTGCCAGTACTATACTATCTTGATTATTGTAGCTTTGTAGTATAGCCTGAAGTCAGGGAGCCTGATTCCTCCAGCTCCATTTTTCTTTCTTAAGATTGCTTTGGCTATGCGGGGTCTTTTGTGTTTCCATACAAATTGTAAAATTCTTTGCTCTAATTCTGTGAAAAATGCCATTGGTAATTTGATAGGGATTGCATTGAATCTGTAGATTGCTTTGAGTAGTATAGTCATTTTCACAATGTTGATTCTTCCAATCCAAGAACATGGTATATCTCTACATCTGTTTGTGTCATCTTTTATTTCTTTCGTCAGTATCTTATAGTTTTCTGAGTGTAGGTAGTTTTATTCCTCAGTATTTTTTTTTTTTTGATGAGATGGTAAATGAGATTGTTTCCTTGATTTCTCTTTCTGATCTTTCATTGTTAGTGTATAGGAGTGCAAGAGATTTCTGTGTATTAATTTTATATCCTGCAACTTTAGCAAATTCGTTGATGAACTCTAGTCATTTTCTGGTAGCACCTTTAGGGTTTTCTATGTATAGTATCATGTCATCTGCAGACAGTGATAATTTTACTTCTTCCTTTCCAATTTGGATTCCTTTTATTTCTTTTTCTTCTCTGATTGCCATGGCTAAGACTTCCAAACCTGTGTTGAATAATAGTGGCAAAAGTGCACATCCTTGTCTTGTTCTGATCGCAGAGGAAATGCTTTCAGTTTTTCACTATCGAGAATGCTGTTTGCTGTGGTTTTGTCATATATGGCTTTTATTATGTTGAAATGGGTTCCCTCTATGCCCACTTTCTGGAGAGTTTTTATCATAAATGGGTGTTATAAATAGATCAGCTGCATAAAGTGCAGCTGATCTATTCAGTTCTACATGTAGAGATTGGGTAGTTATAGATGTAATACAGATTCATCTAAAGGACAGTGTAATTGCAGAGCAAAATGGCACATAATTTCAAAACTAAATTAGGGTTTCTGCTGCTGGTGTTGAATAGATTCACTCCATGGGTAACAATATCCAAACTGTGTTAACAGAGAAAGAAACTATCTTAAAAGGCTATCTGTCACCTCTCTCTTGGTTGAAACCATTGAAAACTGGTATGTCAGAGTGGACAGGATCATTAAAGTTTCTCTTAATTCAAGATGACAAGTACCACTTCCTATGAACCTATCCATGAAGGGCACCAGGTTTTGTTGTTGTTGTTTTTGTTGTTTTACCCCACAACAATCTAATTCCCATGTTAAGTTCTCAGTAGAAATGTCAGACCATTTAGAAAAATGTTTATTAATATGCCTCTTACTTTATCTACAAGTACCTTCTGGCAAACTGATTGCACCAATGTATTGTTTCTCTCCAATTCATTTTACAAAAGTGGTTACAGTGGTTTAGGAAAGCTATAGAACTACAAGTGCAGGAAAGACAGCAAAGTTTCCATCTCAGGTCTTGGCAGTGTTGTATTCCCATACTTGGTACACTTTCTTCTCCCCTCTAGGGTCTATTGGGGACTTTCACAGGTGTTCCCACCTCCAGTGGTCCAGGCCAGCCCCTCTGCTCCCCTCCTCTCAGTACCTATTTTCTATTTGTTATAATCTGCCTTTATCTCTGCCATTGAACCAGCCTCTTACCACAACTCATCTGTTCCCATATGTTGGTGCTGGGCTGACCATATCCTGAGAATAACTTCATTTTTCAGCAAATATTTATTCAGCATTAACCACATGCCAGCCAGCTGGCCTCGACTTCACTTTGACTTCTGGTGTGCAGGTGCTCTCCACCTGTTCACAGGTCTTCATTGGATGTCTGACCTCCTGGCTCCATACTGGTTATATGTGCCAACACTCTTAATTTTAGCCATTCTTAACAGCCTTTTTTTTTTTTTTTGTCCTCTATATTAAGAATATGCTATAAATTTCTCTAGCTCAAATTTTGTTGCCATTCAAATTACTTTACTTTTACTTTCTCTACCATGTTATGACATTTACTTTTATAATTTTCATGAACTTCAACAATCTTGCTTTAGTCGGCTTTCTTTTAAATGCCTGCCTAATTTTTCTATTACTAGCCAATTAGTGTGCTTAAGATTTTCTGTTATCTCAATAATTATCATCGATAGCTTTTCCAGCTTACTAATATCTTTTCAAAATCATGTCAATTATTTGAGAAGAGGAAAAACCATGCATCACAGTGAATATCTTCTCCCCAGATAAATCACTGGGTTAACATAATGGGCATAGCATTTTAGATTTTCTTTTGGCAAATGAAAATAAGGGCAGACTGATAAACTACTCATCTCTTGACTCTCCCTGTGTCTTGTTTGAAGAAACATAATTATTTGTTCAAAGCATACAATAGAAAGTATTTAAATTGACTTTTCAATATGAGCTTTGTAAATGGCTTTTTATAATTAATAATCTTAAGTCCAATTCTAAGCATTTGCATTCTTTATATTCTTTCTTACAAGTCATGTTACTGGCTTCTCCACAGTTGCAGAACCAGCTTTAAGTGATAAGCATCACAATAAGGCTTCTTTTCTAGGCCTAGTTGAATAGCTCCCCTTCTGTTTTACTAGGCTAATTTTCTGTCCCACCTTCTGTCCCCTGTTTTTTCTTTCAGAGTATTCAAATGCTTTACTATCTATTTCCCCTGTATCTTGCAACCTCTTAATTCATCTCACTTGAACTTCTGTACTGTGGCCTGATATTATTTATGCTGTTAGTTGTTACTTATTCTCTCTTAGGTTCTCTTAATAAATGAGTTAACATGTCATACTTTTAACTAACATGAAACATATTTTTATGTTCTGAATTTTTGTTTGTTTGTTTGTTTTGCGGTACGCGGGCCTCTCACTGTTGTGGCCTCTCCCGTTGCGGAGCACAGGCTCCGGACGCGCAGTCTCAGCGGCGATGGCTCACGGGCCCAGCCGCTCTGCAGCATGTGGGATCCTCCTGGACCGGGGCACGAACCCGTGTCCCCTGCATCGGCAGGCGGACTCTCAACCACTGGGCCACCAGGGAAGCCCCCATATGTTCTGAATTTTTAAACCTGTGCTGAATACTATGTCATTATTGTGTTTACTTATAAATAAAATTTAAAGTTCTAATATTTCATAATCCCATACCTCCTACTTTTAGAATAAATTTATCTTTCTCCATTTTAAACTGTCTGTTGTGTCTTCCAGCCTCTACCCCTCACCCACGTTCCCCACCAATGTGGTCTTAATTGAAATCATGCTAGGCCAAGAATCAGAAGATGATAACCCTCTATATATTAGCCAGGTGGCTCTGACATGACATTTAGCCACATCTAAGTAACTAATGGGTTCGACTAAGACCTCGGAGGCCCTTTCGGGCTCTCATAGGCTGTAATTCTTATCCTAACTCTGAAGCCTTTTGCTTGTTTCCAATATTACATAAATATTTGTATTTCTGCATTGATACTTTTTTCTTTTAAATCACCGCTGAACAATTTCAACTTTTATTCAGGAATATAGTCTTTATGATCGTTACTTTTCTACATAAAAATTTTAACTTCGTTTTGCCCACATTTCCCTTTTGTCTTTTGAGACATAGATGCTTGAAAACTTAAGTAATATGATAAGTCTAGTCCATATATTTAATAGTGGTTTAAGAGTATATCATAGACACTAATTAGCAGCCTAACTATTAATGCCAAACTTTCATCTTTTTCATAGGAAAGTAACTTATAAAATGAAATTTTAGAGGCTAAATTCTTGGTTCCCTTTTAAAGATTTATTTACATAACTTTTGTAATTTTATGTTTAGCTCACACTAATATAACTTCCAAAATGTATAATTTATCTCAATTGATAGTACTCCTCGTAGAGGTCATTGTGACCCACAAACCTATCTACTTAAATGATTTTCCTTCCACCTGATAGAAAAGAGTGTCCTTTACTTTTTGTCAGCAGTCACAAATATTGGAAGACACAGTTCAGAAAAATCACTTTAGCATTAATGTTCTTCCTAAAATTTATTTGACCAAGTTTCATATTTATTCCTAGTGAAAACACTTTTGGATGGATTTTTTTTCTTTCAGGAAGCTCTTTGGTATAATAAATAATACATAAATATTAATTATATTGCACATAATGTTTTACCATCCTATTTGAACTTTTTAAAAATAGCCTTATTGAGAAATATTTTAAATATCATAAAATTTGTGCATTTTAAGAGTACAACCCAGTGGGTTTTAGGATATTTACAGAATTGTATGACCATCACCATGATCTAATTTTAGAGCATTTCTATCATCCCCAAAAGAAACATCCTAGTCATTAATAGTGATTTCCTTTGCCCTCCTGCCCCTCCCCACCAATAATTAATTTACTTTCTTTCTCTATAGATTTGCCTGTTCTGGACATTTCATGTAAATAGTATCATATAACATGATCTTTCTTGTCTGGTTTCTTTGACTTACCATAATGTTTTTGAGTTTTATCCATGTTGTGGAATGTGTAAGTACTGCATTCCTTAATTAGTAGCTCCTCAAAGTGAAAGAAATCAAAATGAGTGATATGGTTCATTTAAAAAAAAATACTGTCCAGGAGTCAAACACTTCCACTTTCTGGCAAGTTTATGCCTTTTACAGGACTTCTGGATACATTATCAATTTCTCTGACTCAGTTACTTCATCTATAAAATGGGAATATAATAGCTTTCTTTAACTACCTTGGAGTGTTAGGAGAATCAACAGATAAAATGTAGGAGCACAAAATAACTACGCATATAGAAAATATTAAACCACCATTCTAAAGTGGTTTTTCTGGTATGATAGCAAACCAAATGATTATATTTAGGATAAAAGTAGTAGAATTTCCTTAAATGCTCCTTTAATGACCAAGGAAAACTATGAATTTTAATTTGTTTACCCAAAGGTCCCTTTGTCTCCACTAATTTATTTTACAGTCAGCATTGGTTAGTTGTAACAACAGTTTGCCTGCTCTTAGAACAGGATGCTGAAGAAGGGAGTGGCTGTGATTAATTCAGAAGTCATCTATTGCATGGCAGATGGAAGAGTCTCTGAACAGAGTTCCACTCTGACCTTACCTGCCAGGCATGATTTTCACAGGGAGTTCACTGTGGTGAATTGACCAGCCCTATGATTCCTTTTGAAGCCTTGAACTCCTCCAGAAGGAATAATGTAACCTTGGCTTCCAAAAAAAGAAGTGCTGATTTTACAAACAGAAAAACAAGGAGGTTTGCAGTGATCCTTAGTTTTACTATATCCAACAGCTCTTTTTTTTTTTAATGGAAAAAAATTCTTTATTTCAAAAACAGGTTTTCTCAAAGAGAAAGAAGTAGGAGTAGAGGTAGGGAAGGAGCTTATATTTATACTCTTTTTCAAATTCTTTTCCATTATGGTTTATCATAGGATATTCCAACAGCTCTTAAAAGAGGCTAGCTTGACATTGGGATACTGTGGGATGCTTGGTTATCCTAGGGACTCTAGACCAGTTGCAAACCAAATGGTCTTAACTAGCACTCAGAGAGTTCTTATGTAAAACCAGGTCACGACTGGAATATGGAGAGTAACAAGGGTCTCCTGTAGAAGCCACTTCATCTTTGATCACTGGTGTCTTATAAGATTATCTTTGTTTCCTTTATTTTTCATTTGCTTCCAACTTTGAGCTTTCCTATAAAGATTATCTCTGTTTTACATATTTTCTCCATTTTACAAATGTTTGAATCTTAGAATGTTCTACAGTGACCTTAAGCATCCACTCCTTAGGGTGGTTTCCTCTTCTCTGAGACTTCTTTCTCACCTTTGAGATAGCGGTAATTCTGGTTTATTATCTAGTCATGTTTCACCTGTGCCATTGCAACCTTCTTCCTCTCCTCATTCTGCCCCTGCAGCATGGTTTTTCTCTTTTAAGGCTAGGTCTTAGCCTTACCACTTTCTCTGACTTCTCCTTAACTGCACCATCCTCCCCAGGTCCTTGGGTTAAATTTTATACATCTTTTTTTTTTTAATCCTGTGGACTCTGTCCTTTGCTTCAATTCCTAAGTCTCCCTCTCTCAGAAAGATTCGGACCATTCATTCTTTCTTCATTATTGAAATATAGCTGACTTACAATATTGTGTTAGTTTCAGGTGAATGACATAATGATTTGACAATTGCAGACATTATGAAATGATCACCACAATGTCTAGTAACCATCTGTCCCCATATAAAGTTATTACAATATTTTGGACCATCTTCCTAATGCTGTATATTATATCCATGTGACTTATTTATTATGTAACTGGAGATCTATACCTCTTAATCCCCTTCACCTATTTCACCGCCCCCTACCCCTTCCCTCTGGCAACTACCCATTTGTTCTCTATGAGTCTGTTTTCATTTTGTTTGTTTTGTCTTTTACATTCCACATATCAGTGAAATCATGCATATTTGTCTTTGTCTGACTTATTTTACTTAGCATAATACCCCCTTAGACCATCCTTGTTGTTGCAAATGGCAAGATTTCATATATTTTAGGGCTGAGGAATATTCTATTGTATATATATACCACACCTTCTTTATCCTTCTTTATCCATATATCTTTATCCATATATCCAATACAACTATTATCCCTCCATTTATAGATCACCTACCAGAGAGTGTGGGTCTTGACTGTATTGTTTCTCTGCCCCTCCTATTTGTCTCATTGTAGTTCCTTCTTTATATCTTTAGTTGTGGAAAATCTTTTCTGTTAGTCTTCAGGTCATTCTTATAGATAATTACTCTGTAAACAGTTGTAATTTTGGTGTGCCCATGGGTAGGAGGTGACCTCAGCGTTTTCCTACTGCACCATCTTGGCCACTCCTTGACCCATTTATTCTTTCTTCAATTCTGTACTTGTGGCGTAATGTGATGCAGTCCTCTTTCTAGGTCATCTTCTGCCCATTCGGTCACCAGTCAGTTGATTTGGTCATTCAGCATTATTAATTAGACACCTATATCATGAAGTCTAGGCTTGATTAGGAGCAGATCTTCTGTATTACACATAGCTTCTACACTAAGCATGCTGCATTCTCAGGAAAGCTTCGGCCGACCAGTGAGAGGAGGGAGTGATCCTCTGCCCTATCCCTAACACCCATATGAACACACTCCTGACAACACTCACAGCCACTCTTTCACACATGGACTCACCCAGGCACACAGCACACCTGCTGTTCATAGACATTTAAAAATCATCCACATTTATGGGCCATGAGTAATAGCAACACTAACTAAATGAGAAATAAATGACCCATCCCCCTTCCCCGCCCCTTGTTCAATGTCTCACTTCTTACCAGCATCTCTTTCCTACTAGCTAATCACTAATACTCTCCTTACATCATTAAAAAAAAAAGTCATTCCTATGAAGTAAAGTAGCTTTCCTACTACAGTCTAAATAATAGCTAACATTCACAAGGCATTAACCACATGTCAAACACAGTGAAGCCACTGTGTACCCCCTTATTATAATCCTCCTGGGCTAAGCCCTTTTATTATCTCCAGTTTACAAATGAGATTACTGGGGCTTAAAGGAGTTAAGTCATTTGCCCAAGGCAACAGCCACTAATCAGCAGAATTGGAACCTGAGTCCAGAGCTATGCTGCCAAAACTTGGGCTCTTAACTGCTTGAACTCCACTGCTTGTGAGCATCAAAGCATACACATTGTTATATTAACTTATACTTCAGAGAAAGCTACTATACCAGGTACTTCCAGTACTGGTAGTAAAAACAAGTTTCTATAAGGGGAAGGCAGAAGAGGTCCAGAGAATAGTAGACACCTGGTGGTGGGTTACACAAATGCTTGATAGGTTATGAAATAGGTTGTAAGATGGGTATATGTATATTATGTTGTTCAGTGTTAGGCCACCTTAATATGATTCTTTTGTTCTCTATTACCAAAATAAGCCATGTTCACTATTGATTAGGAAATTCCAACATTCGCATAGTTTTATAAACATTTGATATGTATCCTCCTAGACTTTCTGTTTTGAAAATATATATTTTTATGAGTGGAATAATAGAGTTTTATAATATCCATCTCCTCCATTTCTTCCATTATGAAATCTTTCCATGTCAAAAATATTCATAATATTCTGAATTTGGTTGAATCATAATTTTTAATCATATCTTATTTTTGGACAATTGTTTATACTCTTTTCTGTTAAAATATTGCAATAAACACCCCCATAGCTAAGTCTTTTCACATATATGTTAGTGTTGCCTTCAGATCATTCTTAAAGTTATAAAATATTTTTGGTTTTATGCTTGCTACCTTTAAATTATGTAATTGTGTGGTAGACTTTTTATTATTTTATTTTATTTAATAGCTACCCGGAGACAATAGAATGACATTTTATTTTATTTTTTTTTTATTTTTGGCCATGTCCATGTGGTATGCACGGTGTGGCATGCAGGATCTTAGTTCTGCAACCGGGGATCGAACCTGTGCCCCCTGCATTGAGAGCACAGAGTCTTAACCACCGGACTCTGAGGGAAGTCCCCATGGTAGATTTTTTTTTTTTTCTTTTGCGGTACGCAGGCCTCTCACCGTTGTGGTCTCTCCCGTTGCGGAGCACAGGCTCCGGACGCGCAGGCTAAGCAGCCATGGCTCACGAGCCTAGCCACTCCGCGGCATGTGGGATCAGACCGGGGCACGAACCCGTGTCCCCTGCACTGGCAGGCGGACTCCCAACCACTGCGCCACCAGGGAAGCCCCCCATGGTAGAATTTTTAAATGCAATTAGCACAAAGTAGTTTTGTAGCATGGAAACATTCTTTGGAAGAAATTCTTGCCCTTTGCCTATTTTGCTGCCATCCCAGCACAACAAGGAGAAAGGGAGCAGCAAAAAGAATCAGTACTCTGTGTGGCTGAAGATGCACTCCATCTCCTTTCCAGTTTGCATAGAATCAGTGCTGCACACAGGAATCTCTGTAAGCATTCTGATTGTAAAACACACTAATTAAAGACAGTTGATGTTTATATGATTATGTGACTTTATTTGAAAATCTCTTAAATATTTTTAGATCTAAACTTCTCTCTATTCCATTTATTCATTTACTTTATTATTAACCCTGTCTTTTTCTTTTTTAATCCCATACATGTTTTCAGCTAATATTCTGTTCAATATAAGTCCCTGTCCCTTCCTACTTACTTCACTCTAGGCTATCCATATCTATTACTAATATATTTCAGTTTTGAAAAATCTCATTATTTTATATATAAAATAATATATAAATGCATATATAAAATTTGTACATACATAAAATAATGAGATATATATAATTTTGTGAATTTACTTATTTGTACAAATTTATCAGAAAACAAAGTAATGTTCTATTGTATTCAGAAGTTTCTAAATCATGAAGATTGCCAGTTGAGAAAGAGTGGTTAAATGATTTTTAGAATTTAAGACTCCTTCTACCTTATCCATCCATGATTTGTAATATTTTATAAGCCCCCATTAGTGACAATTATCTTTATATTATATTTGGCTGGTTTTAGTCTTCAGAATAAAAAATACAGTGGAAGTTTAGAAGCATCTTTTTTGCATTCTGAAGCAAATTCTTGATCCTTGGTATTAGAAGAAAATTTATTTCCAAATTTTAAATATCTGATTATCTTCTTAGCTTAATTTAATGCACTCTCCCCTCCCCACACAGACCCAGATAAATAATTTTCTGATTTTAATATAACCACATCTGGACCAAATTATAACTTATTAGCTGTATAGCCACACCTGTTCTATCATCTGATTTATAAAAATCTCCAAATGTTATTTCAGTCCCTTCTGGCATTATGCAGAAAATGTTAATGTACTTCAAGTATACTTGTTTCAGAATAGATGTGAATTAAACCTCTGAAATATAAACCCTAAAATGAAATGAACTTTCCAAGTGGCTGTATTCACCATCTGAGCTTTATGAAATGTTTGCTTAAGTTAAAATATGTTAATTTGCAATTGATATAGTTGAGTACTCATTAAAGAACTTTCTTGTATTATTGGTATAGATTCTTAAATCTGTAAAGGTTTTCTCTGTTAATGCTCATTTAAAAAATTAAGTGATATATTACTTTTGTGAAGCACTAAGCTCATCAAACTGTGGTACAATAATTTATACATATAGATGACATCTAAATGCAAAATACTGATTGTGTTCATTCACATCAGTTATGTCTGATGAGAAATCCCACAACTTCAGCCACGTAATTAACTAACAACATAACTAAATAAAATCATTTAAAATTATAGAAAAGTAAAACAGGTTTAAGTTTAAAGGAGTTATTGATTTGTAATTTAAAACATAATCTATCATTCATGAAGGAAAATGAGACACTTGCTTATAATTTCTCTAAGGACAAGGAAATATATCTTATTGATATTTGTACGCTGAATCTAGCTAGCATGGATCCTACCTAAACAGAGTAGGTAGTCAATAAGCGTCTATTGAAATAAAATAACATATTTATAAGAAACTTGCCTTTTAACGCCAAGATACATATTAGGTGTTACCAATGAAAACTGCACAACTCTTTCAGTTCCATCCACTTTAATCTTAGGTACAGAATTTTAAAAGTTTATTTGCTGGAATTCTTATTTCTAGTATTTCCAAAATTTCATTCATTCTTTCAACAGTAATTTGTTGAGCACCTTCCTTGTCTCAGACACTATGAGTATAAAAGATAAGGTTCCCACTCTCATGGAACTTACATCCTAGTTAGTTTACATTGGGAAGATTAAATGAATGTAATGCACTTAGAATGTAGTGTCTGGCACATAGTAAATGCTCAGCACTTACTATCTGTGATGGCGATGATGATGATGACGCTGATGATGATGATGACGGGAGATGTGAATATAAATGCTATTCAAAGCTATGAGACTAGATGAGATCAACTAGGGAGGAAATGCAGGCAGAGAAAAGGGCTAAGGACTGAACCTCTGGTGATTTCTAATATTTAGAGTGTACCTAAGAATAAGAATCATCAATAGAGACTGAGAAGTAGCCAATGCAAAAGTGAACAAGGGTGGAGGAAACAAAAGAGTATAGTTTAAAGGAAACCAGAGGAGTGTTTCAAAAAAGTAAACACTCCATGACATAAATCACAGCAAGATCCTTTTTGACCCACCTCCTAGAGAAATGGAAATAAAAACAAAAATAAACAAATGGGACCTAATGAAACTTAAAAGCTTTTGCACAGCAAAGGAAACCATAAACAATACAAAAAGACCACCCTCAGAATGGGAGAAAATATTTGCAAACGAAGCAACTGACAAAGGATTAATCTCCAAAATTTACAAGCAGCTCATGCAGCTCAATAACAAAAAAACAAACAACCCAATCCAAAAATGGGCAGGAGAGCTAAATAGACATTTCTCCAAAGAAGATATACAGATTGCCAACAAACACACGAAAGAATGCTCAACATCACTATTCATTAGAGAAATGCAAATCAAAACTACAATGAGGTATCACCTCACACCAGTCAGAATGGCCATCATCAAAAAATCTAGAAACAATAAATGCTGGAGAGGGTGTGGAGAAAAGGGAACACTCCTGCACTGTTGGTGGGAATGTGAATTGGTTCAGCCACTATGGAGAACAGTATGGAGGTTCCTTAAAAAACTAAAAATAGAACTACCATACGACCCAGCAATCCCACTACTGGGCATATACCCTAAGAAAACCATAATTCTAAAAGAGACATGTACCAAAATGTTCATTGCAGCTCTGTTTACAATAGCTAGGACATGGAAGCAACCTAATCGACAGGTGAATGGATAAAGAAGATGTGGCACATATATACAATGGAATATTACTCAGCCACAAAAAGAAACAAAACTGAGTTATTTGTAGTGAGGTGGATGGACCTAGCGTCTGTCATACAGAGTGAAATAAGTCAGAAAGAGAAAAACAAATACAGTATGCTAACACATATATATGGAATCTAAAAAAAAAAAAAAGGTTCTGAAGAACCTTGGGCCAGGACAGGAATAAAGACTCAGACATAGAGAATGGACTTGAGGACATGGGGGGCAGGGGAAGGGTAAGCTGGGACGAAGTGAGAGAGTGGCATGGACTTATATATACACTACCAAATGTAAAATAGATAGCTAGTGGGAAGCAGCCACATAGCACAGGGAGATCAGCTCAGTGCTTTTTGTCTACCTAGAGGGGTGGGAAGGAGACGCAAGCGGGAGGAGATATGAGGGTGTATGTATATCTATAGCTGATTCACTTTGTTATACAGCAGAAACTAACACACCATTGTAAAGCAATTATACTCCAATAAAGATGTTAAAAAATAAATAAAGCAAAAAAAAGTCAAACGCTGCTGAAAGTTTGAATTAGATAATAACAGAGAATTAAATTTTGGAATTGCTGACATAGAGTCATTCATAACCTTGAAAAGTGCTATTTCTGCAGAGGATGAAGAAAACTATTGAAATGGATAGAAAAGAGACTGGGGAAAAGGCAAATCATGAAAAGGGAAATATGAATGACTAAGAAGTATAAAATGAGATGATCAGCTTCAGTAGTAAGCAGAGAACTGCAAACTAAACCAACAATGAGGCACTACCTTTGCACCCTAAATAAAAGATTTTTTTTTGATACCTCTTCTAGTAAATATCAGGAAGGCAAGAACCATCATTCAGTGAGCTGATGGTGTAAGCTGGTGCCTCCATCCTGGGAACCATTTGGCATTATTTAAGTATGTGTATCCCTATGACCTCATGAGTTCGCTCCAGGGATTATACTACAGAAAAACTCTACTATAAGTACACAAGAAGATGGGTTAAAAGCTTTTTAAAAATTATTTATTTATTTTTTTAAATTGAAGTATAGCTGACTTAGCAATATTATATTAGTTTCAAGTGTACAACAGAGTGATTCCATATTTTTATAGAATATACTCCATTTAAAGTTATTATAAAATATTGACTATATTCCCTGTGCTGTGTCTTATTCCCATTCTTGTATCTAATTTATTTTGTACCTAGTAGTTTGATCTTCTTCCCGCATTTTGCCCCTCCCTTCACACCTCTTCCAACTGGTAACCAACAGTTTGTTCTTTGTATCTGTGAGTCTGTTTCTGTTTTATTATTTGTTCATTTTTTTTATTTTTTAGATTCCACACATAAGTGATAACATACAGTATTTGTCTTTCTCTATCTGACTTATTTCACTAAGCGTAATACCCTCCAGCTCAATCCATGCTGCTGCAAATGGCAAAATTTCATTCTTTTCTATGGCTAATATTTCATTGTGTATATATATATACCACTTCTTCTTTATACATTCATCTATTGACAGGCACTTAGGTTGCTTCCATATCTTGGCTATCGTAAATAATGCTGCTATGAACATTAGGGTGCATATATTTTTTTCAAACTTCAAATTTTGTTTTCTTTGGATATATACCCAGGAGTGGAATTGCTGGATCATATGGCAGTTCTATTTTTCTGTTTTTAAGGAACTTCCGTACTGTTTTTCATAGTTGCTGTACCAGTTTACACATCCTCATCAACACTTAACATTTTTTGTCATTTTGACAATAGCCATACTGACAGTTGTGAGGTGATATCTCATTTGTTTGATTTGCACTTCCCTGATAATTAGTGATGTTGAGCATCTTTTCATGTGTCTGTGAGCCATCTGTATGCCTTCTTTAGAAAAATGCCTATTCAGGTTTTCTGCCCATTTTTTAATCATGTTGTTTGTTTTAATATTGAGTTATATTAGTTCTTCGTATGTTTTGGATATTAACCCCTTATCAGACATATCATTTGCAAATATCTTCTCCCATTCAGTAGGTAGGTTGCCTTTTCATTTGGTTGATGGTTTCCTTTGCTGTGCAAAATGTTTTAAGTTTTATTATGTCCCATTTGTTTATTTTTGCTTTTGTTTACCTTGCCCAAGGAGACGGATCCAAAAAAAAAACAAAACAAAACTCTAAGACCTATGTCAAAAGTGTACTGCCTGTTTTCTTCTAGGAGTTTTATGGTTTCTGATCTTACATTTATATCTTTAATTCATTTTGAGTTTATTTTTGTATGTGGTATGAGAAAATGTTCTAATTTCATTCTTCTTCCTGTAGCTTTATAGTTTTCCCAATACTACTTGTTGAAGAGACTGTCTTTTCCCCATTGTATATTCTTTTGGTCATAGATTCATTGACCATATGTGCATGGGTTTATTTCTGAGCTCTCTATTTGGTTCCATTGATCTGTGTGTCTGTTTTTGTGCCAGTACCATACTGCTTTGAATACTGTAGCTTTGCAGCATACTCCAAAGTCAAGGATCATGGTACCTCCACCTTCATTCTTTTTTCTGAACATTGCTTTGGCTATTCAGGGTCTTTTGTGATTCCATACAAATTTTAGGATTATTTGTTCCAGTTCTGTGGAAAATGTCATGAGTATTTTGACAGGGATTACACTAAATCTGTAGATTTCTTTGAGTAGTATGGACACTTTAACAATATTAATTCTTCCAATCCATGAACACAGGATATCTTTCCATTATTTGTATCATCTTCAGTGTCCTTCAACAGTGTCTTATAGTTTGCAGATTATTGGTCTTTCACCTCCTTGGTTAAATTTATTCCTAGGTATTTTATTCTTTTTGATGCAATTGCAAATGGATTGTTTTCTTAATTTTTCTTCCTGATAGTTCATTGTTAGTGTATAGAAAAGCAACAGATTACTGTATATTTATCTTATATCCTGCAATTTTACTGAATCATTTATTAGTTCTAATAGCTTTTTTGATGGATACTTTAGGATTTTCTGTATATAATATCATGTCATCTGCAAATAGTGACAATTTTACTTCTTCCTTTCCAATTTGTATTCCTTTTATTTATTTATTTTTTATCATCTGATTGCTGTGGCTAGGACTTCCCATACCATGTTAAATAGAAATGGCAAGAATGAGCATCCTAGTCTTGTTCCTGATCTTAGAAGAAAAGTTTTCAGCTTTTCACCATTAACTATAATGTTAGCTTGGGTTTGTCATAAATGGCCCTTATTATGTTAAGGTATGTTCTTTCTATAACAACTTTGATGAGAATTTTTATTATGAATTAATGTTGAATTTTGTCAAATGCTCTTTCTGAATTTGTTGAGATGATCATGTCATTTTCGTCCTTTATGTTGTTGATGTATATCACAATTTCACATAGATTAATTTACAGATATTGGACCATCCTTGCATCCCTGGGTTAAATCTCATGATCATGATGTGTGATCCTTTTTATGTATTGTTGAATTCACTTTGCTAATACTTTGTTGAGGACATTTGCATCTATATTCATCAGAGATATTGGTGTGTAATTTTCTTTTTTTGTAGTATCTTTGTTTGGTTTTGGTATCAGGGTAATAGTGGGCTTATAAAATGAGTTTGGGAGTTTTCCCTCCTCCTCAATCTTTTGGAATAGTTTGAGAAGGACAGCTATTAACTCTTCTTTATATGTTTGGTAGAATTGCCTTGTGAACCTGTCTGATTATGGACTTTTGTTTGCTGGAAGTTTTTTGATTACTTATTCAATTTCAATACTAGTAATAGGTCTGTTCAGATTATCTATTTCTTCCTGATTCAGTCTTGTATGCTTCTGGGAATTTATTCATTTCTTCTAGGTTGTCCCAATTTGTTGGCATATAACTGTTCGTAGCATTCTGTTTCTCTTGTTTGTATCTCTGTGATATCAGTTGTAACTTCTCTTTCATTTCTAATTTTGAGTCCTCTTTTTTTTTTTTTAATGAGCCTGGCTAAAGGCTTATCAATTTTGTTTGTCTTTCAAAAAATAGCTCTTGTGTTCATCAATCTTTTCTATTTTTTTTTCTATTTTATTTATTTCCACTCTGAGCTTTATTTATTTCCTTTTTTTCTGCTGACTTTGGGTTTTGTTTGTTCTTTTTCTAATTCCTTTAAATGGTAGGTTATGTTGTTTATTTGAGATTTGTCTTATTTCTTCAGGTGGGCCTGTATCACTCTAAACTTTCCTCTTGGAACTGCTTTTGCTCTGTCCCCTAGATTTTGGAAAGTTGTGTTTTTAATTTTCATTTGTCTTAGGTATTTTCTGATTTCCTCTTTGATTCCTTTGTTGAATCCTTGGTTTTTTAGTAGCATGTTGTTTAGTCTCCAATGTTTGTGTTTTTTCCATTTTTCTACCTGTTACTTATTTCTAATTTCATACTGTTGTGGTCAGAAAAGATGCTTGATATAATTTGTATCTTCCTTAATTTATTGAGACTTGTTTTGTGTCATAACATGTGATCTATCCTGGAGAACATTCCATGTGCACTTGAGAAGAATGTGTATTCTGCTGTTTTGGGATGAAATGTCCTATAGATATCTGTTAAGTCCAGCTGGTCTTCTGTGTCATTTAAGGCCAGTGTTTCCTTATTGATTTTCTGTCTGGATGATCTGTCCGTTGATATAAGTGGGGTGTTAAAGTCCCCTAGTATTATTGTTGTACCATCAATTTTTCCCTTTATACCTGTTAATATTTGCTTTATATATTTAGGTACTTCTGTATTAGGTGCATATATGTTTACAAATGTTGTATTCTCCTCTTGTGCTGATCTATATCATTATATAATGCCCCTTTTTGTCTTTTATTGTAGACTTTGGGTTTGTTTTTGTGTTTTGTTTTGTTTTTTGGCCATACTGTGTGGCATGTGAGATCTTAGTTCCCCAACCCGGGATTGAACCCATGCCCCCTGCAGTGGAAGCATGGAGTCTTGACCACTGGACAACCAGAGAAGTCCCTGTAGAGTTTGTTTTAAAGTCTACTTTGTCTGTTATGAGTATTCCTACCCCCACTTTCTTATGGTTTCCATTTGCATGAAATATCTTTTTTCATCCCCTCCCTTTCAGTCTGTGTGTGTTTTTAATCTCTGAAGTGAGTCTCTTGTAGGCAGCATATATGGGTCTTGTGTTTAATCCAGTTAGCCACCCTATGTGTTTTGATTGGGGCATTTAGGCCATTGACATTTAAAGTGATTACTTATTGCCATTTTGTTACTTGTTTTCCAGACATTTTTGTAGTTCTTCTCTGTTCTTCTTTTAGTCTCTTCCCTTTGTGGTTTGATGATTTTCTTTAGTGTTATGTTTGCATTTCTTTCTCTCTAATTTTTGTGTATCTATTGTAGGTTTTTTGATTTGTGGTTACCGTGGAGTTTATATATATTGGCCTGTAACTATATCTACTTGTTTTAAGCTGATAGTCATTTAAGTTCAAACACATTCTAAAAGATCTACAATTTTTACTCCCTCCCCCTCCCCAGTTTGTGTTTTTGATGTCATATTTTACATTTTCATGCCTATCCCTTAGCTATTTATTGCAGTTTTAGTTGATTTTGCAATTTTTATCTTTTATCATTCATACTAGCTTATTTAAGTTGTTGGTCCACTGCCTTTACTATCTATTTGCCTTTACCAGTGGGATTTTTCCCTTCCTAGGTTTTCTTATTTCTGGTTGTAGCCTTTTCTTTTTTACCTAAAGAAGACCCTTTAACATTTCTTGTAAGGTCAGTTTAGTATTGATGAACTCTTAGTTTTCCTTGTCTGGGAAGCTCTTTATCTCTCTAATTCTGAATGATAAACTTTCTGGGTAGTATATCCTAGGTTTTAGGTTTTTTGTTTTCAGCACTTTAAATATATCATGCCACTCCTTTCTGGACTGCAAAGTTTCTGCTGAAAAATCAGCTGGTAAACTTATGGGTGTTCCCTTGTATGTGACTCTTTGTTTTTCTCTTGCTGCCTTTAAAATTCTCTCTTTAACTTTTGTCATTTTAATTATGATATATCTTAGTGTGGGTCTCTTTGGGTTCATATTGTATGGGGTTCTCTGTGCTTTTTATACTTGGATATCTGTTTGCTTCTTCAGGTTAGAGAAGTTTTCAACCATAATTTCATCAACTACATTTTCTACCCCTTTTTCTCTCTCTTTTCCTTCTGTGACCCCTATAATGCAAATGTTAGTACACTTGATGTTGTCCTAGAGGTCCCTTAAACTATTCTCATTTTTTAAAATTTGTTTTTCTTTCTGCTGTTCTGATTGGGCAATTTCCACTGTTCTATCTTTCAGACCACTTATGCATTCTGTGTCACATAACTTTGCTGTTAATTCCTTCTAGTATATTTTTCACTTTAGTTACTGTATTCTTCAGCTCTGACTGGTTCTTTTTTATATTTTCTACTTCTTTGTTGAAGTTCTCATTGTGTTCATCTATTTTTTTTTCTGAAGTTCAGTTAGCATTCTTATTACTATTGCTTTGAACTCTTTACCAGATAATTATTTATCTCTGTTTCTTTAGAGTTTTTCAGGGGATTTATCTTGTTCTTTCATTTGAAACATATTTCTCTGTCTTCTCATTCTGTTTAATTTTCTCTGTTGTTTTCTATGAAATTAAGTGAACCATTTACCTATCCTGGTCTTGAAGGCATGTTGCTATGTGGAAGTGTCCCTATATAGTATGCATGTGTCCAGTGGCTTTGCTAGGAGAGCTGGATCTGAAGTGAGCACAGGCCAGATCTTCCCCCAGGGTGCACTGGCAGCTGCCACTGTGCAAGTTAGGGCTGGATTCGGAGGGGCTGGAACTAGAACCAGGTGTGAGCCAGGGCTCTTCCTAGGCTCCATGGAAGTCAGCACCCTATCAGGGGTTGGGCCAGGGCCCAATGGACTGGAGCAAGAGCCCCAAGGGAGTTCAGCTTCTCCCTCATGTGATGCCAGTCTCCAGCTTAGTTGGGGGCGTGGCTGTGGCCTGAAGGATTCGGGCTGCACTTCTGAGCTGGTTCCACTTTTTCCCTGGTATGCACGCCTTGGTTAGAAGCTGGGTCAGGGCTGGAGGGGTTGAGTCACACTACTGAGCTGGTTCCACTCCTTCCCAAGTGTGTGTTCTCATGGCCATGGTGGTGATGGTAGTCTCCACTGTGGAACTGGTTCTGCTCCTGCCTGACTGCTCAGGGTCCTTCTACTCTGCCATCTTGATCCCACCTCTGGTATAAAGCTTTTATTGCAGGATTATTTGTTGTGATACTACGTTGTAAGCAGCCTAGGTTTCATCACTATTGGACTAGATCAGTAAAATGTGGTATGTGCACACAATTAAATATTACATATCAGTCAGAAAGGAATAAATCGTATCTACATATAGCTATATGGATAGGTCTCAAAAACAATGTAGTGAAAAAAGTAAGAATTAAAATGAGATTTATAGCTTCACATCATTTGTGTAGTTTCTTAAAACACCTGCAAAAAGTACTATTTTTTCACACATAGGTACAGGTTAGAAGGCATACATTAAATTCACAAGTGTGGGCACTCTCTAATTAAATGCAAATAAATATGTCCTGATATCTTAAAACAAAAACAAAATAAAGAACCTTCCTCATTACCATATCCCCCTTCAACTGCGACTGAATTTCTCTGCTCCTTATTCACAAAATCAGATAGCTTGTTTTTACAGTTTCAACCTCATCCCCCACCCCCACCAAGTTCTATTCCCCTTGTGTTCTTTTGTACCCTGGACACACAGAACTGAGTTGGTTAGACTCCTTAGTACAAAATATACTATTCTTGATCTGTACAAGCAAGACCCCTCCCTAAACAATACATCTATAAAATAGTCAAACACTGAAAAATACGGAGAATAGTATAACAAATGTGTGTGGATTCATCACTTGTATTTTATAAGTTTTAACATTTTGTCATAGTTACTCTGTAGTTTTTTTTTTTAATATGTAAAAACCTTCATTTTTACTCTTCCCCATACAAAGATAACCACTGATGACACCAGGCCCAACCGCAAGAATGAGGTCCTCAGGCAAAAAGTGATGAGACTCAGAACAGAAGTGGGGGGAGGGGGGTGGCCTTATTACCACCCCCAATGATGATAACCAGTAGTTATGTGTGCCTGGCACTGTTCTCCTCCTTACATATATTAAGTAACTTAATTCCCAGAACAATCCTATGCTGTAATAACCATTTTATAGATTAAGAAACTAAAATACCTAAAGTCACTTAGTTAGGAGGAAGCAGAGCCAGGATTTGAAGTTAGGCAGTCTGACTTTAGAGTTCCTGCACTCCACCTCTATGTTACCCTGTCTTAGGAGTGTATTAAAAGAGCAGTGAGTTTTTGTTTTTCCTTTTCATCAATTATCTGTACCATTTTAAATATATATATAGCCTTCACCTTTTCATTAAAACAATTCTCCTGGATCTGGATTTCTGGATGCCAATTCTCCTGCCTGCTTGTTCCTCCAATCTGCTGCTTGAACCTGGAATCATTTTCTTTCATATTGCACTTTGAATTAGATTTTTATTTTTTAATTTTTTGGTGTTTTCTTTATCCAGAAAGTTTTAAGCTTGAAATATCTTTCCACTATAAAGATTTTGTTTATTGTTTTCTCAAACAGTATACTAACTTAATATACCCTCCAAGTGACTGTAAAGTTTTATATCCTGCTATAAAATAGCTAACTATGAATACCTTTTGTATTTGTAGATCCTAGAAACCTTTTGGAAAAGCAGGATTCTCTTAAATGACTAATTACCCCAAATCTGATGCCTATGTAATGCTATCCAGCGAGCAGCTGGCTTCATATGAAGAGAGGCTAAGAGCTCCTTTTTGTCTTCATTTCAAATCATTTGCTTCTTATTTAATATCTGCAAAGAACGCAGTCACATTATAGTAGAATTTGCTGTTGTAAATTTTGGATTGTTTCCATGGGTTCCGCCTTACATCTGCACGGTGTTTAAAGCCAATGCTTCCTTTCTTTTTGTAGCCATTCAGGGCCTTTTGCCTCATAATCCAATGTCATGCTGAATGACAGAAAATTGAAGTTGAATTTATTTAACTATAGAGAAGGACTACACAGAACAATACACTTATTTAAGAACTCCTTGCATCAGGAACTGAAGGAGCTGTCTTATGCAGGTGGCTTAATCTCTCTGCTGCTTAGCTGAACTATGTGCCTTTATTTATTAAGGACAGGAACTGGGCACTCTGCTTCCAGAAACAAAAGGACCCCACTGGTCTATCAGAACCAATAATAAACCAATAACATGCTTATACTTCATTCAGAACAGTAAAGATATGTCCTATGTATTTCAAAAATAATTCTTAGCACTTCTTTATTACAGAAAATATATTCAAATGTAAAAAAAAACAATGAAAATATATTAACCAGCTTCTAACTATACACTGGTGCGCTGTTTACATTATGGATTATTCATAATACATCTATTTTTCTTGATTCTACGTGGTATCTTCTCTCCTTAAGTAAAATGATTTATTTGTTGACATTACTTATATTTCCACATGACAACCTCCAGAGGTTTCTGTGTTTTAAAGTAAAACATTTATTTGCTTTCCCGGTTTTTACTTAGAGATGCTGTAAATACATAGTGAATAATCTGAAGGAACTGGCTTCCCTACTCATTGGGTACTGTGATTTAAAGACTAAGGATCTAGGGAGAGTGGGAGGGAGGGAGACGCAAGAGGGAAGACATATGGGAACATATGTATATGTATAACTGATTCACTTTGTTATAAAGCAGAAACTAACACACCATTGTAAAGCAATTATACCCCAATAAAGATGTTTAAAAAAAAAATAAATAAAGACTAAGGATCTATGTTTATCTTGAAATAGGGAGAAAGGGAGATTTAGGTGGGTATGTAGAGAGAATAATACTGGAAAATATAATAGCTTTTCCTTTCTTGAGTTGGGTCATGATTGTGTAGTTTATTTTCCTTTAAATCTAGTAAATTCTGGAACTTTGGTACACAAGTATATTCAAATGTGATCCTAAGAATACTTCACAATGCTGTAAAAATGGGTTTTGAATTAGCTACCATTTTTACTGTCTACTGTTCTATCAATTATTAGGTAATTGAGAATTAATAGCATAAAATTCACATATCAGGAACCAATTCTTTGGAGTTTATTTTTAAGATAATCAGTTCTTCCTCTTACCAATACCTGCATTTAGAAGTAATAACATAGAATTTATCATGTGGGCTCAGATCCATGCTTCATCTAGTTTAGGATTATATCCTGACAAAAGCAGCAAGGGACATTTAACAGAAAGGTATAATTATTCTCTCTGATGTCAGTGTTATTAAGTCAGTCACAAGGATACCATATTTGTCTTAATATCTTTCATTAATTGTATTAATTTTTAAACTATCTAGACCACCTCTTGGAATTAGACATTAGACTAATTCATTACATATTTTATGTAGTAATAAATAATACTTTTCATTTGTCTTAAGTATAACTCTTTAAATATTCTAGGATATACTAAACAAATGTATGGCCACACCAACCACATTTTCATGGACAAATATCATATCTCCTTGTAGCTTTTATATTTTTGACAGTCAGTGTAAGAGAGTTAGAAAGATAAAGATTTGGTGATGAAGCCAACCTCAGTTTGAATCACGGGATCACTTCTTTATTTTTTTTTTTTTCGGGATCACTTCTAACTAGCTCTGTGACCTTTAAAAAGTTAGTTAATTACTCTGATTCTTAGAGCCTTCTAGTAAAAATAAAATGTGTATCTGTTTTTAGTTTTTTTTTTACATCTTTATTGGAGTATAATTGCTTTACAATGGTGTGTTAGTTTCTCCTTTATGACAAAGTGAATCAGTGATACATATACATATGTTCCCATATCTCTTCCCTCTTGCATCTCCCTCACTCCCACCCTCCCTATCCCACCTCTCTAGGTGGTCACAAAGCACCGAGCTGATCTCCCTGTGCTATGCAGCTGCTTCCCACTAGCTATCTATTTTACATTTGGTAGTGTCTATATGTCCATGCCACTCTCTCACTTTGTCACAGCTTACCCTTCCCCCTCCCCATATCCTCAAGTCCATTCTCTAGTAGGTCTGTGTCTTTATTCCTGTCTAACCCCTAGGTTCTTCATGACATTTTTTTTTCTTAAATTCCACATATATGTGTTAGCATGTGGTATTTGTTTCTCTTTCTGACTTACTTCACTCTGTATGACAGACGCTAGGTCCATCCACCTCATTACAAATAGCTCAATTTCATTTCGTTTTATGGCTGAGTAATATTCCATTGTATATGTGTGCCACATCTTCTTTATCCATTCATCCGATGATGGACACATAGGTTGTTTCCATCTCCTGGCTATTATAAATAGAGCTGCAATGAACATTTTGGTACATGACTCTTTTTGAATTATGGTTTTCTCAGGGTATATGCCCAGTAGAGGGATTGCTGGGTCATATGGTAGTTCTATTTGTAGTTTTTTAAGGAACCTCCATACTGTTCTCCACAGTGGCTGTACCAATTCACATTCCCACCAGCAGTGAAAGAGTTTTCCCTTTTCTCCACACCCTCTCCAGCATTTATTGTTTCTAGATTTTTTGATGATGGCCATTCAGACTGGTGTGAGATGATATCTCATTGTAGTTTTGATTTGCATTTCTCTAATGATTAATGATGTTGAGCATTCTTTCATGTGTTTGTTAGTAGTCTGTCTATCTTCTTTGGAGAAATGTCTATTTAGGTCTTCTGCCCATTTTTGGATTGGGTTGTTTGTTTTTTGGTTATTGAGCTGCATGAGCTGCTTATAAATTTAGGAGATTAATCCTTTGTCAGTTGCTTCATTTGCAAATATTTTCTCCCATTCTGAGGGTTGTCTTTTGGTCTTGTTTATGGTTTCCTTTGCTGTGCAGAATCTTTGAAGTTTCATTAGGTCCCATTTGTTTGTTTTTATTTCCATTTCTCTAGAAGGTGGGTCAAAAAGGATCTTGCTGTGATTTATGTCATAGAGTGTTCTGCCTATGTTTTCCTCTAAGAGTTTAATAGTTTCTGACCTTACATTTAGGTCTTTAATCCATTTTGAGCTTATTTTTGTGTATGGTGTTAGGGAGTGATCTAATCTCATACTTTTCAATGTACCTGTCCAGTTTTCCCAGCACCGCTTATTGAAGAGACTGTCCTTTCTCCACTGTACATTCCTGCCTCCTTTATCACAGATAAGGTGACCATATGTGCATGGGTTTATCTCTGGGCTTTCTATCCTGTTCCATTGATCTATCTTTCTGTTTTTGTGCCAGTACCATAGTGTATTGATTACTGTAGCTTTGTAGTATAGTCTGAAGTCAGGGAGCCTGATTCCTCCAGCTCCATTTCTCTTTCTCAAGTTTCCTTTGGCTATTCAGGGTCTTTTGTGTTTCCATACAAATTGTGAAATTTTTTGTTCTAGTTCTGTGAAAACTGCCATCAGTAGTTTGATAGGGATTGCGTAGAATCTGTAGATTGCTTGGGTAGTATAGTCATTTTCACAATGTTGATTTTCCAATCCAAGAACATGGTATATTTCGCTATCTGTTTTTATCTTCTTTAATTTCTTTCATCAGTGTCTTATAGTTTTCTGCATACAGGTCTTTTGTCTCCTTAGGTAGGTTTATTCCTAGATATTTTATTCGTTTTGTTGCATTGGTGAATGGGAGTGTTTTCCTGATTTCATTTTCAGATTTTTCATCATTAGTGTATAGGAATGCCAGAGATTTCTGTGCATTAATTTTGTATCCTGCTACTTTACCAAATTCATTGATTAGCTCTAGTAGTTTTCTGGTAGCATCTTTAGGATTCTCTATGTATAGTATCATGTCATCTGCAAACAGTGACAGCTTCACTTCTTCTTTTCTGATTTGGATTCCTTTTATTTCCTTTTCTTCTCTGATTGCTGTGGCTAAAACTTCCAAAACTATGTTGAATAAGAGTGGTGAGAGTGGGCAACCTTGTCTTGTTCCTGATCTTACTGGAAATGCTTTCAGTTTTTCACCATTGAGGATGATGTTGGCTGTGGGTTTGTCATATGGCCTTTATTATGTTCAGGAAAGTTCCCTCTATGCCTACTTTCTGGAGAGTTTTTGTCATAAATGGGTGTTGAATTTTTTCAAAAGCTTTCTCTGCATCTACTGCGATGACCATATGGTTTTTCTCCTTCAATTTGTTAATATGATGTATCACATTGATTGATTTGCGTATATTGAAGAATCATTGCATTCCTGGAATAAACCCCACTTGATCATGGTGTACGATCCTTGTAATGTGCTGTTGAATTCTGTTTGCTAGTATTTTGTTGAGGATTTTTGCATCTATGTTCATCAGTGATATTGGCCTGTAGTTTTCTTTCTTTGTGACATCCTTGTCTGGTTTTGGTATCAGGGTGATCGTGGCCTCGTAGAAGGAATTTGGGAGTGTTCCTCCCTCTGCTATATCTTGGAAGAGTTTGAGAAGGATAGGTGTTAGCTCTTCTCTAAATGTTTGATAGAATTCTCCTGTGAAGCCATCTGTCCTGGGCTTTTGTTTGTTGGAAGATTTTTAATCACAGTTTCAATTTCAGTGCTTGTGATTGGTCTGTTCATATTTTCTATTTCTTCCTGATTCAGTCTTGGCAGGTTGTGCGTTTCTAAGAATGTGTCCATTTCTTCCAGGTTGTCCATTTTTTTGGCATAAGGTTGCTTGTAGTAATCTCTCATGATCTTTTGTATTTCTGCCATGTCAGTTGTTACTTCTCCTTTTTCATTTCTAATTCTACTGATTTGAGTCTTCTCCCTTTTTTCCTTGATGAGTCTGGCTAAT
The DNA here is from genome assembly GCF_005190385.1 of Monodon monoceros. Lineage (NCBI taxonomy): Eukaryota > Metazoa > Chordata > Mammalia > Artiodactyla > Monodontidae > Monodon > Monodon monoceros. The sequence goes on along the minus strand of NW_021703767.1, from coordinate 107,005,518 downwards.
GGTTTATCAATTTTGTGTATCTTCTCAAAGAAACAGCTTTTAGTTTTATTGATCTTTGCTATCGTTTCCTTCATTTCTTTTTCATTTATTTCTGATCTGATCTTTATGATTTCTTTCCTTCTGCTAACTTTGGGGTTTTTTTGTTCTTCTTTCTCTAATTGCTTTAGGTGCAAGGTTAGATTTTTTTTTGAGATGTTTCCTGTTTCTTAAGGTAGGATTGTATTGCTATAAACTTCCCTCTTAGAACTGCTTTGCTGCATCCCATAGGTTTTGGGTCGTCGTGTCTCCATTGTCATTTGTTTTTAGGTATTTTTTGATTTCCTCTTTGATTTCTTCAGTGATCACTTCGTTATTAAGTAGTGTATTGTTTAGCCTCCATGTGTTTATATTTTTTACAGATCCTTTCCTGTAATTGATATCTAGTCGCATAGCGTTGTGGTCGGAAAAGATACTTGATACAATTTCAATTTTCTTAAATTTACCAAGGCTTGATTTGTGACCCAAGATATGATCTATCCTGGAGAATGTTCCATGAGCACTTGAGAAAAATGTGTATTCTGTTGTTTTTGGATGGAATGTCCTATAAATATCAATGAAGCCCATCTTGTTTAATGTATCATTTAAAGCTTGTGTTTCCTTATTTATTTTCATTTTGGATGATCTGTCCATTGGTGAAAGTGGGGTGTTAAAGTCCCCTACTATGATTGTGTTACTGTCGATTTCCCCTTTTATGGCTGTTAGTATTTGCCTTATGTATTGAGGTGCTCCTATGTTGGGTGCATACATATTTACAATTGTTATATCTTCTTGGATCGATCACTTGATCATTATGTAGTGTCCTTCTTTGTCTCTTCTAATAGTCTTTATTTTAAAGTGTATTTTGTCTGATATGAGAATTGCTACTCCAGCTTTCTTTTGATTTCCATTTGCATGGAGTACCTTTTTCTATCCCCTCACTTTCAATCTGTATGTGTCTCTAAGTCTGAAGTGGGTCTCTTGTAGACAGCATATATATGGGTCTTGTTTTAGTATCCATTCAGCCAGTCTGTGTCTTTTGGTGGGAGCGTTTAGTCCATTTACATTTAAGGTAATTATCGATATTTATGTTCCTATTCCCATTTTCTTAATTGTTTTGGGTTTGTTATTATAGGTCTTTTCCTTCTCTTGTGTTTCTTGCCTAGAGAAGATCCTTTAGCATTTGTTGTAAAGCTGGTTTGGTTGTGCTGAACTCTCTCAGGTTTTGCTTGTCTGTAAAGGTTTTAATTTCTCCGTCAAATCTGAATGAGATCCTTGCTGGGTAGAGTAATCTTGGTTGCAGGTTTTTCTCCTTCATCACTTTAAATATGTCCTGCCAGTCCCTTTTGGCTTGCAGAGTTTCTGCTGAGAGATCAGCTGTTAACCTTATTGGGATTCCCTTGTTTGTTATTTGTTGTTTTTCCCTTGCTGCTTTTAATATGTCCTCTTTGTATTTAATTTTTGACAGTTTGATTAATATGTGTCTTGGCATATTTCTCTTTGGATTTATCCTGTATGGGACTCTCTGTGCTTCCTGGACTTAACTATTTCCTTTCCCATATTTGGGAAGTTTTCAACTATAATCTCTTTAAATATTTTCTCAGTCCCTTTCTTTTTCTCTTCTTCTTCTGGATCTTGTCTTTCTGGTGGGCAGGTCCACGTCTGGTGGTGTGTTTTGGGGTGTCTGTGGACTTGTTATGATTTTTGGCAGCCTCTTTGCTAATGGGTGGGGTTGTGTTCCTGTCTTGCTAGTTGTTTGGCATAGGGTGTCCAGCACTGTAGCTTGCTGGTCGTTGAGTGAAGCTTGGTGTTGGTGTTGAGATGGAGATCTCTGGGAGATTTTCACCATTTGATATTATGTGGAGCTGGGAGGTCTCTTGTGGACCAGTGTCCTGAAGTTGGCTCTCCCACCTCAGAGGCTCAGCACTGACTCCTGGCTGCAGCACCAAGCACCTTTCATCCACACCGCTCAGAATAAAAGGGAGAAAATGTAGAAAGAAAGAAAGAGGATAAAAGAAAATAAAATAAGGTAAGGTAAAATAAAATAAAGTTATTCAAATAAAAAAATAATTATTAAGAAAAAAAATTTTTTTTAATAAAAAAAAACGGAGGAATTGAACCCTAGGACAAATGGTGAAAGCAAAGCTATACAGACAAAATCTCACACAGAAGCATACACATACACACTCACAAAAAGAGGAAAAGGGGAAAAAATAATAAATCTTGCTCTCAACGTACACCTCCTCAATTTGGGATGATTCGTTGTCTATTCATGTATTCCACAGATGCAGGGTACATCAAGTTGATTGTGGAGATTTAATCTGCTGCTTCTGAGGCTGCTGGGAGATATTTCCCTTTCTCTTCTTTGTTCTCACAGCTCCCAGGGTTCAGCTTTGGATTTGGCCCCGCCTCTGCGTGTAGGTCGCCGGAGGGTGTCTGTTCTTCGCTCAGACAGGCGGGATTAAAGGAGCCGCTGATTCGGGGGCTCTGGCTCACTCAGGCCGGGAGGAGGGAGGGGTACGTAGTGCGGGGTGAGCCTGCGGCAGCAGAGGGTGGCATGACGTTGCACCAGCCTGAGGCGCATCGTACGTTCTCCTGGGGAAGTTGTCCCTGGATCCCGGGACCCTGGCAGTGGCGGGCTGCACAGGCTCCCCGGAAGGGAGGTTTGGAGAGTGACCTGTGCTCTCACACAGGCTTCTTGGTGTTGGCAGCAGCAGCCTTAGCATCTCATGTCCATCCCTGAGGTCCGCGCTGTTAGCCGTGGCTCGCGCCTGTCTCTGGAGCTCCTTTAAGCAGTGCTCTTAATCCTCTCTCCTCTCCTACCAGGAAACAAAGAGGGAAGAAAAAGTCTCTTGCTTCTTTGGCAGGTCCAGATTTTTTCCCGGACTCCCTCCGGGCTAGCCGTGGTGCACTAACCCCTTCAGGCTGTGTTTGTGTATCTGTTTTTCGTGATATTTGTGACTATGAATTAAATGAAATAGGAGAAAGCACCCTGCACAGTGCCTGGAATAAGTATACAATCAACGAACATCAACTTCCTTCCCTCATTTTTCAGAGGATAGGCAGAAATGTTTTAGCTGTGCCTGTGCGAATAGAACCCTCTGGAAGCCCACATGTACTTAATAACAAAGCAACACATTATGCAACATTCATTAGAGATTGCCTTGTTTCAACTGGTTACCCTCAAAACTAAATTCTCTACGTGTACGTTATTTTATCTTTTCTCTCATATAATGATATCACTTGATAAGTGGAAAAGATGTACCATACAAATATTATCTACCAAGTTAAGTCCATATTGAATTATTTATTTATTTAAGGAGCCATTCTCTCAAATAGATCCCCTTACCCGAGTTTAAAATCTTGTCAGTTTGACTGCTGGCTAATGCATTTATTCAGTGTAAGATACTAGGCAAGAGAATCAAAGAAAATCTCATTTCTCATCATCTGAAAAATGGGGCTGTTTGCACTTATGTAGCAATTTGAGGGATAACATTAATATATGTGAACATGCTGAATAAACATAAAAATTTATACCAATATCTAGTAAATTCTAATTAAAATATTTGTTTAGAGTGAATTTATTTTCTGATTTAAGGAACTGCCTCATTTTCATGAAACAAAGTTAAGAAGGCAGACTGAAGATATGTATAGAAATTTTATATATTTGTATGGATGCATAAAGTTTTTAAAGTTTAACTCCCAAATTCATTCTACGCAGCCACCATTACCCTGATAACAAAACCAGAAAAATATATCACAAAGAAAGAAAATTATAGACCAATATCACTGATATTTGGTAAGGTTGCAGGATACAGAATTAATGCACAGAAATCTCTGGCATTCCTATATACTAATGATGAAAAATCTGAAATGGAAATCAAGAAAACACTCCCATTTACCATTGCAACAAAAAGAAGAAAGTACCTAGGAATAAACCTAGCTAAGGAGACAAAAGACCTGTACTCAGAAAATTATAAGACACTGATGAAAGAAATTAAAGATGATACAAATAGATGGAGAAATATACCATGTTCTTGGACTGGAAGAATCAATATTGTGAAAATGACTATAGTACCCAAAGCAAGCTACAGATTCAGTGCAATCCCTATCAAACTACCAATGGCTTTCTTCACAGAATTAGAACAAAAAATCTTACAATTCATATGGAAACAAGAGACCCTGCATAACCAAAGCAACCTTGAGAAAGAAAAACGGAGTTGGAGGAATCAGGCTCCCCGACTTCAAACTGTACCACAAAGCTACAGTAATCAAGAGAGTATGGTACTGGCACAAAAAGAAAAATATAAATCAATGGTACAAGATAGAGTGCCCAGAGATAAACGCATGCACATATGATCACCTAATTTATGATAAAGGAGGCAAGAACATACAATGGAGAAAAGACAACCTCTTCAATAAGTGGTGCTGGGAAAACTGGACAGCTACATGTAAAAGAATGAAATTAGAACACTACCTAACACCATATCCCAAAATAAGCTCCAAATGGATTAAAGACTTAAATGTAAGACAATACACTATAAAACTCTTAGAGGAAAACATAGGAAAAACACTGTTTGACATAAACCACAGCAAGATCTTTTTTGACCCGCCTCCTAGAGTAATGGATATAAAAACAAAAATAAACAAATGGGAACTAGTTAAACTTAAAAGCTTTTGCACAGCAACAGAAACCATAAACAATACAAAAAGACAACCTTCAGAATGGGAGAAAATATTTGCAGATGAAACAACAGACAAAGGATTAATCTCCAAAGTATACAAATAGCTCATGGAGCTCAATATCAAAAAAACAAACAATCCAGTTAAAAAATGGGTGGAAGACTTAAATACACATTTCACCAATGAAGACATACAGATGGCCAAGAGGCACATGAAAAGATGCTCAACATCACTAATTATTAGAGAAATGCAAATCAAAACTACAATGAGGTATCACCTCATACCAGTCAGAATGGCCATTATCAAAAAATCTAGAAACAATAAATGCTGGAAAGGGTATGGTGAAAAGGGAGCCCTCCTGAACTGTTGGTGGGAATGTAAATTGATACAACCACTATGGAGAACAGTATGGAGGTTCCTTAAAAAACTAAATATAGAACTGCCATATGACCCAGCAATCCCACTACTGGGCATATACCTTGAGAAAACCATAATTCAAAAAGAGACGTGGGCTTCCCTTGTGGTGCAGTGGTTGAGAGTCCGCCTGCCGATGCAGGGGACACAGGTTCGTGCTCCAGTCCGGGAAGATCCCACATGCTATGGAGCGGCTAGGCCCATGAGCCATGGCAGCTGAGCCTGCGCGTCCGGAGCCTGTGCTCCACAACGGGAGAGGCCACAACAGTGAGAGGCCTGTGTACCGCAAAAAAAAAAAAAACAGAGAGAGAGACCTGTACCACAATGTTCATTGCAGCACTATTTACAATAGCCAGGATATGGAAGCAACCTAAATGTCCATCGTTAGATGAATGGATAAAGAAGATGTGGCACATATATACAATGGAATATTACTCAGCCATAAAAAGAAATGAAATTGAGTTATTTGTAGTGAAGTGGGTGGACCTAGAGTCTGTCATACAGAGTGAAGTAAGTCAGAAAGAGAAAAACAAATACCATATGCTAATGCATATATATGGAATCTAAAAATAAAAGGGTGGTATTGATGAACCTAGTTGCAGGGCGGGAATAAAGAGGTAGACATAGAAAATGGACTTGAGGACATGGGGTGGGAGGACGAAGCTGGGGCAAAGTGAGAGTAGCATCGACATATATACACTACCGAATGTAAAATAATTGGCTGGTTGGAAGTAGCAGCATAGCACAGGGAGATCGGCTCAGTGCTTTGTGATGACCTAGAGGGGTGGGATAGGGAGGATGGGAGGGAGGCTCAAGAAGGAGGGGATATGGGGACATGTATATGCATATGGCTGATTCACTTTGTTGTGCAACATCAACTAGCACAGTATTTATTGTGAAACAATCATACTCCAATAAAGATCTATCAAAAAAATTTTTTAAAGATTTTAAAGTTTACTATTAAAAATATGTTATTAAAACACCTGAACAGATGTAACATGGAAATTTTATAAATTTCAATGTTTAAAATTATTTTCTTCATAGAAGTCAGTTAATCCACCTGTGTAAATTTGTTTTCCACCTTTTCCCAAAAAGAGTACCAACAAGGGCTGTTATTGGGGCTGGGGTTCAGATCTTAGTCCACACACACAGGCTAATGGTGGGTCTCAGATCATTCAAGCCATATGTTCTTTCTGCTTTAGTTTCAGTTCTGCATCCACACATGTGAGACGTGGCTGCCTGAATAATATTTCTCAAACACTACTTGAATTCCTCAGTTCAAGACTCTGTGGAAGCCAATTGCCTGCTTGTATTTTCTTGGCTTGAAAGTCATTAAAATGCCTATTAGACACTACCCAGAGTTAACAGATTCTTTACTGGAAGCCTTGCACGTGGTTTATCTATTTCAGTTCTACTGGGAGGCCTTAGCAATACTTCTAAGTTCCAGGCCACAAGAGCTAGCTCAGAAAGTCAGGTGTTTCAGAAGTGAGCCATATGACCAAAAATTCATATGTGTGCCAGTGACATAAATTTCCTTTGAAAACATCAGTAAAATTTAGCCTATTAGCTGTTTGAAAATTAGCATGATGTTGGGGGCAGAAAGAGGCCAATAAATTGAGTCTGTCAAAACCTATTAATTCTGTGGGATTTCAGAGTAGGGATGAACTACATATGGTCATCCAAGCAAAGTGGAATAAACAGCTGCATGATTCTTCAGGAGGTGAGTGGCAATGCTAAAAGAATGTGGTTTACTCTATGAAAATATCTGGACACTTAAAATGTACTAATCAGAAGAACACGTTATGTCATTCCAGATTTACAGTGTCAGATTGAAGCAAGTGGGCTAAAACTTCAGAAGGCAGTGACTGAGATGGACAGCTACAAAGAAAAGCTCATGTAAGATGGTAAACATTAAACAGCCTGTAAGAATTTAGAAAGACCCCCATGTATTCTCTGTGACTCTGGGCAGTAATTTGGATGTGTTGGTATGGTCTACTGCAATTTTTCTGAGCTACTTTTCTGGCCTATATTGAAGGACCTATAAATATTTTTAAATATATTAAATGTTTCTTTATCTCAGTAAGAAACTTACCTATCCAGGTATTAAAGCTTTCCCTGATTATTCAAATGTAGTAACTTAATATTCTCTGAACTTTTTGTCTTATTATCTCTTTATTATCTGTCTGGAAGAAACAGCATTGAAAATGTTTCATAAGATTATTGGGATTGACATATATACACTAATATGTATAAAATAGATAACTAATAAGAACCTGCTGTATAATAAATAAATAAATAATCAATTTTAGGTTCAAAAAGACAGTTGAGTAACTTTGAAATTCTGGAGTGCTTATGCCTTATATAAGTGAGAAAGAAAATATTAGAAAACAAATGATAAGAAAATGCCCCTGTAAAATATCCAGAGTACTATTTCTTTTATTTATTTATTTTTCATCTTGTTTATGGTTTCCTTTGCTGTGCAAAAGCTTTTAGGTTTCATTAGGTCCCATTTGTTTATTTTTGTTTTTATTTCCATTACTCTAGGAGGTGGATCATAAAAGATCTTGCTGTGATTTATGTCATAGAGTGTTTTGCCTATGTTTTCCTCTAACAGTTTTATAGTGTCTGGTCTTACATTTAGGTCTCTAATCCATTTTGAGTTTATTTTTGTGTATGGTGTTACGGAGTGTTCTACTTTCATTCTTTCACATGTAGCTGTCCAGTTTTTCCAGCATCACTTATTGAAGAGACTGTCTTTTCTCCATAGTATATCCTTGACTCCTTTGTCATAGATTAGTTGACCACAGGTGCGTGGGTTTATCTCTGGGCTTTCTATCTTGTTCCATTGATCTACGTTTCTGTTTTTGTGCCAGTACCATATTGTCTTGATTACTGTAGCTTTGTAGTATAGTCTGAAGTCAGGGAGTCTGATTCCTCCAACTCCATTTTATTCCCTCAAGACTGCTTAGGCTATTTGGGGTCTTTTGTGTCTCCATATAAATTTTAAGATTTTTTGTTCTAGTTCTGTAAAAAATACCATTGGTAATTTGATAGGGATTGCATTGAATCTGTAGATTGCTTTGGGTAGTATAGTCATTTTCACAATATTGATTCTTCCAGTCCAAGAACATAGTATATCTCTCAGTCTGTTGGAATCATCTATAATTTCTTTCATCAGTGTCTTATAATTTTCTGCATACAGGTCTTTTGTCTCCCTGGGTAGTTTTATTCCTAGGTATTTTATTCTTTTCGTTGCAATGGTAAATGGGAGTGTTTCCTTAATTTCTCTTTCAGATTTTTCATCATTAGTGTATAGGGATGCCAGAGATTTCTGAGCATTAATTTTGAATCCTGCTACTTTACCAAATTCATTGATTAGCTCTAGTAGTTTTCTGGTGCCATCTTTAGGATTCTCTATGTGTAGTATCTTGTCATCTGCAAACAGTGACAGTTTTACTTCTTCTTTTCCAATTTGTATTCCTTTTATTTCTTTTTCTTCTCTGATTGCCATGTCTTGGACTTCCAAAACTATGTTGAATAATAGTGGTGAGAGTGGACTTCCTTGTCTCGTTCCTGATCTTAGAGGAAATCCTTTCAGTTTTTCACCATTGAGAATGATGTTTGCTGCGGGTTTGTCGTATATGGCCTTTATTATGTTGAAGTAGGTTCCCTCTGTGCCCACTTTCTGGAGAGTTTTTATCATAAATGGGTGTTTAACTTTGTCAAAAGCTTTTTCTGCATCTATTGAGATGATCATATGGTTTTTATTCTTCGATTTGTTAATATGGTGTATCACATTGATTCATATGTGTATATTGAAGAATCCTTGCATCCCTGGGATAAATCCTACTTGATCATGTAGGATCATGTACATAATCCTTTTAATGTGTTGTTGGATTCGGTTTGCTAGTATTTTGTTGAGGATTTTTGCATCTATATTCATCAGTGATATTGGTCTGTAATTTTCTTTTTTTGGTATCAGGGTGATGGTGACCTCATAGAATGAGTTTGGGAGTGTTCCTTCCTCCACAGTTTTTTGGAAGAGTTTGAGAAGGATGGGTATTAGCTCTTCTCTAAATGTTTGATAGAATTCACCTGTGGAGCCATCTGGTCCTGAACTTTTGTTTGTTCGAAGATTTTTAACCACAGTTTCAATTTCAGTGCTTGTGATTGGTCTGTTCATATTTTCTATTCTTCCTGGTTCAGTCATGGAAGGTCATACCTTCCTAAGAATTTGTCCATTTCTTCCAGGTTTTCCATTTTATTGGCATAGAGTTGTTTGTAGTAGTCTCTTAGGATGCTTTGTATTTCTGCAGTGTCTGTTGTAACTTCTCCTTTTTCATTTCTAATTTTATTGGTTTGAGTCCTCTCCCTCTTTTTCTTGATGAGTCTGGCTAATGGTTTATCAATTTTGTGTATCTTCTCAAAGAAACAGCTTTTAGTTTTATTGATCTTTGCTATTGTTTTCTTTGTTTCTATTTCATTTATTTCTGCTCTGATCTTTATGATTTCTATCCTTGTGCTAACTTTGGGTTTTGTTCTTCTTTCTCTAGTTCCTTTAGGTGTAAGGTTGGATTGTTTATTTGAGATTTTTCTTGTTTCTTGAGTTAGGCTTGTATAGCTGTAAACTTCCCTCTTAGAACTGCTTTTGCTGCATCCGATAGGTTTTTGGATCATCGTGTTTTCATTGTCATTTTTCTCTAGGTATTTTTTTATTTCCTCTTTGATTTCTTCAGTGATCTCTTGGTTATTTAGTAAAGTATTGTTTAGCCTCCATGTGTTTGTGTTTTTTATGGTTCTTCCCCTATAATTCATTTCTAATCTCATAGCGTTGTGGTCAGAAAAGATGCTTGATATGATTTCAATTTTCATAAATTTACTAAGCGTTGATTTGTGACCCAAGATGTTATCTATCCTGGAGAATGTTCTGTGCACACTTGAGAAGAAAGTGTAATCTGCTGTTTTTGGATGGAACGTCCTATAAATATCACTTAAATCTATCTGGTCTATTGTGTCATTTAAAGCTTCTGTTTCCTTATTTATTTTCATTTTGGATGATCTGTCCATTGGTGTAAGTGAGGTGTGAACATCCCCCATTATTATTGTGTTACTGTCAATTCCCTCTTTTATAGCTGTTAGCAGTTGCCTTATGTATTGAGGTGCTCCTATGTTGGGTGCATATATATTTATAATTGTTATATCTTCTTCTTGGATTAGTCCCTTGATCATTATGTAGTGTCCTTCCTTATCTCTTGAAACAGTCTTTATTTTAAAGTCTGTTTTATCTGATATGAGTATTGCTACTCCAGCTTTCTTTTGATTTCCATTTGCATGGAATACCTTTTTCTATCCGCTCACTTTCAGTCTGTATGTGTCCCTAGGTCTGAAGTGGGTCTCTTGTAGACAGCATATATATGGGTCTTGTTTTTGTATCCATTCAGCAAGCCTGTGTCTTTTGGTTGGTGCATTTAATCCATTCACGTTTAAGGTAATTATCGATATGTATGTTCCTATGACCATTTTCTTAATTGTTATGGGTTTGTTTTTGTAGGTCCTTTTCTTCTCTTGTGTTTCCCACGTAGAGAAGTTCCTTTAGCATTTGTTGTAGAGCTGGTTTGGTGGTGCTGAACTATCTCAGGTTTTGCTTGTCTGTAAAGGTTTTAATTTCTCCATCAAATCTGAATGAGACCCTTGCCGGGTAGAGTAATCTTGGTTGTAGGTTCTTCCCTTTCATCACTTTAAGTGTATCATACCACTCCCTTTGGCTTGTGGTGTTTCTGCTGAGAAGTCAGCTGTTAACCTTATTGGAGTTCCCTTGTATGTTATGTGTCATTTTTCCCTTGCTGCTTTCAATAATTTTTCTTTGTCCTTAGTTTTTGCCAATTTGATTACTATGTGTGTCGGCGTGTTTCTCCTTGGGTTTATCCTGTGTGGGACTCTCTGCGCTCCCTAGAGTTGGGTGGCTATTTCCTTTCCCATGTTAGGGAAGTTTTCAACTATAATCTCTTCAGATATTTTCTCTTTTTCTCTCTCTCTTCTCCTTCTGTGACCCCTATAATGCGAATGTTGTTGCCTTTAATGTTGTCCCAGAAGTCTCTTAGGCTGTCTTCATTTATTTTCTTTTTTTTTTTTCTTTATTCTGTTCTGCAGCAGTGAATTCCACCATTCTGTCTTCCACGTCTCTTATCTGTTCTTCTGCCTCAGTTATTCTGCTATTGATTCCTTCTAGTGTAGTTTGCATTTTAGTTATTGTATTGTTCATCTCTGTTTGTTTGTTCTTTAATTCTTCTAGGTCTTTGTTAAACGTTTCTTGCATCTTCTCAATCTTTGCCTCCATTCTTTTTCTGAGGTCCTGGATCATCTTCACTATCATTATTGTGAATTATTTTTCTGGAAGGTTGCCTATCTCCCTTCATTTAGTTGTTTTTCTGGGGTTTTATCTTGTTCCTTCATCTGGTACATAGCCCTCTGCCTTTTCATCTCGTCTATCTTGCTGTGAATGTGGTTTTTGTTCCACAGGCTGCAGGATTGTAGTTCTTCTTGCTTTTGCTGTCTGCCCTCTCTATTTCTTTTAGAAATGATTTTATTTCAGAAATTTCAAAAATGATAGTATAAATATAGTACATCTATAATTATAACACTAAAATAGAATTTATATAATCTTTGAAAAGTAAATAAATTCTTTTACTTTGTGGTATGTAATCTGGTAGCTTTGGTTTTCAGTTCCTGTGTTTTAGAAGGATGAGACTCATAAGAAATATAAATACTGAAAATTCTTAGCAACTAAATTTTGTGTTGACCATGGACTATTCCTAAGAACAATGTGTTCAACAAAATTCTTAACAACACAAGGAAGAACAAATTCCAAAAATACTCTATCAAATTAATGTATAATTTGATTATTTGTAGCAAAATAATTTATTTTCAAAATCCAAGAAAAACCAAATATTCATGCTTTATAACACTGTGGTCAATAGTTCAGTAAATAATAGTTCAACTGTCTGTATATGATAGTTGGGGTTGAAGGAATAAGTGGGCAAGAGGTCCTAGCATGACTCACTGCACCCAGCAAGAACTTTCTGATGAGAAGATACATGAAAAAAAGAAGCAAGATGGGAATTGCCAGAAAATTGTTAATCCCCACCCTCTAGTTACATCAGCGAGGGCTTTGGCCTCATGAATGTCTCATGCGGGAGGGCCTGCCTATCAGACCACAGCCCGTTTAATATTAATACATGCTTTGTGATATTTTTGTTAATTTTAATATAATTTATAATATGAGTGCTAAGAAATAAGAGTCAGAGTAGATTGGAGTTGGAGGGAGAAAATACCACTCAGTAAAGTCCATCAAATGAATTACCTGGAGGAAATCACTGTAGAATTGTAGAAATACTGATGCTGTTGTTTCAGTTTATAATAAAACTGGTGCTTCCTACCTGTGTGAGAACTTTTTAAAATTAGAAAATGGACAGAGCATCCACTTTTAGAAAACTTGATGAAAGATAGAGCCAGTTAAATGGTCTCACCTGATGGAGACCTTTCTCTGTGCTGCCTGTACCTAGCTCTTCCATCTCTACTCCGTCTACCCTCCTTCACTACTAGGATGAAGTTGAAGTTGAGTAGGGCAGGCATGTAGGATCAGAGCCTGGGACTGCTCAGGGTACTCAGAGCTCAGGAAGTCCCCAGTAATATGTAAGTACTATTTTATTTATAGATTAAAACCAAATTTTCAACTTGGCCATTGTTTTATGGTAAATTCAGTTTGAAGTCAAAATAATTCACTCAAAATTTTTGACATGCCATTTCTTAATAAATTGAAGATTTGCTCTATATACCCAAACGTGTTTGAACTTCCAGAAATTGGAAGGTGGTGTGAAATCAGATTTTTAAAAAATTTTAGTCCTCACTCTTTGTGGGGGCTGGGGTGAGGAATGAGTTTCACCCATCCAGCTTAAGATAATTGTTTTGTTTAAAGATTTTTAAATGTTTGGATATACGTTTTGTGGGTTTTTACTTACGGGGAAAAGGCAGTTTTTAAATGGATGAACTTAGGGTTCTTTTTTTCCTAAGATTTATAAGAAAATATTTTCCAATGTTTATAAAAACTTGTTGTATATTTGAAAATAGAGATTTTATCACTTAGGATTCTTTGAGCTATAAGTAACAGAGGTAGAGTGGTTTCAGGTTTAGTCAATCCAGTGACTCAACAGTATCACCAAGGATCTTGATGCTCTTTCTGTCTCTATTCTGCTGCCCTCAGCACTGGCTTCACCCCAAGGCTAAGTCCCCTATGATCATGACATGGCTGCAATTCCAGGTACCACATCCAAATGTAACCACCCCAGTGGCAGGAAGGGCCTGTTTTTCTGGTGTCTCCTTAGAAGTGAGATAAAAATTTCTCAGAAGCCACCAAACAGCCCTCTCCTTACATCTCTTGGCTAGAACACTTTACATACCCTCTCCTAAATGATCACTGGCAAGGGGAACAGGACTACCACAGTTAGCTCAGGTCAGGCAGGATTTACCCTGAGAACAGGTGATAATGGGGCTCTGATGGCCAGGAAGACAGCTATAGTACATGTCCAGAAGGTAACTAGTAATGTTTACTAGAGGTAGAGTGTTAGTGATGCTCTGAAAATTGATGACATTTTCTACAAATTTATTTATGTCATAATATCTAGATTAATTTAGGGAAGACCTTCCTGAAGTAATGAAAAATATGGATGCTGTGAAATGCAACTTTTTTACTTTTAAATATTTATGTAGAGAGAGAGAGAGAGGGAGAGAGAACTAAGAAATAACACTTTTATTTTATATATATGTATATAGGATAAGATAAGTAAATAAGACTAATAAGAAAGGCTGCTATAGAGGGTGAGAAGTTTTTCGGAATTCCTGAAAGAGAATACATAGGAAGGATAATAAAAAGGGTCAACTCTGCAGAGGAATAAACTAGAGGAAAACCAATTGTGTGGTGGGCATGTGACGGGCAGGACTTTACCTGGAATCAGTTAACACAAAGAGAAGGGAGTGGGATAAGGCAAATCATCAGAACAGTGGTTCTCAAACTCCAATCTGCAGAAGAATCCTGGGTAGTTTACTGAAACTGTGTATTACAGTATGACCTCCCTCACAGACCCAATCCCAGGATCAGTTTCTGGGCTCCATTCCCACAGACATTCTGGCTTTAAATTTGGGTTTGGGGTGTCCCTGAGCAATCTGCATTTGTAATGCACTCCCCCCCCTACACACACACAATTCTGATTCAGGTGATCCAATGAAGCCCACTCTGAGGGATCATATTTGGAACATTTAAGCTACTGGCCCCTCACCAGCCCCACCCCACCCCTAATCAACAGGTCCCATGTGAAGCAGCATTTGCAAGGCATCTGCACCCAGAATAAAGCAATGAGTGTGGGTACTGGAGCTGGGGAGCCTGCCAGCTACTGGACCCCAGAGGCCACGGTCCCCACATCCCAAGACAAACCTCCAGTGCCCCCACCATACTCTGCCCCTTCATCACAACCTTCAGAAACAATCTAGGGCAACAATAAACAGCAAAGCAGACAACAAACCAGAATCTTAGGCTTAGGATGAACACCCAACCAAAGATTACCAGATATGTGAGAAAAGCCTTCCCCCAGCCTTGTTCACATGGCTCTGAATTCACACAGAAAAGCTTTAACACCTAGAGAAATTGTTAAATAGCAAACAGAAGATGTTAAGATAAATTTTTAAAGTTAGGATATACTTCAAAGTATGTCCAGGATTGTAACCATTAAAGAAGAACAGGATGTTACCAAAAAAAAACTATTAGGAATTTTAGAGATTAAAAATATGACTCCAGAAAAATGATTCCATTCATGTTAAAAATGTATATGAATGTACATACAAATATGTATGGATTCAAATTCATTGAATAAATGATTGGTAGGATTACAACAGTTCCTTCTGGAAGTGAGAGTCAGGGGTGTATAGAGACTCTTATTTTACTCTATATACTTATATATTGCTTAAATAGCTTACAGTGTGAATGTATTCATTTTCACATATGTAATGAAAAGAACAAAATTCACTTTAAATGATTTATAATTTATCAGTTACTAGTGAATATGTCTAAAGTGGTGATATGAAATATACTTTCTAATTTGGGGAACTTTGTTACATGCTTACACTTTAATTTTATTAGCAGCCACCTCCTCCTCATTTAACTAATAATTGTAAGCAATAATCAGCCATAACCAGCATAAATTTCTTGTTTATAAAGCTCTTGACCAAATAACAGCAACATTTTGCACAGTTGAGATGTTCTTGGAACATTATTATTGCCTTCTAAGATATAATGTTCTCCTGATTTTCCTCTTCTGTCATCATTCATGAGAATTTTTTGCCTAGAAAGCAGGTGGCCTGGTGGCAATCCAGTGTCAGAGTACAGATACACTTTCACATGATCCTAGATTTAACAGGCTAGGTTTCCTTCATTGACTCATTCAATACAAAATGCTCATGGAGAGGCAGTTATGTGCCATAACTCTTTTGTGTACAAGCACTAGATACTGAAGTAACAAGATTGACAAGCTACAATAGGTAATTTCAGGTAACGTTAAGTGCTGCAAAAATATAAAACAGGCATAAAAGAATGTGAGTGTTGGGGAAGAGTGGTATCCTTTTGATAGAGTGGCATCCCTGGGCAGATGACCTTTTTTTTTTTTTTTCGGTATGCGGGCCTCTCACTGTTGTGGCCTCTCCCGTTGCGGAGCACAGGCTCAGCAGCCATGGCTCACGGGCCCAGCCGCTCTGCGGCATGTGGGATCTTCCCAAACCGGGGCACGAACCCGTGTCCCCTGCATCGGCAGGCGGACTCTCAACCACTGCGCCACCAGGGAAGCCCCAGATGACCTTTGAGTTAAGATCTGAGTTACAGAAAGGAGCTAACAGTGCTAATAAGCTAACATCCGGAAGCAGAGAGATCAAGGACAAAAAATTCTTGGGAGTGAGTTTTACAAGTTAAAGGAACATGAAGGCCAGTTGTGGTAGATGGAATAACGGCTTCCAAAGATTTTCATGTCCTAATCCCTGAAATCTGTGAGTACATTATCCTATGTGGCAAAAGGGATTTTGCACATGTTTAAATTAGGGATATAGAGCTGGGGAGATTATGTTGGATTATTCAGGCAGGCTCAATGTTATAACTGCAAAGGTCCTTATAAGATGAAAGCAAGAGGGTCAAAGTCACAAAAGTGGATGTGAGGATGGAAGCAGAGGTTGGAGTAATGTGATTTGAAGATGGAAGAAGGGGCCACAAGCCAAGGAATGCATGTGGTCTCTAGAAGCTAGAAAAGGCAGGAAAACAGATTCTCCTCTAGAGCTTCCAGGGGGAACACAGCCCTCAAGACATCTTGATTTTAGGACTTCTTACCTTAGAAATGTAAGATAATAAATTTGTGTTGTTTTAAACCCCTACATTTGTGGTAATTTGTTACAGCAGCAATAAGAAATGAATATACCAGTGTGTCCAAAGCCCAGTGAGGATTTTGGATTTATGCAGAGGGCAGAGGGAAACTCTTGGAGGTTTGGCAATAGAGAGAACTGATTTGATTTGTTTTAAAAGGGTGGCATGGCTGCTGCATGGAGAATGGACTGAAGTGGGAGTGCAAGAGCGATCAGGGAGACTAGGTGGGAGGCCCAGCGTACATGCAAGTGAGAAGTGGCTGGTTTAGTGTAAGGCTATAGTGTGGAGATGGAGAGAAATATCTGCTAGGGGTCGCTGTCACAGGATTTACTGATGGAGTAGATGTGGCCGGGGAGGAAGAGGGCTGGAAAAGAAAGGAAATAATAAAGGATGGGGTTTGGGGCTTTTCAGCATCAGGTAGACAGTTGAGAGGCAGTAGAGTATAGTGACTAACAGCCTGGAAGCCAAATCCAGACTGCTGGGGCAGTACTACTTAGCATTATGTCACCTTGGGCATGTTACTTACCTCTCTGTTTTCAGTTTCCTCAACTGTAACAAGGGCTGAGTAAGGGCAGGTTTGAGCTTCGTGTGAGATATATAAGGTGTTACCTATTAGTATCATTATGAGTTGGTGCCATTTCATGAAGTGGGAAAATTTGTAAAAGAAATAGATAGGGGGGTGAGGGAAATACAAAACAATGCTTTTGATCTGTTAGATTTGAGATGCCTTTTGGACAGCAAAGTAGAAATATCAAAGAGGCAGTTTAAGAATGGCTATTTCACATAAAGAAGTGGAATGGTATGACCCTTGCCTTTCAAATTAGAGGAAAATATCCAACTACTCTATCTTATTTCCTTTGCTTTGATTGGCAGGAGCAGCAGGGGCCTTTCTGAAGGCTTATTCAAAGCAGTTGAAGAGAAAGGATTAACACTATTTGCTGAGGGTAAAAGAAGGAATGCAGTGTTTAAAGAGATGTAGGCATTCTTTCTATTCCTTCCAATTCCTCCCATCCTAATGAAGGGGAAGATAACAGTTGGGCAGTGAAGGGCAGACCATAAAAAGAGTGGCTTAACTGGCGTGGGGGTGGGAGATGACCATAGTGAGGGGAGTTCTTGGGATGGTAGACTGCCCAGGGACCTTTTTTTCTTAAATTGCAGCCAAAATTTATTGGCCACATAGTAAAATAACCACTTAAAGGTGTTCTGCTGTCCCTGACTCTAGATTTGGAAAAGTGTGTATAAGAGTCTGAACATAGAGTGAAAGTTGTGGCTGGGGCTGCTGAACCTCAAAGCATTTCTAAAAGGAACATTGTTGTTTGACTTAAAAGTAAATGTATAAAACTTGGCAAATACAGGAATCCACAAAAAAAACCTCATCTTTATATTTCGATATCCTTATAGTCCATTTTTCTAAGTAATGCATATTTTAAACATATTTTCGCTTAGTAATATATCCTGGATATTTTCCCATGTCATTACATGATATATTTATAGTTATCAAATAGCTATGTAGTATTCTAATCTGTGGATGAATCATAACTTATTTTCTAATCCCTTGTATTTTAAAATTTCCAAATTTTTCACTTTTATAAGCAAGGTATTTTGAAATTCATAGAGATAAATCTTTCTATTCACATGCAGTTATTTCCTTAGGATAATTTTTGCTAGACTCAAACTTGCATATTTTTAAGACTATTAATTCATAATGACTCATTACCTTGCAATAAGATTTTATTGATTTATAATTTCAGCAGTGTTTGTAAATACCTATTTCTCCACTTCCTAGCTAATACTGGGTAGTATAACTAAGAAAAAAAAAAAATCCTAGTTTAATGAAAACTTGTACCCCTGCATCTTTGGTTCTTTGTATTCTTTCCTTTGTGACTCACCTGAGTACAACCTTTGCTCACTTTTTAATGGCATGTAACTCTTTTCCTTATTCTTTATTTTCTAATGTTTTACTTGGAAATAATTTCAAACTTACAAAAAGTTGTAAACATGATGATAGTACAAAGAGCACACAAATAGGCTTTACCCAGATTCATCTATTATTAATGTTTTAACCCATTTGTTTTTTCCCCTCACCCCTACCCCTGTCCCCTCAACCTTTTCTCTCTCTCTCTCTCTCCCCCTGAAACCCACACACAAATTTTCCTGCACCATTTGAGGATAAGTTACATACAGCACGACCCTTTACTTCTAAATAGTTTAGCCTGCCTTTCCTCAGGACAGTGATACTTCATATAACCAGGAGGGTAATCAATGTTATAATTTTACATACAATAATTACATTAATAATATTCTAATCTAGCATCCATATTCTAATTTTCTGAGTGGGCCTTTATAATATTTTCTCCTCTAGCACATAGTCCAGGTAGGGTCAGCCTACTTGGTATGTCTCTTTAGCCTCCTTAAATCTGGAATATTTCCAGTCCATCTTTGTCTTTTTATGACATGGACATTTTTGAAGAATGCAGAACCCCTCATACTTTTTTAAATAAAATTTTTTTCATTTTGTATTTTTCTGGTTTCCTCTTGATTGGATTAAGGATATGTACTCTCAGCCAGAAAACCACATAGGTGAGAACGAGCACTTCTCAGAGCACCACATCTGGAGGCACATGATCATCTGCCTCTCATTGGTGATGTTAATTTTGATCACCTGGTCAAGGTAGTGCTCAATTTTCCCACTGTATTATTACTGAGGGGTTTTGTTCCCTTTCAACCAGTAAGCAGTCTATAAGAGACACTTTAGGTACATACACATGCTCTGCTTTTCATCAACACTTATTCTTAGATACAGCATCCATTAATAATTTTTACCTCACCTAATCTTTATGACAGTCATTGCTAGATGATGATTTTTCCAACTCCAAGTCTCCCTGACCATTTATTAGTAAGCCCTCAGCATTCTACTTTAAATAGGAGCCTCCCTTCTTCCCATTATTTATTTACTTATTGGTATGGATTCATGAACTCCTGTTTTGTTCAATGGCTTATAATTCATTATTGTACTTAATTATTTTGGCACACAAATTGTTCTAAGCTTAGCCACTGGGGGCCACTTCCGGCTGGCTCTTATGACATTGGAACATGATCCCGTCCTCTTTCATAAGCACTTCCTTACTTTCGGTATAACAAACTGTTTCAGGTATAGCTACTCTGCCCCAGCCTTGGAATCACCCATTTCTCTGAGTAGTCCTTGTTCCTTTGAATGTGAATGGTATTAGAGACCAGTATCTAGGCTCTAAGTATGCTCATGTGCTACTTGATTACGGTGATGGTTTCATGGGCTTGTACGTATGTCAAATCTGCCAAATTGTGGGCAGTTTATTGTATGTTAGTATAATACTTAAAACTATTTTACAAAAAGTGGATAATAAAGGAAACAACATGTTTTTAAAAACATTTTTTCATAAAAGAAAAAGTAGAACTGAAGTATAGTGTTTAGGGATAAAACTTGGGCAATACAACTCCAAAGAAAATCAGTGATTACCATAAAATTCATGAGAATGATCAATTTAGGGAGGAGGGAGTTGGCTATTATTGGGCCCAGGACATGAAGCTTCTAGGCTAGCTGATTAGGTTTTATTTTTTTACATGGATGGTAGTTGCAAAAGTTTCTTCCTTGTAATAATTCATCATATAATTGTTTATGTAATTTTCTGTAGCTTACAATTTTATCATTGTAAGCTAGAAAAGAAAATAAATGAATAAAAATAAATGCTGTTCATATTCATGATATAAATAAATTATTGTTTATTAGGAATTAAAGTTATTCTGCAAGTAGGGCAAGCCCATTAAGAATCTAACATTTTTTGTACATTTATAAACTGATTAAATTAGCTTTCAAAGCTATTTTAAGGTACATTCATATAATAAATTATTAATGAGAAGTCTATACAAACAAACTGGAATATTAATCTTTCTTAATATGTTAAATTTTTGAGTATTGTTACAAAACCGAATCATATAAGATCAAGACAAATGTCTATTTCAGTTTTAGAATTTCCATTTCGTTCTTTTTAATGGTTTCTATTTCTCTGCTGAGGTTTTTTATCTTTTCACGAATTAAAGTAGATTTTCCTTTATGTCTTTGAGCGAGTTATAACTGTGCCTTCAGAAATCCTTGTCTGCTAATTTCAGTATCCGGGTCATCTCAGAGTCAGTCCCTATTAACTGTCTTTTCTCTTTAGAATAGGTCATGCTTTTCTATGTCTTCCTATGTTGAGTAATTTTTTTATATTCTGGACATTGTGAATGTTATGTTATGGAAATTCTAGATTCTGTTATATTTCTCTAAATACTGTTGGTGGTGGTGGTAGGGGTGGTGTTGCTTTAAGCAAACAATTAATTTGGTTGGCCTCAAAATACAAACTCTGTCTCTATGGCAACAGCTCAAATCTCAGTTCAGTTTTTTCATCTTTAACTAGGCTGCTTGGAGTCTGCCCAGGGCACCTGTAGTTCAGGGCTCAGCCAGACATATGGGCAGAGTTTATATGCAGTATTTGGGATTCCCTCCCACTAGCTCACTCCCATTTGGGGTTCACTTTTCACTTTCCTGCAGCTGTGGTTGTCCCCAAACACTGTCTTGTAGTTCTTCAAGCCGGAATGACTGTGAGTTTTCTACCAGTTTTCTATCAGAATTTTGGTTCTCCTGTATGGTGCAGACTGGGGCCTGCCCTCAGGTTTAAAATCATTTAAAAAAAAAGCAACAAAAAACCCTGACCCCATGGCTGTCACCTCACTCTCAGTGTCAACTTTCCTCCAGAATCTTCGTGCTTTTGGTCACTTTCACATAGGGGTATTTTCTTTTGTTTGCTTTTTAAATGTTGTCTAAAGCTTAGACATTTTAGTTAAATGCAGATCAGTCTGACAGGAGATTACTTGGCCATTATAGAAGTGGACTGAATATTTATTTCTTTAAAGAAATAATAATGTGAAGATGCTAAGAAATTTTTTTATGGATGAGTAAAGTAATGATATGGAAAAGCACATATAATTGGACTAACAGATTAAGTTATTTTTTGGCAAACAAAAACCCTTTGACTATTTCTAATTTCAAGGAAATCTGCATATGTAACCACAAATACAATATAAAGATAGGAAAAGTAATAAAGGAAAAACCTGTTTTTATAAAAGGGAAAAAAATTACACTTCAACTATTTTGAAATAAAATATTTGAACCTCTTTTGTATTATTTTAGGAATAAATCTAATGAAGCTGATGAGTGTCAAAGAGAACTTAGAAAACTGAAGTTCGAATCCATCATTTCTGAGTCACGGTATACACTGCAAATTTTTTATTTAATAGTTTTAGTAATTGAATTTGAAACCATATTTTAAATAACATTTAAAATGTACTTAGCTTTTCTTATTGTATTGTTTACATAAACAATACCTAATTCAAGTTTATAATATATTGAAGCTATTCATTGATTTTGCCTTTGCCTGGATGGGAAAATGTTTAAATCGCAGAACTATTCATTTACATAACGTTCTTATTTTAAAAATTAAAGTTATACTCTTTAGTTTTAAATGAGATATTTATATATCTTTGATAAACATAAAAACATAGTATTTAATGCATATTGGTTGGGTTTTTTTCTTATTCCATTTTAGGCACACCAGATTGCTTAAAGAAAAGGAAGACTCTTTAATGACTTGTCAACAAATATATAAAACTTTACAGGAAGAACGGACTGCAAAAGAAAGGCAAGAAGCTGACTTAAAAAGAAGAATTAATCTCGCAGAAAATGAACTGGAAATAACCAAAACTCTTCTGAATCAGACAAAGCAAGAGGTTGTAACACTGAAAAGTGAAAGGTGCAGTCAAGAATAATTTCTTCCAAATATATTTTATGTTTAAGTCAGTATTCCATATATATTTGAAACACCAAGGTCCTATATATTTTGATAACAGTAAAATCACAGGATTAAAGATATATTTCACCTGAAAGGTCATTGCATCCCACCACCTCATTTTACAAGTGATTAAACTGAATTCCAAATTGGTTAAATGAACTGCTTAACATCACACAGTTAGTGCAAGTAGAGATGGAACCCACATGGCATTTGGTGTTAGATTTTTGTTGAAAAGAATCAAAAAGATCATGTGTGGTACTTATACTACTGAGCTTTACCTCAGCCAATAATTGGTGGATTCTATCATTTTCCAATAGAAAAACATCTTTTTATGTCACTTTTTCCTTTTATTAGCTCCTACTTTTCTTCTCTCTTTGTTATTTGTCAATACCTGTTATTGGGGACTCTCCACGAGCAAAGATACCTCTGGTGTTGCGTTAGTATCAAGGATACTAAGAAGCATATTCCTCCACACAATCTAGATATTTTTGCTCAGTTAATTTGTCTTTAAATTAAACTTACCTGTACTTAGTATCTCAACCCTGCTTTCTTTCTTTTTGTTTTCATTTGCCTGATAATGTCTTTTATTCTTTCTGAGTCCTTTTGTTTTGAATTCATATTGATATATAGCATAAATTTGGGGGGTTTGTTGGTTTTTATTAAATCTAGGAGTCTTTAAGGGGACATATTATGCCATTTACATTTATTGATATAACTATTATATTCCATAAGAACAGAAGTTCCATAAGGGCAAGAATTTTTGTCTTGTATTATTCTCTGTGTATAGAAGGCACAATTGGCTATTTGTTTTTCATTCTTCTATCATATTCTTTCCATTAGAGTAGAATTGTTTTACAATGTTGGCTTAGTTTCTGCTGTACAATGAAGTGAATCAGCTATATGTATACCTATATCTCCTCCCTCTTGGACCTCCCTCCCACTCCCTGCCCCATCACACCCATCACGGAGCACCCGTCACAGAGCACCTAGCTGCGCTTCCTGTGCTTTATAGCATGTTCCCACTAGCTAGCTATTTTTTATGCATGGTAGTGTATATATGTCAATCCTAATCTCCCAGTTCATCCCACCCTCCTCTTCCCCCTCTGTGTCCACATGTTCGTTCTCTATGTCTACCTCTCTATTCCTGCCCTGCAAATAGAGTCATCTGTACCATTTTTCTAGATTCCACATATATGCGTCAATATACGATATTTGTTTTTCTCTTTCTGACTTACTTCACTCTGTATGACAAACTCTAGACCATCCACATCTCTACAAATGACCCAATTTCATTTCTTTTTATGGCTGAGTAATATTCCATTATGTATATGTACCACATCTCCTTTATCCATCTGTTGATGGACATTTAGGTTGTTTCCATGTCCTGGCTATTGTAAATAGTGCTGCAATGAACATTGGGGTACCTGTGTCTTTTTGAATTATGGTTTTCTCAAGGTATATGCCCAGTAGTGGGATTGCTGGATCATATGGTACTTCTATTTTTAGTTTTTTAAGGAACCTCCATACTGTTCTTCACAGTGCCTGTATCAATTTACATTCCCACCAACAGTGCAAGAGGGTTCCCTTTTCTCCACACCCTCTCCAGCATTTATTGTTTGTAGATTTTTTGATGATGGCCATTCTGACTTGTGTTAGGTGATACCTCATTGTAGTTTTGATTTGCATTTCTCTAATAATTAGTGATGTTGAGCATATTTTCATGGGCCTCTTGGCCATCTGTATGTCTTCTTTGGTGAAATGTCTATTTAGATCTTCCGCCCATTTTTTGATTGGGTTGTTTGTTTTCTTGATATTGAGCTCCATAAGCTGTTTGTATATTTTGGAGATTAATCCTTTGTCCATTGCTTCGTTTGCAAATATTTTCTCCCATTCTGAGGATTTTATTTTCGTCTTGTTTATGGTTTCCTTTGCTGTGCAAAAGCTTTTAAGTTTAATTAGGTCCCGTTTGCTTATTTTTGTTTTTTATTTTCATTACTCTAAGAGGTGGGTCATAAAATATCTTGCTGTGATTTATGTCAAAGAGTGTTCTTCCTATGTTTTCCTCTAAGCGTTTTATAGTGTTCGGTCTTATATTTAGGTATTTAATCCTTTTTGAGTTTACTTTTGTGTATGGTGTTAGGTTGTGCTCTAATTTCATTGTTTTACATGTAGCTGTCCAGTTTTCCAGGCACTACTTATTAAAGAGGCTGTCTTTTCTCCATTGTATGTTCTTGCCTCCTTCATCATAAATTAGGTGACCATATGTGCATGGGTTTATCTCTGGGCTTTCTAGCCTGTACCATTGCTCTATATTTCTGTTTTCTGTTTTGCCAGTACCATACTGTCTTGATTACTGTAGGTTTGTAGTATAGTTTGAAGTCGGGGAGCTTGATTCCTCCAGCTCTGTTTTTCTTTCTCAAGATTGCTTTGGCTATTCAGGGTCTTTTGTGTTTCCATACAAATTATGAATTTTTTTGTTGTAATTCTGTGAAGAAAGCTATTGTTAATTTGATAGGGATTGCATTGAATCTGTAGATTGCTTTGGGTAGTATAGTCATTTTCACAATATTGATTCTTCCAGTCCAGGAACATGGTATATTTCTTCATCTGTGTATGTCATCTTTGATTTCTTTCATCAGTGTCTTATAGTTTTCTGAGTACAGGTCTTTTGCCTCCTTAGGTAGGTTTATTCCTAGGTATTTTATTCTTTTTGTTGCAATGGTAAATAGGGTTGTTTCCTTAATTTCTCTTTCTGATTTTTCCTTGTTAGTGTATAGGAGCACCACAGATTTCTGTGCATTAATTTTGTATCCTGCAACCTTACCAAATTCACTGATTAGTTCTAGTAGCTTTCTGGTGGCATCTTCAGGATTTTCTGTGTATAGTATCATGTCATCTTCAAACAGTGATAATTTTACTTCTTCTTTGCCAATTTGTGTTCCTTTTATTTCTTTTTCTTCTCTGATTGCCATGGCTAAAACTTCCAAAACTATCTTGAATAAGAGTGGCGAGTGTGGACATCCTTGTCTTGCGAAACTGGACATCCTTGTGTTGTTCCTGATCTTAGTGGATATGCTTTCAGTTTTTCACCATTGAGTATGATGTTTGCTGTGGGTTTGTCATATGTGGATGACCTCTATTATGTTAAGGTAGGTTCCCTCTATGCCCATTTTCTGGAGAGTTTTTATCATGAATCGGTGTTGAATTTTGTCAAAAGCTTTTTCTGCATCTATTAAAATGATCGTATGGTTTTTATTCCTTAATTTGTTAATATGGTATATCACATTGATTGATTTGCATATATTGAAGAATCCTTCCATGCCTGGGATAAATCCCACCTGATCGTAGTGTACAATCTTTTTAAGGTGTTGTTGAATTCTTTTTGCTAGTATTTTGTTGAGGATTTTTGCATTTATGTTAATCAATGATATTGGTCTGTAATTTTCTTTTTTTGTGATATCTTTGTCTGGTTTTGGTATCAGGGAATTCATATAATGAATTCGGGAGTGTTCCTCCCTCTGCAATTTTTTGGAAGAGTTTGAGAAGGATGGGTGTTAGCTCTTCTCTAAATGTTTGATAGAATTCGCCAGTGAAACCATCTGGTCCTGGACTTTTGTTTGTTGGAATATTTTTAATTACAGTTTCAATTTCATTATTTGAGATAGGTCTCTTCATGTTTTCTAGTTCTTCCTGGTTCAGTCTTGGAAAATTGTACCTTTCCAAGAATTTGTCCACTTCTTCGAGGTTGTCCATTTTATTGGCATATAGTTTTTTGTAGTATTCTCTTATAATCCTTTGTATTTCTGCAGTGTCAGTTGTTACTTCTCCTTTTTCATTTCTGATTCTATTGATTTGAGTCTTCTCCCTTTTTTTCTTGATGAGTCTGGATAAAGGTTTATCAATTTTGTTTATCATCTCAAAGAGCCAGCTTTTACTTTTATTGATCTTTGCAATTGTTTTCTTCATTTCTATTTCATTTATTTATGCTCTGATTTTTATGATTTTTTCCTTCTACTGACTTCAGGTTTTCTGTGTTCTTTTTTTCTAGTTGCTTTAGGTGTAAGGTTAGATTGTTTATTTGAGATTTTTCTTGTTTCTTGAGGTGAAATTGAATTTCTATAAAATTCCCTCTTAGAACTGCTTTTGCTGCATCCCATAGGTTTTGGGTTGTTGTGTTTTCATTGTCATTTATTTCTTTGTGTTTTTTTTTGTTTTTTTTTTTTGTTTTTTGCAGTACGCAGGCCTCTCACTGTTGTGGCCTCTCCCGTTGCGGAGCACAGGTTCCGGATGCGCAGGCTCAATGGCCATGGCTCACGGGCCCAGCCGCTCCGCGGCATGTGGGATCTTCCCGGACCAGGGTATGAACCCGTGTCCACTTCATCAGCAGGCGGACTCTCAACCACTGCACCACCAGGGAAGCCCTCTTTGTATTTTTTTTATTTCTTCTTTGATTTCTTCAGTGATCTCTTGGTTATTTAGTAGCACACTGTTTAGCCTCCATGTATTTGGGTTTTTTTACAGGTTTTTTCCTGTAATTGATTTCTAATCTCATAGCGTTGTGGTCAGAAAAGATGCTTGATACGATTTCAGTTTTCTTGAATTTTCTGAGGCTTGATTTGTGACCCAAGATGTGATCTCCCCTGGAGAATGTTCTGTATGCACTTGAGAAGAAAGTGTATTCTGCCACTTTCGGGTGGAATGTTCTATAAATATAAATTAAATCTATCTGGTCTACTGTGTCATTTAAAGCTTGCGTTTCCTCATTTTCTGTTTGGATGATCTGTCCATTGGTGTAAGTGGGCTGTTAAAGTCCCCTACTATTATTGTGTTACTGTCGATTTCCCCTTTTATGGTTGTTAGCATTTGCCTTATGTATTGAGGTGCTCCTATGTTGAGTGCATAAATATTTATAATTGTTATATCTTCTTCTTGGATTGATCCCTTGATCATTATGTAGTGTCCTTCCTTATCTCTTGTAACAGTCTTTATTTTAAAGTCTATTTTATCTGTTACGAGTATTGGCTACTCCAGCTTTCTTTTGATTTCCATTTGCATGGAATATCTTTTTGCATCCCTTCACTTTCAGTCTGTATGTGTACCTAGGTCTGAAGTGGGTCTTTTGTAGACAACATATATATGGGTCTTCTTTCTGTATCCATTCAGCCAGTCTGTGTCTTTTGACTGGAGCATTTAATCCATTTACCTTCAAGGTTATTATCGATATGTATGTTCCTATGACCATTTTCTTAATTGTTTTGGGTTTGTTTTTGTGGGTCTTTTTCTTCTCTTGTGTTTCCTGCCTAGAGAAGTTTCTTTAGCATTTGTTGTAAAGCTGGTTTGGTGGTCCTGAGGTCTCTTAGCTTTTGCCTGTCCATAAAGCTGTTGATTTCTCCATTGAATCTGAATGAGATCCTTGCTGCGTAGAGTAATCTTGGCTGTAGGTTTTTCTCTTTCATCACTTTAAGTATATCCTGCCACTCCCTTGTGGTCTGCAGAGTTTCTGTTGAAAAATCAGCTGATAAGCTTATAGGGATTCCTTTGTATGTTATTTTTTGCTTTTCCCTTGCTGCTTTTAATATTTTTTTCTTTGAATTTAATTTTTGTTAGTTTGATTAATATGTGTCTTGGTGTGTTTCTCCTAGGGTTTATCCTGTATGGGACTCTCTGTGCTTCCTGACTTGGGTGACTCTTTCCTTTCCCATGTTAGGGAAGTTTTCCACTCTAACCTCTTCAAATATTTTCTCAGACCTTTCTTTTTCTCTTCTTGTTTTGGGACCCCTATAATTCGAATATTGGTGCATTTAGTGTTGTCCCAGAGGTCTCTGAGATCATCTTCAATTCTTTTCATTCTTTTTTCTTTATTCTGCTCCTCGGCAGTTATTTCCACCATTCTGTCTTATAGCTCACTTATTTGTTCTCCTGCCTCAGTTATTCTGTTATTGATTCCTTCTAGTGTATTTTTCATTTTGGTGATTTTGTTGTTCATCTCTGTTTGTTTGTTTTTTAATTCTTCTAGATCTTTTTTTTTTTTGCAGTACGCGGGCATCTCACTGTTGTGGCCTCTTCCATTGCGGAGCACAGGCTCTGGATGCACAGGCTCAGCGGCCATGGCTCACGGGCCCAGCTGCTCCGCGGCATGTGGGATCTTCCTGGACCGGGGCATGAACCCGTGTCCCCTGCATCGGCAGGCAGACTCTCAACCACTGCGCCACTAGGGAAGCCCTAATTCTTCTAGATCTTTGTTAAATATTTCTTGTATCTTCTCAGTCTGTGCCTCCATTCTATCTCCTAGATTCTGCATCATGTTTACTATCATTACTCTGAATTCTTTTTCAGGTAGATTGCCTATTTCCTCTTCATTTATTTGGTCTTGTAGGTTTTTACCTTGCTCCTTTTTCTGTGACATATTTTTTTGTCCTCTCATTTTTCTTTTTTTAATGGGTGGGATGGTGTTCCTGTCTTACTGGTTGTTTGTCCTGAGGCTTCCAGCACTGGAGTTTGTAGAGCTGGGTGTTGGTGCCGAGATGAGAACCTCCAGGAGACCTCACTCTGATGAATATTCCCTGGGGTCTGAGGTTCTCTTTTATTCCTGTAGTTTGGACTTGGAGCTCCCACCACAGGAGCTCAGGCCCGAACCCCAGCTCGTGAACCAAGATCCTGCAAGCTGCACGGGCAGCCAAAAAAAAAAAAAAAAAAGAAGGAAAGGAACAGAACAATAAAAAAGAGTAAAAGATAAAATAATATTAGAAAACTAACAGATATTTAGAAAAAACTTAAAATATTAAAATATAGATGAAACAACAACCTGGAGGTAAAACAGAACTACAGTGGCAAAAAAGAGGAGGATTTTTAAAAAAAGCCTGAAAAGTCCTTGGCTGTGGAGGATGGGGCTTATGCAGGGGCAGGGTTTAGGCAGTGGACGGGGCCTATGTTTAGGACCCCCAGGGCCATAAAAGGCCCCAGGGGAAGTGGGGCTTTTGCTCAGTGCGGCAGGAGGGACCCAGGAGTGCCTCTGGCCTTGGAGGGTGGAGGACCAGGTCCGGGACCTCAGCAGGCTCCCCGGGCCCAAGTGGGTAGGGGAAATGCTAGGCACACTCTCCCCTGATCCTCCAATCCCGGAGGGCCCCTCCCCATCCACCTCTCGTCTTCTTCCCCTCCTGCCCAGGACTAACACAGACAGAGGGGGCCCCAGAAGTTGGAGGACCTGGCCTGGGACCCCAGAAGGCTTCCTGGGGCCCAAGTGTGTGGGCAAAATACCCATTGCACCTCCCCTGATCCTCCAAGCCCCCTAGGGTCCCTGCAGGCATGGGAACCCCTCCCCTCTCCCAGCCACCCCTCAGGGGGGCTAGTCCTGTCCAATCTCCACTTCTCCTCCCCCCTCACTGCCCCCTACATCCTACCCGGCTGCTCAGGGGTCCCTTCTCTCTCCTTGGGCGTCAAGGTCCCCCACCAGTGACCAGCAGGTGCCCTAGTTGTGGTTCGTTTTTAGTTTATTTTTTATTTTATTCATTTTATTTTATGAGTATTTGACTGCTTTCTAATTTAGAAGATTTATAATTTTGTTTTCATTCTTTTTAAGGGCAACTATTTGCTCCCAGAGGAGTCTGGGAGTGGGGCCACAGAAGTGGGTAGCAGGCAGCTTAGAATTAGGTTCTAACCAACAACACTATGCCCTAGATCACATCTGTCTCTACTCCAGGCTAGTCAGAGGTCTGTCTAGTTCACAGAGAAACAAGGCTTGTCTCTGGTCCCCTCTGGGAAGATATACATTTACTTCTGTTTGGTTTAGTAAGATGAACAAATGCAGAGCTTATTGCCATCCACCATTTCTTCCTCACCCTGCCACACCAATAAACTGCCTGTCGCTAAGATGTTTTGTCTTGTAGTTCCATGACTCTTCATCCCACCCCCACTTCTGCCGTTTCACAGTTGTGTCACTGATAAGCCCAGAGCATATTAGAAGCAGTAATTTTATAAGCAGGAAATTGGCAAGAGCCAGGCTTACTAATAACAAGAAGGAATGGCAGCTGAAAGATTGACCATGCATAAGAAGAAAGAAAATCTATAAGTGCCAACAAAAAACTTTAAAAGAATTGCAGTTTGGCCCAGTATACAATAGAGACAAACAGCCTTACACACATCAGTAATCATGAGTGCCCTTATATTTATAAATATGGGTTAGTAATTGATGGCCATAATGATGACTGAGTCAGAATGATTAAAATCAGCTGTATACTCTATGTATGTGAAAGGTACAGAATACCCCATTTCCAGTGATGTCAGATTAATTAGATGTAGCTGTTTATCCAGGTGAATTCTGTCTCCTTCATACTGGTCATTGAGAAGATCCTATCTTTGTTCAAACATTTCTGGAACTCTTTTTTGAGAATTGGCTTAAGTGTGCATATTTTAGAATATCCTTAGTATGATGAATCTTTGACCTTTAGGAATGAATTTGATTTTTAAAACAATCTCAGTAGGTCCAGTGAAAGCAAGTTCAAGGAGAATGATGGGAAATCAATCTGGGAAATATCTTTGGGGATTAAAAATATGTAAAATGTTTTCCTTTTTTCTATGCTTAATAAATTATCTCTGGCAGCAATTTGAAGACAGCAGTTTCATGAATGTTTTGAGGATTAATAACATCATTTGAATAAATATAGAGCTTTCTTAGGGGATTGATTGCTTTGAAATAGCACACTATATTTGCCATATTTTTAAAAAATTTAGTATGATTCTAATCTTACCTTCTATTATAAGTGGTAAAGATAATTTCTTTGTTTTCAGAGAACAGAGACATCACTGGACTACTTCTTCCTCTCTTCTCCCCTCTACCCCCCTGTTTTTTTCCTCTTACATCCTTGCCCTTTTTCTTTCTTTTCTGTCTATACTTTAGTCTATCCAAAAGCAGGCATGGTATTACTTAGTCATTTGGTGGCACCAAGTTTACTGACATGATGTCTGTCGCATAATAAAAATTAAAATGTGCTTGCAGTCCAATAAGTTATCATATTATCATAGGATTACTCCTAGATATAAGCATTGTTTTGGTTTTTTTTCTTTGTCCAAGGCTGCTTTCAGATTTTGCCTGCCTTGTCTTCTATTGTATACTCAGAATCTGGCACATGTATTCACTCAATAAATATTTGTTGAGTCAATGAGTGACTTACTTTGGATAATTCAGTCAGTTAACAGTTATTTGTTGAGCATTTACTGTGTGCCAGGTACTACGTACCCTGGGGATACAATGGTGAATCTGAAACATCCCTGTCCTCATGAAGTTTACATTCTAATAGGAGAGACAAACAGTTAAACAACAACAAAAAAAGTAGAGAACTAACCAGAATAATTCTAGATTGTGATAACAGATATAAAGTAAGTGAAGGGGTGTTGTAGTAGAGACTCATAGAAGGGGTACCTGCTTTGGAAAGGGTGGTTGTAAATGTAACTTCCAAAATGGTACATAAAGGAAGACAAGTAAGAGGTTCCCACGCCAAGGGCCAGGGAAGAGTTTTACAAGTAAAAAATGAGCTTGGTAAGTTCTCGGAAGTGGCAGTATGATGCGAGGCCTAGCAAATGTGAGGGGCAAAGGTGAAGGTCAAGTCATTCGGGGCCTCACAGGCCCGTAGGAGTTTGGGTATTAGTTTCAGTGCAATGAAAAGAAACCATTGGAGGGACTTAAACAAGTACCGACACTATGGAAAGATGGTTCTGGCTGCTGGGTGGAGAAGGGATTGGCAACGGGCAGTGGGGGCAAGTCAGGTCATTTACTGTTTTGATATTCATCAAAGGGTTTTGTGCATAGCTAAGCCTAAGAGACATGAGAAAAATGAAAATCTTTAGCTCTCACCCTCTGCCAGTTTCTGTTGGGTTATTTGAATGTCTGTACCAAGTGAATGAGAGCAAACAGCCAGGGCTTACTCCATGTTGAGCCAGGGGGAGATATGAGAGCCAGGTTAAAAAGATATCCTGAAGAACAAGTGACCTTTCGGAGGCTTTGACGTTATTGTCTAAACCTGCCTTAAAACTTTGTCTTCCTTTGGCTTCAGGGGCAACTTGTTATCCTGCCCCTTTCCTCTCTCTGTTTTGGTTCTTAGCTCTTCCCTCCTGCCATCACCTGACAGCAGACATTCCTTAAGGCTCATGCATGAACTTGGCTTTCCTCCCTCTACTTTCTTTCCTTCAGTAAACTCTCAGCTGAGCAAATTTGCTCTTGGAGCTTTGATTTGAAGCACCAATGAGATCTCTAAACAGAGGTGTCCTTAAGAAGTTGGAGATGTGAAAATCCTTCCCGAAAAATAGAAGCTGGGCTCAGGAAAAAACTTAAAATAGAGATGCTTGACGAGACCAGCAGAGATTCTAGTTCAGTAGGACCGGGCGGTGCCTGGGAATCTGCTGCACAGCAAGGTCCCAAACCACTGCTGTGGAAGGACAGCAGCCAACCAGGCTGCCAGATGTGCTCTCCAAAGGCCAAAGCCCAACTTACTCAAGGTGCCAGTGTGGGTTTTGCAAATTCAGGCAGCCTTCGCACACTGCCCCTCCTCCCCCACCCCTCCCCACAGCAGAGCCACTTGCCCTTGCTTCCATTGGGACCACTGTGGAAAATGCGAGGCTTAGAAGGTATGTAGTTTCAGAAGAGGAGGGAAAAAAGATATGAAAAGCAAGAACTGACCTTAGGAAAAAAAACTGGCAGAACTTCTGAATTTGAAGCAGGAAAGGAGCTAGTGACTAGGAAATAACTCATACATTAGTACAAATCTAATTAGTTATGCATTGCTTTCTCCCCCGCACTCAGCTGAGGAAGCTCTCTTAGGAAAAGAGGCTCCACTGGAAGGACGAGAAGTAGGTCCTTCAGGATCCTGGATGCTGGGGGTAGAGAAGGCCTGGCCAGCTTGGTCACAGGCACACTGGGCCTGGAGAGAGGGGTCTCCTTGCTGGATGGGGAGGACCGGGGCAGGGCAGAGGGACAGTGCCAGAGAAAAGTGTGGCTATTTTTAAAATTCTGTGTAAGGAGAGCCCTCAGCTCTCATGCTTCTGAGCTACAGGGTCTCTTCGGCCAGGGCCAGAACTCTACCCAGAACTATGAATTTGTGATACCACTTCAGAAGTATTGTGGATTAAATAGGGTTTTGCGGGCTGGCCTGCAGGCCTAATTCCTTTTTTATGGAAAATTATTTCTATAGTAAAATGTGTTGGGAATTTCCTATAACCAGCTCACAAATACATTTTAGAAGGGCATATGTGTTTAAGCTTGGAGACTGCCCACGTATAATGCTCAGAGAAATTCATTTATGCAGTAGGGTGTGGCCTAAAACTGGACTGCTGAGACACACAGCTGTTTGTAATAGTCCACACCCTATGCGTTCCTCCCCAAGAGCTGTGTTGGCCCTATCTTGGTAAATTCCAAGAAAAAATATAGAAAAATACTTATTATGATTTACTTGCCAGTAACATGACAGGATTAGTGAAGAATGTCGTTGGAGGAAAAGCTTCATTGTGACCAAAGTTGGGGGCAAGTGGCTTATGTGTAAATTGTTCTGTGAAATAAGCAGTTATCTGTCTGTCTCTAACAGCTAGCTCTTTACTTATCTTAAGTGAGATTTACTTAATTGCTCCCCGTCCCCCTGAAGCATACCTTTGAGGCTATAGGGAAGGATTTTATTCCCCCTCCTACACCCACAACATTAACTTCTTTTTCAATTTCCTCATCCTCTTCTCTTTCTCTTTGTTTTTTCTTTTTTAATTGACAGCTCTAAACCCTCACCTCAGAGAAATGTACATAAAATCTAGCAAATTATTTCAGGAGGTTCATGGAATTTCCCATTCTGTATATGACACAACCCCATGGTCAAACATACCTGTTTCTTCAGGCTCTCTCTTCCCTTCCTCCCTGCTTCCTTTCTTCTTTCCTCCCCGCTTGGTCCCTCTCAAGCTCTCTCACACACCATCCCCAGGTTTCACAGTCATGGGGAGCCCTCTTGGTGCTCTGTGGACATGATCTTGTCTTCACACTGCCCTGAGTGAGATGCATTGTTGTGTGGTGTTCATCAGAAAGGGTCAGGGGCCTGAAAACCAGCCTGAACTCTGCTCTCCTCACCACTTGCCACAGAGGAAGGGGCTTATTTTTCTTGCATAAGCATGCCATTCCTTCCTAACCAAGCTCTATGTACCTGGGTCGGCCCCCACCCAGAGGGAGCACTTTTTCTAATTCCCCAACCCAGAGGGCAAGCCATTTTCAAATTTGCACAAAGGCCCTGGCTAACAGAGCTGTGACCCTCTCTTGTGAAGCAGGTATCATTTTCCACATTTTACACTTGAAGAAACTGAGGTTAAGCAAGGCTAAATGTCTTGCCCAGGGCTACATAACTGGCAAAGACAGAAATCAAGCTCTGTTGTATCTAGCTTTATAAACTGTGTTCCCTCCACTACAGTTTACACAGTTCCCTTAGCATTTGTCTTGAAGGGATCAGTTCTGTCAGCTTCTCTTTCTCAATCATGTTGTAACACTGAGTCTTCAGGGGACTCCCAGCCCTGCAGAAAGCAGAAAATCCAAGAGTACCCCCTCTTTTCCTCCTCTTGCCTTCTTAACCCACCTCCCCACTCTTTCAGGATTCTTCCATTCATTTAATAAATATAAGATGGTGACTTTTGTCTTCCTTTCTCTAGTGCCTTAGCAAAGTCAGAAGGGGAGCTATATCTTCAGAACAAAAGTAGGATAAAAACATTTCACAACACATTCTATAAGAAGAGAAACTTGGTGTTTAGTTACTTTGATGAGGCTTGTCATACTTTCATGAAGGCTAGAAGCAATAAGAAGTGTAGAATATAAAAAGGGATATGGAAGCAAGGTTTCAAGGTTCTGTTACCTCGTGGTAGTGTGGCTTAGTATAAAAAGAATGGACTTAGTTAGGCAAACATAGGTTTAAATCCAGTGTCAAGTTTGGACAACTGGCTTAACCACTTTAAGGGTCATTTTCCTTATCTGTAAAATGGGCATATTAATAATAGCTACCTTCTTGTGAAGATTAAAGCATCTAGTATCGTGCCTGGTAGGTTGTAGGTGCCCAGAAAGTATTAATTTCCTTCCTTTCATCTTCATTTAGGTTGCTAACCTCTTAAAGCAACATATCTTTTATACCCTGCATTGGTGATGTAGATATTCAGTAAATATCTGTTGAATTCAGTGTTATCTGCTTTACTCTTTGAGTTGTAAAGATTAGTCCATGGAGTGATTTATTTTGGATGCAATTCTGTTAGTTTAGAGTGTTATGAAATGAAGTGTTCTAAGTAATATCATTCTAAAATAACAAGCCTTATCAGGTATTTTTCCCAAGACATACCTCTTTCTCTGATTTCCTGTCTATCAACAACTCTCAGAACAAGAGACTTGCCAAACTTCCTATGATATCACAGACACTGCTTTTAACAGTGGCAGGAGTTGTGGCAAAATCAAAATTATCTCTTTGATTGACAGTGTGAAGACATCTCTAAAAGAACAACTTGTGAAACAGAATTTAAAGCTGTCATTTGGCATTATGGTTTGACATTTGTTTGTAGTTATGTTTTTAACTACAATTAAGGGAATTAGATTTTTGCATGTATGTAAGAAATTAGGTTCTCATTTTCTTTTTGGTCTAAGAATTTAAAAGTTAATGCTTTTTTAAAATAAATACTCTTAATTGTGAGTAGATCCTAATTTGCCTATTGTGCCAACTCCAAAAATGTTATTTTTTTAAAAAATCTGATGAAATTACAGGGTAGAGAGCCCTAGGCTGGTACAAGCTTGAACCAGCTTTACCTCTTGTGAATTATGTCACTTTATATAGTCATTTACCACTCAGGATCTTCTAAAATTAGGAAATTGCATTAATATATTTCCAGTGAGTGGCAAGAAAGAATGACCATATCCCTAGAGACTATCCCTAGTGCCTGAGACATAGTTGGGTACTCAATAAATATTTGCTGGATGGATGTATGGATGAGTAGGAATGAATTTAATCCCAGTTAAACCACCGATCACAGGATTTAAAACTCGGAAGCTCTCATTGTCTGGTAGCAAAACAGCTTCTGACTTGCCAAAAATCAATTCAAACTCCTGGATTCTAGTGATGATCTTCTCTATCAGATTCTTACTAAAATCCAAATATAGGACCTGAATCTGTGTTGTTTCTTATTATTCTAAAGCATGAATACCTCTAGAACTGGCTGTAAAGAGGAAATTGGATATCTGTATGATGTTCAAAAACAGGTGCACATTTTCAGCTTTTTAAAATATGAATATGCCTCTAACAATATTTAATTTCTAGAAATCCTCTAAATTTCTCTCAGAAAGGCTCACTAGAGTCAAAGTTGATCCTTTATAGTTTCTTTCAAGGCAAGACTGCTTTTTCTTTATCAATGTCTTAAAATGGTTTTACATTCCTGAATAATGTGCAAGCTCTTTCTTGAGTTTACTATATAAGTGTGATTTTTATTTTTGGAATCAAGATTATCTTTTTCACACATATACTCATCTCTGTATACATTACCCAGTGCCCATTCCATGGTAATCAAGGACAGTGTGTTTGTAACATCATTTATAATCATTCTTTCTGCCTTGTCTCATTAAAGAATTGCACTGAAGAGTTGAGAACAGAGGCTCAGCAGGAATCAATGAGATATGAAAGTCCTAATTTCTGTAGCTTTAATGTCAAGCAAAATTATCATCACAAATACAAGTTCATAAATTTTATAACAGTTCACTCAAAACACCTTATATTCTGTGGAAGTGTCATAAGGAACTTTATGACTCTTTGTCAATTCAGTGAATGATTATCACTTCATTAACCTTGTTTGAACCTTGGCTTACTATATTTTGGCTTCTATAATCTGCTAGCCTTTCACAGTTTTTATTCTAAAGGGATACATATAACAGCAGTGTTTTGTACTGGGTCCCTCAGAGGAATGTATATGGAATGGATTCTACTTTTGTTGATATCAAAATTATAACTGTCTCCAGGGAGACTAAAATTTGAGCATCTCAAATATTCAGTACCATCCATTTTATAGTAAAGGTAACTTCTAATGTACTCACCGGCACCCATCTGAAAATGCTCATTGGAATTTTCTAATCAGTAAGACCTTTTTTCAAATAGGAAACCTGGCTTAAGAAATAAAGTGGATCAAATTGCCAGGACTCTGCTGCCTAGCCACTTCTAACAAACACATAGCGAGCCACATCCATTCTATGGTACTGGTATTTTGAAAACCAAGTGAAGAGCTACTTTATTTGCCTTGACTGTTGCTCCTTATTTTATCAAGTTTACTATTATAAGATTCTACTCTTATACCTGAAAGTTGTGTAATAACATTTGAAGGTAAACCAGCATCGTTTTCTATCTCTGCTATAACAATTACCACAAACTTAGTGGCTTAAAACAACACAAATTTATACAGTTCTGGGGGTCAGGAGTCCAAATGAGCGTTAAGGGGCTAAAATCAAGATGTCAATAGGGCTGGCTTTCTGGAGCCTCCAGGAGAGAACCCATTCCTTGCTTCTTCCAGCTTTTAGAAGCTGCTGGCATTCCTTGGATCCTGGCCTTATAAATCTAATCTATGCTTCCATTGTCACATCACCACCTTCCCCCCACCCACATTAACCTTCTTGCCTCTCTCTCATAAAGACCTTGATAATTATACTTAAGGCACATCCAGGTGAACCAGGATAATCTCCGTATCTCAAGATCCTTAATGTAATCACATCTGCAAAGTCCCTTTTGCCATATTTACAGACTTTGGGGATTAGGACATGGATATCTTTGAAGGCAATTATTTAGCCTACCACAACTGTGACAAGTTAAAAATAGCTATTATCAACCCTAGAGCAACCATTAAATAAACTAGACAAAGAGTTATAGCTAATATGCCAACAAAGCAGATGAAAGTAAATCATAAGCCATATGCAAAATCCAAAAGAAGGCAGAGAAAGAAGGCCAAGGAAACAACAGATGGGGCAAATAGGCAAGATGATGGATTTAAGTCTAACTGTATCACAATTCAATTAAGTGTAAATTGTCTATACATTCTAATTAAAAGACAGAGATTTTCAGATTGTATAAAAACCTAAGATTCAGCCATATACTGCCTACAGGAAATGTATTTGAAAAATATACAAAAGGCTAAAAGTAAAAGAATGGAAAAAGATATACCATGCTGACACTAATCAAAAGAAGCTAGAATGTGTTTATTAATATCAAGCAAGGTAGATTTTAGAACAAAGACTATTACCAGGAATAAATAAATTCATTTCATAATGATAGACCAGTTCATCAGAAGGACATGACAATCCTAAATGTTTGTGCCTCTAATACAGAGCTTAAAAATACGTGAAGCAAAAACTGATAGAACTACAAGGAGAAGTAGACAAATTCACAGTTATTGTTAGAGATGTCAATAGGTCTCTCTTAACAATAGATAAAACAAGTACACAGAAAAATTAGTAAGGCTATAGAAGACTTGAACTTTACAATCAATCAACTTAACCTAATTGACATTTATACAACATTCCACCCAACAGCAGCAGAATACACATTTTTTTTCTCCAAGAGCATACAAAATATTCACCAAGATAGACCATATAATTTGGCTATAAAACAAAACCAAAGAAAATTTAAAAGGACTCAAATCATACAAAGTGTATTCTCTGGTCACAATGTAATTAACTTAGAAATAAATAACAGAAAAGTATCTGTAAAATCCCCCAAATATTTGTGAACTATAACACAATTCTAAATGAGATATGGGTCAAAGAAAATATCAAAGGGGAAATTACAAAGATTTTTTAACTAAATGGGAATGAAGACATCAAAATGTGTGGAACATCTCTAAAGCAAAACTTCAGGGAGAAAATTTATGGCAATAAATGTCTATGTGAAAAAAGAAAAAAGGTCAGCTTCCACCTTAAGAAGTTAGAAAAAGAAGAGCAAACAGAGCCCAAGATAAGCGTAAGAAAGTAAATAATAAAGATCAGAGCAGAAATCAATGACAGAGAAAACAGTAAAACAATATAGAATATCAATTAAACAATCAGTTTCTTTGAGGAGATCAATAACATTAATAAACCTCAAGTCAGACTCATCAGGAAAAGATAGAGAAGACAAAAATTTACCAACATCAGAAATGAGAGTGGTGACATTACATTCTTCAGATATTAATACATTAATAGAGGAATATTATAAACAACTTTATGCCATTAATTTTTTTAATTCAAAAATACTTTATTGCTAAAACATGCTACCCACCATCTGAGTCTTCAGTAAGTAACATCAAAGATCACTGATCACAGATCATCATTACAAAATAATAATCATGAAAACTTTGAAATATTGCGAGACTTACCAAAATGTCACAGAGAAACAAAGTGAGCCAATGCTGTTGGAAAACTGGTGCCACAAAGCCATTTGCTTGACTATGCCATTAATTTTGACAACTCTGAAAAATGGATACATTTTTTGGGAATATAAACTACCCAGCTTCACTAAAATGAATAGATGACCTGAATTTATAGTTTAAATTTTTCCCACAAAGAAAACTTCAGGCCCAGAAGGTTTCACTGGTGAATTTTATCAAGCATTTAAGGAAGAAATAGTATTAATTCTACTTAAACTCTTCCAGAAAATGAAACAGGAAGGAATAGTTCTTAACTTACTTCATGAGGCCAGTATTACCCTGATATCAAAATCTGACAAAAGCATTACAAGCAAATTAACAGACCGACATCCCTCATGAGCACAGATGCAAAACTTCTAAACAAAATTTTAGAAAATTGAATCCAGCAACATAAAAAAGAAAAGAAATCATGAATGTGTGGAGTTTATCCCGAGAATGTAAGATCGGTTTAACATTCAAAAATCAATTATTGTTATCCAAAAAGTAAAAAAGAAAAACTCAATGATTATGTCAATAGAAACAAAACAGGCAGTTGGCAAAACAGAACGTTCATTCCTAATTTTTAAAAAAATCTCAGCAAAGTAGAAATAGAGGAAAACTTGTTCAAATTGATACTGGGCATCTAAGAAAACTGACAGACAACATCATACTTAATAGTGAGAGACTACATACTCTCCTCCTAAGATCAAGATCAAGAAAAAAACACCTGCTGTCATCAGTTCTGTTCAACATTGTGCTGAAAGTTTTAGTCAGTACAGTCAGGCAAGAAAAAGAAATAAAAGGCATCAGACTGGAAAGGAAAAATAAAATTTTTTTATTCACAGACGATATGCTCACTAACATAGAAAACCCCATGGAATCTACAAAAGGAGTTACTAGAACTAATAAGTGAGTTTGGCAAAAGGTTGCAGGAAAAAAAGTCAACATCCAAAACCCAAATTAATTTCTATATATTTACACAGAACAATCAAAATTTAAAAAGCAATATTTATCAAAATATTTCAAAACACTTAGGAATGAATCTGACAAATAATGTGCCAGACCTGTACATTGAAAACTACATAACATTGCTGAGATAAGTTAAGAGGATCTAAATAAATGGAGAGATATACAATGTTCCTGGAACAGAAGCCTCAATATTGTTAACAGTTATCCCCAAATTGATTTATAGATTCAATGCAATCACAGTCAAACCTCCAGCAAACATTTTTGTACAAATTAACAAGCTAATTTTAAAATTCATATGGAAATGCAAAGGACCTAGAATAATCAAAACAACTTTGAAAACACTTTGAGGAGCCAAAAGATCAAAGTCACTACCTAACTTCAAGATTTATTGTAAAGCTACAAGTAATCAAGACAGTGTGGTATTAATCTCAAGATAGACAAATAGATCAATGGAACAGGATAGAGAATCCAGAAATAGGCACACATGTATGGTTAATTGATTTTCTACATGGGTGCCAAAGCAGTTCATTGGAGAACACATAGTTTTTTTCACCATTGGTGCTGGAACAATTGTATATCCATATGCAAAAAATGAACTTTGATTCATACTGTGAAATGTATATATTAATTCAAAATAGATTAATTCAAAATAGATTCTAGATCTAAATATAAAACCTAAAATTATAAAACTTATAGGAGAAAACAGGAAACATATCTTTGTGACCTTGGATTAGGCAAAGATTTCTTAGATTCTACCCCAAAAGCCCAATCCATAAAAGAAAAAAACCCTGATAAATTGGACTTCATCAAAGTTAAAACTTCTGTTCTTTAAAAGGCACT
This sequence comes from Monodon monoceros, assembly GCF_005190385.1. Lineage (NCBI taxonomy): Eukaryota > Metazoa > Chordata > Mammalia > Artiodactyla > Monodontidae > Monodon > Monodon monoceros. Next base: position 106,963,875 of record NW_021703767.1, on the reverse strand, counting down.
GTTTCATGAATGAAGACAAGCCATCGTCATAGATATGCACAATATATATGTCATAAAGGACTTGTCTTCAGAATATATAAAGAACTTTAGAAACTCAGATGACCATAAACAACCCAATAAAAAATGAGCAAAAGATTTGAACAGGCGCTTCACCAAAGATATACAGATGGCCAAGAAGCACATAAAAAAGATGTTCAACATCATTAGTCATTAGGGAAATGCAAATTAAAACCATAATGAGATACGACCACACACTTCTATTTTTTTTTTTTTTGGCCACACCTCACGGCACGTGGGATCTTAGTTCCCCGACGAGGGATGGAGCCCATGCCCCCTGCTGTGGAAGCATGGAATCTTAACCACTGCACCGCCTGGGAAGTCCCACAAGCACACACTTTTAGAATGGCTAAAATTTAAAAACCTGAACATACCAATTGTTGGCAAGTTGTGGAGAAACTGGAACTCTCATATTCTGCTGGTTGGAATGTAAAACAGTACAACACTTTGGAAAACAGTATGGAGGCTTCTTAAAAAGTTTAACATACACTTACCTTGCTACTTAGCCATTTCACTCCTAGGTATTTACCTAAGAGAAATGAAGGGACATATCCATACAAATACTTGTACACAGATATTAATAGCTATATTTATAATAGCCAAAACCTGTGAAACAAACTAAATGTCCATCAGCAGGTGAATGGATAAACAAATTGTGGTATATCCATGTGATGAAATACTACTCAGCAAAAAATGATAATAATGAACTATTGATTCATGGTACAACATGGACAAATCTAAAAGGAATTATGCTAAATGAAAAATGCCAAACACAAAAAAAAGAATATACTGTATGATATATAGAGAATTTTTATAGAATTCTGAAAGTGCAAACTAATGTATAATGACAGAAAGCAAACTCTTGATTGCTGGGGGCGAGAGGGCAGGAGTGAGGGATTAAAAAAGGGCATAGGGAAACCTTGGGAGATGATGGATATATCATTATTTTGATTGCAGTGATGGTTTCACACACATATGTTTATGCATATGTCAAAACTCATCCAAGTGTATACTTTAAACATGTAGTTTACTGTTTTCAATTATATCTCAATAAATGTTGTTTTTTTTTTTAATTCTCTTGGAACCATTTCTCCTCCAAATCTTCTGTGGATAGGAAAGAAGTTGAGAAAACTGTCTCTCAACAGGGCAGAATTTCTAACACCCTCTTCTGATGTGGCAAGGCTGTAGGATGGAAAAAAAAAATTACATCTCAGAGGGAAAGCCAGGAGCTACGGAGAAAAATGGTTTGAGAAATCACTCCCAAGTGAAAGAACCACAGTCTAAGCAAGGAATGTTCTCTACCTCCAGGGTAGAAATCCTCAGTCGTTTCCAGTAGGATTTCAGAGTTGCGATGGACTCCACCTGATGCCAGGTGACTTACTGTGCACCTCCCGGTGAGAGGACTATACTATCCACACCTGATTCACATCAGACTTGGCCATTTGATTTGTTCTTGCCATTGAAATGGGAGAGGAGTGACATGCACTGATTCTGAGCAGAAACTTTAACAGACCCTATGTTTTCGCAGTTTTTCTTTTCTATCACAAAAGCAGCATTCCCAGGTAAGAATTGTTCCTTGGGCTACATCCTGGAACAAAACATGCAGAGCAAAGCAGCAGATTACATATATCATGAACAAAAAATAAACTGACCTTGTTAGCCTCTGGGATTACAGACATGTTGAGTTTTGGATGACTCTGAAATATAAAAGTAGAGCAGTCAGGTGAGAGTTGGAAACATGAGTCAGATACTCAGAGAACAGATGTGAGCTGGAGATAAAATCTGGGAGTTGTCAGCAACTATTGCATTTTAACCATAGGCATGGATATGATCACTTAGAAAAAGAGTAGAGAGAGAGAAAAAAGAGGCCTCAGAACAAAATGCTAAGGAACACCAAACATGTAATTGACGGCAAAGATGAGTCTGCAAAGGAGACGGGAATGGCCAAATATTTGGAAGAAAGCCAGAATTGAGGTGTTTTTTTGTTTTATGTATTTATTTATTTATTTTTGGCTGCTTTAGGTCTTCATTGCTGCACATGGGCTTTCTCAAGTTGCGGTGAGTGGGGGCTACTCTTCGCTGCAGTGCGTGGGCCTCTCATTGTGGTGGCCTCTCATGCTGCCGAGCATGGACTCTAGGTGCGTGGGCTTCAGTAGTTGTGGCATGCAGGCTCAGTAGTTGTGGCATGCATGCTCAGCAGTTGTGGCATACGGGCTTAGTTGCTCCGCGGCATGTGGGATCTTCCCGGGCCAGGGCTCAAACCCATATCCCCTGCATTGGCAGGCTGACTCCCAACCACTGCGCCACCAGGAAAGCCCAGAATTGAGCTTTTAATGTAATCCCACTTTTACTATCCTCATTCTTTGTTCCTTCTGCTTCCTTTCTCCAGCCTAGAGACTGCCGAGCAAGCATCAGAACCTGCTAGGTCCGCCTCACATTTTAAAAGATAAGTGTTCCTTTTACAACATTGCTGGCTTTTGAGCACCATTTGGACAGGGACCCTGCCCTTATTCACCTCTGTCTCTCCAGGTACTGCCTTGTCCATAGTGTGCATAGTGGGCAGTAAACCCCACCCTGCTGCTCACTTGCCATTTCCCTCTCCTTGGTCTTTCCCTTTAGTTCTCTTTTCTCCAGATGCCCATTCTACTCTATGCTTAGGCTTTATCATTAATTGTTTTTATAAATACTGAGTAGTTACATAAAAGGTTTAGATAGGTATAAAGTATGAAGAACTACAATATAATGAACGCTAAGTTTAGGAAAAAGAGCCTTACCATTAACGTTGAAGTCCCTTGGTGCTTCTCCTTATTCCACCACATGGCATCCTTGCTCAGAGGTAACCACCAACCTGCATTCTGTGGTTCTCAGCAAACTAGGAAGAGATGGGAACTTCCTCAAACTGATAAAGAGCGTTCGCAAAAACCTACAGAAAACACTTGTTATTCCTTTGCTTCACTCTATAATTTTACACGTATGTTTGTATTCCTAAAAAAAATTAGATTTTGCATATATTTTATCTTCATGGAAATAAAATTATACTGTATATATTAGTCAGTGATTTATTCTTTGTGCTCAAGATTATGTCCCTGGGATTTTTGTCCATGATGTTACATGTAGCTGAAGATCATTCATTTCTTCATCTGTATTATATTCTGAAGTATACCACAATTTATTTATCTTTTCTGCTTAGCTATATTTCATAAATTTTGATGTGTAGAAATTTTATTATTGTTCATTTCTAAGTATTTTGAAGTATCAGTTATGATTTTTCATTTGACCCAAGAGTTATTCAGAAACACATTTTTTAAAAGCTCCAAATACATGGAGATATTTATCTTTTGTTACTGACGTTTCTTTGTTTTCAGAGAATATGGATTATAACAGTGCTGTTCAGTAGAAGTATAATGTGAGCCACATATGTCACTTTAAAAATTTTAATAGCCATATTAGAAGAGTAAAAATAAACAGGTAAAAGTTATCTTAATTAATATATTTTACTTAACCCAATATGTAGGGTTAGGGATAGGGTTTGGTTTTATCAAGCCTGTTTCTCTTAACTCATGAGTTTAGTTTATTTGCCATTATTATGATTGTTACTTTAAGTTTTCTATCAATATTTCTCCCTCTTTTTCTACACTCTTTTCTCCTTTTGGGCCTTGGGCGGGGGCAGTATTGTTGGAGTTTCTTTTATTTTCTTAGTGCATCTTCTTCTAATGGCGTATTCTATTCTTTTAGTGGTTACTTCTGAGATTTTACCATGCATGCTTAATGAAGTTTAAAATTAATATCTCAAACTTCTCTTGAATAATGCAAACTTCTCTTGAATAACACTGGCACCTTATAGTTGCCATCCTGCCATCCTATATTCTACATTTTTGTCTAGTGTTCTAGTTTTATACTTTTGTTAGCCCCACTGATTACACACAGTCAAAACTAATATTTTATACAGATGATATTTATTTACAAGTACTTACATACAAGACTGGCTACATAATTTTCAGGCCCAGTGTAAAATGAAAACGTGGAGCCCCTTCAAAAAGAGAAAGAAGCTTTTTCCTTTCCTTCACCATCTTTCTCTCAGCTTGTCAGGGTCTTTTTTTTGTTTGTTTGCTCTTGAATCTTGTGCTCCCTTGGGCATGGAGAAATCGTAGCATGGATGCAGGCTCTCACAGGCACCCAAGGCCCTGCCCCAGACTCAGCCAAAAGGACACACATGGCAGACCCAACATTCCCCATGCCTGTGCCCACTGAAACAGAGGATGACAGCAGAAGCTGGGCAAGGGTCAGGGAGAAAAGGGTTGAGAACCATCCTGGGGAGACAGGGAGGTGTCGAGAGGTAGGACTCTGTGGGCGCCGAGGCTCCAAGGCCCCAGCATGTGCTTGACTGTCCCATTAGACCTCACTTACAAAACACAGACTCAAAGATAAAGTTATTAAGAATTTCTCAGTGGTGACCACCGAGCATTAAATCTGAAACCCAGGGCCCCCTTCAGAACATGGGCCCTGTACAGCTGTATTGATCACACACCCAAGAAGCCCTCCCTGCCTGTGTGTTTGCCAGTTCCTTTGCTCACCATTTTTTCTTGATCGTCTGACCTTCCTTCTGAGATCATAATCCTTCCTGCAAAGCATATTTTTTAGAAGTCGTTTAGCTGGCAGTAAACACTCAGACTTTATTTTTCTGAGCATATTTTATTTCGGCCTCTTTCTGAAAGATAGTTTTGCTGGGTACCCAACTTCAGATTGACGGTTATTTTCTCATGGGATTTTTAATATATTATTTTGCTGTCTTTGGCCTTCCTTGTTTCTATTGGAGAATAAGCTTTCAATATGTTTGAGTTCCTTTGAAGACAATATGTTTTATTTCCTCTCCAGTGTCTTTTAAAATCTCTTTTAATTCCAATATTCTTCATTTTCACTACCAGGTGCCAGATATGAGATTTATTTTTATTTATCTTGCTTGGAATCCTTTGGGCTTCCTAGATTTATGGGTTGGTATTTTTCATCAATCTGTAATGTCCTTCCTCTCCCTTTCTCTCTCATTTGCTTCTGAAATGGTAAATAGAGAAATATTAGATCTTTTCACTCTGTCCTCCATATATCAACCTCGTTTATATTTTACATATTTTTGACATCATGTTCTGCACCCTGTATAATTTCTTTGAATCTCCCTTTCAGTTTATTACTTCATTTTTAGCTGTGAATAATCTGCTATAGGACCATCTACTGAGTTTTTCATCTCAGTTATTATATGCTTCATTTCTACAAGTTTGATTGGTTCGTTTCAGATTTCATTAGTCATTTAAATTAATCTTTTATTTCTTCCAACATATTGTACATCCTTACTTATATTCAATATCTGAAAATACTTTAGAATTTGTGGCTTTGATTATGCTATCATTTGTGTCTGCTCATTCTTCCTCTTACTAGCTTTAAAAAAAATAATTTTGTTTCTTAAAATTATGGTCTCATACGTCTTGAATTTTTATCTGTAGGAATCTCTGAGTTTCAAGCTGAAGATAGGTTTCTCCCAAACATATTGGTGTTTTTCCTACCAGGCATCTGGAGGCAAGGTTATCCTAACACCATTGTAAGATATCTCCTCAATATGAAGCTTTTTGGACCACTCAGGTAGTGTGAATTCAGGATACAAACCTGCACTGGGATTGGCTTGTGTTTACAAATTCTTGTGGGAGATTTGTATTTTCCCCTCTACCTAGCACCAAACTTCAAAGCCGGAAATTTCTTTTGTGTTCTTTGAGAGGGGATGTTATTTGTATTTTACACATACTGGGTGTGAATTTCATATTCTTACAAACAGTATGACAAAAATGCATACTGCATTTGTCCCTCTTTGAGATGCAGTTTTATGCAGGTGAGTTTCCTCTCAAGCTCTTCCTTTCTCTCCTGACTCCAGTGCCCTTCATGGCTGTAAAATTTAATGCTCAAGTACATCAGATTTGGAAAGTACCTTCAAAGTGAGAATTGGCTTCAATGCTCTACTTATTGTTGGGGTTCTTCCTTTTACTTCATTTTTTTAAACCATTAATTTGGAATAATTTTGTATTTAAAGAAGAGTTACAGAGACAGTACAGAGAATTTGTTTCCCTCTTGTCCATTTTTCATAATCATGGCACATATGTAAAAACTAAGAAGTTAATATGGGTATAGTACAATTAACTAACCTATAGACTTTATTCAAATTTCACTAGTTTCCACTGATAACCTTTTTCTGGATTTGTGTTTCCTGCATCTTCCTAACTTTTTGTCCAGATCACTGATGAATTTTAAGATTTTTTTTATAAGTGAAAACAAAACTTTACTTATTTTCAGTAGGAAAGTTGTACCTAGTCTGACACAGTTCTGAAAAAAAAAGTCTGGGGAGTTTTGTTCTTTTCAATCATTTTCCCGAAAATAATATTCATAATCCTGGTTACCAAGTTAATGTGTCTTTATGTTCATGACCTTAAAATTTTCTAGCCTAGAAATGTAGGCACTATTTTTATTAAAAAATGTTTAATAATACTGTAAGAGTGAGATGAGAATAGAGATCAAGATAGATTGACAGTCTATTACAATACTCTTGGTGGGAAATAAAGTCAAGAACCTTAACTGTTAGTAGTCGGAAAGGAAGGGAGGAAATAGTTTGAGGTGCACCAAGGGGCAGAATACATAGAACTTGTTACTGAATGGATGTGGTAGAACAAGAAGAAGGAAAAGTCAGAGATGACTCAGGGATTTCGAGCTAAAGATTGTGACTGTTGAAGGTTTCAGAAGTGAAAAGGAAAGGCAAGACCGTCGGAGACGATGATGAATTTGTTTTTTGATGTGTGGAATCTTTGGTGTTGATGGCTCACCAGGGTGGAGATGTCTAACAGGCAGTTATAAATGAAAGTCACAAGTCTGAGAAAAGGGGTCAGAACTAAAGGGAAGAGGGTGATGATGGAAAACAAAGGGATTAGAAAGAGGAATAAGCAATGGAAAAGAATCACCTACACAGAAAATAAGAAGGTTATGGTGATTATAGAAGGGGGCGGAGGGACCCCCTGATCAACAGGCATACTTTTGCCACTACTTGTGATATTTAAAGTCTTAACTTCAGGGCCCCTGGAGAAATGTTCTCATGAATCTCCCACACTTACTTCCACCCAGAAGGTCACAAACTTAGCTTTAAGACCCAATTACGTGGGGACTTCCCTGGTGGTTCAGTGGTTAAGAATCCACCTGCCAATGCAGGGGACATGGGAAGATCCCACATGCTGCGGAGCAACTAATCTCGTGTGCCACAACTACTGAGCCTGTGTGCCACAACTACTGAAGCCCGCGCACCTAGAGCGGGTGCTCCGCAACCGCAATGAGAAGCCCGCACACCACAACGAAGAGTAGCCTCCACTAGCCACAATTAGAGAAAGCTCGCGTGCAGCAGCGAAGACCCAACACAGCCAAAAATAAATAAATAAATAAATTTATTAAAAAAAGATCCAATTACGTGGATTAAAATATTAAAATGTTCTCTGTGTTTTCTCTCCTATTTTCTAGTACGTTTTGTACTATACCACATTTCAGATATTACCCTCTGCTTAATTCAGTCTGTTCCTGTTAGCACTTGAGATAAATAAAAGAAAAATAAATCTAGCAGGAACCACAAACGTGCTGATTTTGTGTCATATCCCAACACATTTTCCTTTTTTAAAGAAACAAAATATGACCTAGTGTTAGAATTTAGTCATAAACTTTAGAACCACAATGTGTAGTATTTTATTATATTTGTGACTACACATATGTTGTTACTATTTCATGCAGAAATATTACTTATTAAGCAAAAATTAAGCCTTAGAAAATACTTACCTTGTTGCCAGTGTTTTTAAATTGCTGTTAACAACAGTTAAAATAGTATGTAGTAGCAGTACACACACACACATATGTATATATATATATTTCTAAAGAGAAGAATAAACAGACTGAGTTGTGAAATAATCCCTGAGCCACGAACTGTAATTTAAGAAGGGTGTTAAGGGTGTGTCTTGACTCATTTGTTGTGTTTATGATTTTCAGGGAATTGATGCTGATTTCACATCAGAAAAGCATGGAGCAGTTGCAGGAAACCCTTAGACAGAAGATGCTGAACGGTGATAACTGGAGGGAGAAGGTAACAATAATGTGGCTTTCAGCAGCATGTGTCTTATTTGTTTTTAAAAAATTCTGTCCATTTTCCAGGCTACTTCAGATAGGTCTCTTTGCTTCTATGCACACCTTTGATTCTTTCTGGAATTTCCTAGACCAAACATGCTTACAATATATGTTTTTTACAAAATATTAGACAAGTAGGAAGTTAAAACATAAGAATAGAATTTGAAGTCTTATAAGATTAAGATAGCTGTTAGTTCTTATGTAAAAACATAATTTTTACTTTTAAATATTTACCCGTTTTCCCATAAAATGACAGAATCTGCATTTGACTACATCCTTAAAAGCAGGGGAATATTAATTCATTCTTATGATTTCTCTGCTTTTAAGAAGATAATACAAGAGAATGAACAATGACCAATGACTTAAAATTATTCAGTTATAAACTTCTGGCAAATAAAATGAATAAGTATTTAGCTCACTATTTACAAAGAAGATGTTTGCTTTTAGAGTATGAAAAAATTGCATTGACTTTTGTCTTTGGACTTTTCTATATTTTTCAAACTTTCAACAGTGAATATGTATTGCTTTCATAATTTTAAAGAATACAAATCATACTTTTAAAATTGTTAGCCCCTGCCTTCTCAGGCCTTGCACAGCTCTAGTCATTGAGGCTATAGACATCATCTTCCTGTCATAAACTTCTCATACTTTTTGATTGATCCCTTGGCTTTATCATGTATACTGTGCTGAAACCTTCCAAGCTGTTTCTTTTTCCCCACCAGTACCTAATCCTAGCTCTAGCCTTCTGTCTTGGTTTTCTGATTTTGTCTTACATGTGCATCTAGAACTAGAGCTGGCTACTGAAATTCAGATTGTTTGACTGAAGTCCCAACAATGTATTTGGTTATCATCAGATGCTTCTCCTTGGTGACTAGACCTTATAACTTGTAACCTCAGGCAACAATTGGTGGCCACCTTCAAACTAATGTCTCCATCTGGAATTCCCCACTCTGCCATCCACAGATGAAATCCTTTACGTATTGTTGCTGGGTCAGGTTAATTCTAAATTTGTCACTTTCATTTCCAGTCTTCACACAGTTGGCCATATTCAACCAGTCTGGCCCTCTATAAATCAATCCCCCTTCCCTTATCCTTTGGGGACAGCACATTCAGGCTATAACAAAAATGATCTCTATAGCAACAGTTCCATATGGGCAACAATTAAAATTTGAGAATATGGACTAAAGTTGCTCTAAGTGTCTTATTCTTTTGTTTTATTTTAGCATAGGCTTCTTTTTATTATAGATCTTTATTGCAGTATCATTCCTTCACAATACTGTGTTAGTCTCTGTCGTACAACAAAGTGAATCAGCCACATGCACACATACACCCCCGCAACCCCTCCCCCCTAAGCCTCCCTCCCCTCCTCCCCATCCCACCCCTCTAGGTCATCACAAAGCACCAAGCTGATCTCCCTGTGCTATGCTGCTGCTTCCCACTAGCTAATTACTTTACATTCAGTAGTGTATATATGTCGATGCTCCTCTCACTACACACCAGCTTCCCCCTCCCTCCCCCGCATATCCTCAAGTCCACTCTCTATGTCTACGTCTTTATTCCTGCCCTGCCACTAGGTTCAACAGTACCTTTTTTTTTTTTTTTTTTTTTTAGATTCCATATATATGCGTTAGCATATGGTATTTGTTTTTCTCTTTCTGACTTGGTTCCATGTCCTGGCTATTGTAAATAGTACTGCAGTGAACATTGTGGTACATGTCTCTTTTTGATTTATGGTTTTCTCAGGGTATATGCCCAGCAGTGGGATTGCTGGGTCATATGGTAATTCTATTTTTAGTTGTTTAAGGAACCTCCATACTGTTCTCCATAGTGGTTGTATCAATTTACAGTCCCACCAACAGTGCAGGAGGGTTCCTTTTTCACCACACCCTTTTTCCTAGATTTTTTGGTAATGGCTGTTCTGACCGGTGTGAGGTGATACCTCATTGTAGTTTTGATTTGCATTTCTCTAATAATTAGTGATGTTGAGCATCTTTTCATGTGCCTCTTGGCCATCTGTATGTCTTCTTTGGTGAAATGTCTATTTAGGTCGGCTGACCATTTTTGGATTGGGTTGTTTGTTTTTTTGATATTGAGCTCCATGAGCTGTTTGTATATTTTGGAGATTAATCCTTTGTCTGTTGTTTCATTTGCAAATATTTTCTCCCATTCTGAGGGTTGTCTTTTTGTCTTGCTTATGGTTTCCTTTGCTGTGCAAAGCTTTTAAGTTTAATTAGTTCCCATTTGTTTATTTTTGTTTTTATTCCCATTACTCTAGGAGGTGGGTCAAAGAAGATCTTGCTGTGGTTTATGTCAGTGTTTTTCCTGTGTTTTCCTCTATGAGTTTTACAGTGTATGGTCTTACATTTAGGTCTTTAATCCATTTGGGGTTTACTTTTGTATACGGTGTTAGGTGGTGTTCTAATTTCATTCTTTTACATGTAGCTGTCCAGCTTTCCCAGCACCACTTATTGAAGAGGCTGTCTTTTCTCCATTTTATGTTCTTGCCTCCTTTGTCATAAATTAGGTGACCATATGTGTGTGTGTTTATCTCAGGGCATTCTATCTTGTACCATTGATCTATATTTCAGTTTTTGTGCCAGTACCATACTGTCTTGATTACTGTAGCTTTGTAGTATAGCTTGAAGTCAGGAAGCCTGATTCCTCCAGCTCTGTTTTTCTTTCTCAAGATTGCTTTGGCTATTTGGGGTCTTTTGTGTTTCCATACAAATTATGAATTTTTTTGTTGTAATTCTGTGAAGAAAGCTATTGTTAATTTGATAGGGATTGCATTGAATCTGTAGATTGCTTTGGGTAGTATAGTCATTTTCACAATATTGATTCTTCCAGTCCAGGAACATGGTATATTTCTTCATCTGTGTATGTCATCTTTGATTTCTTTCATCAGTGTCTTATAGTTTTCTGAGTACAGGTCTTTTGCCTCCTTAGGTAGGTTTATTCCTAGATATTTTGTTCTTTTTGTTGCAGTGGTAAATGGGATTGTTTCCCTAATTTCTCTTTCTGATTTCTCCTTGTTAGTGTATAAGAGCACCACAGATTTCTGTGCATTAATTTTGTATCCTGCAGCCTTACCAAACTCATTGATTAGTTCTAGTAGTTTTCCAGTGACATCTTTAGGGTTTTCTATATATAGTATCATGTCATCTGCAAATAGTGACAGTTTTACTTCCTCTTTTCCAATTTGGATTCTTTTTATTTCTTTTTCTTCTCTGATGGCCATAGCTAGGACTTCCAAAACTATGTTGAATAAGAGTGGCAAGAGTGCACATCCTTGTCTTCTTCCTGATCTTAGTGGAAATGCTTTCAGTTTTTCACCATTGAGAATGACATTTGGTGTAGGTTTGTCATAACATGGCCTCTATTATGTTGAGGTAGCTTCCCTCTATGCCCATTTTCTGGAGAGTTTTTATCATGAATCAGTGTTGAATTTTGTCAAAAGCTTTTCCTGCATCTATTGAGATGATCATGTTTTTTTATTCCTAAATTTGTTAATATGGTGTATCACATTGATTGATTTGCATATATTGAAGAATCCTTGCATGCCTGCGATAAATCCCACTTGATCATGGTGTATGATCCTTTTAATATGTTGTTGGATTCTGTTTCCTAGTGTTTTGTTCAGGATTTTTGCATCTATGTTAATCAGTGATATTGGTCTATAATTTTCTTTTTTGTGTGATATCTTTGTCTGGTTTTGGTATCAGGGTGATGGTGGCCTCATAGAATGAGTTTGGGAGTGTTCCTTCCTCTGCAGTTTTTTGGAAGAGTTTGAGAAGGATGGGAGTTAGCTCTTCTCTAAATGTTTGATAGAAGCCATCTGGTCCTGGACTTCTGTTTGTTGGAAGATTTTAAATTACAGTTTCAATTTCATTACTTGAGATAGGTCTCTTTATATTTTCTAATTCTTCCTGGTTCAGTCTTGGAAAATTTTACCTTTCCAAGAATTTGTCCATTTCTTCAAGGTTGTCTATTTTATTGGCATATAGTTGTTTGTAGTAGTCTCTTAATAATCCTTTGTATTTCTATGATGTCAGTTGTCATTTCTCCTTTTTCATTTCTAATTTTATTGATTTGTGTCCTCTCCCTTTTTTTTCTTGATGAGTCTGGCTAAGGCTTTATCAGTTTTATTTATCTTCTCAAGGAGCCAGCTTTTAGTTTTATTGATCTTTGCTATTTTCTTTGTTTCTATTTCGTTAATTTCTGCTCTGATCTTTATGATTTCTTTCCTTCTACTGACTTTGGGTTTTGTTTGTTCTTCTTTCTCTAGTTGCTTTTGGTGTAGGGTTAGATTGTTTATTTGAGATTTTTCTTGCGCCTTGACGTGAGATTGAATTGCTGTAAACTTCCCTCTTAGAACTGCTTTTGCTGGGTCCATAGGTTTTGGGTTGTTGTGTTTTTGTTGTCATTTGTTTCTATGTATTTTTTAATTTCTTCTTTGATTTCTCCAGTGATCTCTTAGTTATTTAGTAGCTCACTGTTTAGCCTCCATGTATTTGTGGTTTTTACAGGTTCTTTCCTGTAATTGATTTCCAATCCCATAATGTTGTGGTCAGAAAAGATGCTTGGTACAATTTCAATTTTTTAAAATTTTCCAAAGCTTGATTTGTGACCCAAGATGTGATCTATCCTAGAGAATATTCTGTGTACACTTGAGAAGAAGGTGTATTCTTCCACTTTCAGGTGGAATGTTCTATAAATGTCAATTAAATCTATCTGGCCTATTGTGTCATTTAAAGCTTGCGTTTCCTTATTTATTTTCTGTTTGGATGATCTGTCCATTGGTGTTAAGTGGGGTGTTAAAGTCCCCTACTATTATTGTGTTACCGTCGATTTCTCCTTTTATGGTTGTTAGCATTTGCCTTATGTATTGAGGTGCTCCTTTGTTGGGTGCATAAACATTTATAATTTTTATATCTTCTTCTTGGATTGATCCCTTGATCATTATGTAGTGTCCTTCCTTATCTCTTGTAACAGTCTTTATTTTAAAGTCTATTTTATCTGATATGAGTATTGCTACTCCAGCTTTCTTTTGATTTCCATTTGCATGGAATATCTTTTTGCATCCCTCCACTTTCAGTCTGTATGTGTCCCTAGGTCTGAAGGGGGTTTCTTGTAGACAACATATATATGGGTCTTGTTTCTGTATCCATTCAGCCAGTCTGTGTCTTTTGGTTGGGGCATTTAATCCATTTACATTCAAGGTTATTGTCGATATGTATGTTCCTATTACCATTTTCTTAATTGTTTGGGGTTTGTTTTTTGTGGGTCTTTTTCTTCTCTTGTGTTTCCCGCCTAGAGAAGTTTCTTTAGCCTTTGTTGTAAAGCTGGTTTGGTGGTCCTGAATTCTCTTAGCTTTTGCCTGTCTGTAAAGCTTTTGAGTTCTCCATCAAATCTGAATGAGATCCTTGCTGGGTATGGTTGTAGGTTTTTCTCTTTCATCACTTTAAGTATATCCTGCCACTCCCTTGTGGCCTGCAGAATTTCTCCTGAAAAATAAGCTGATAAACTTATGGGGATTCCTTTGTATGTTAATTTTTGCTTTTCCCTTGCTGCTTTTAATTTTCTTTCTTTGAATTTAATTTTTGTTAGTTTGATTAATATGTGTCTTGGTGTGTTTCTCCTAGGGTTTATCCTGTATGGGACTCTCTGTGCTTCCTGACTTGGGTGACTCTTTCCTTTCCCATGTTAGGGAAGTTTTGCTCTATAATCTCTTCTTATGTTTTCTCAGACCCTTTCTTTTTCTCTTCTTCTTCTGGGACCCCTATAATTTGAATGTTGGTACATGTAGTGTTGTCCCAGATGTCTCTGAGATTGTCTTCAATTCTTATCTTTTTTTTTCTTTATTCTGCTCCTCGGCAGTTATTTCCACTATTTTGTCTTCCAGCACAGGTATTCGTTCTTCTGCCTCAGTTATTCTGTTATTGATTCCTTCTGGTGTATTTTTCATTTAGTTATTTTGTTGTTCATCTTTGTTTGTTTGTTCTTTAGTTTTTCTAGATCTTTGTTAAACATTTCTTGTATTTTCTCAATCTGTGCCTCCATTCTATTTCTGAGATTCTGGATCGTCTTTACTATCATTACTCTGAATTATTTTTTAGGTAGATTGCCTATTTCCTCTTCATTTATTCTGTCTTGTAGGTTTTTACCTTGCTCCTTCTTCTATGACATATTTTTTTGCTGTCTCACTTTTTTTCTTTTTTTTAATGAATGGGATTGTGTTTCTGTCTTACTGGTTGTTTGGCCTGTGGCTTCCAACACTGCAGTTTCCAGGCTGTTGTGTAGAGCTGTGTCTTGGTGCTGCGATGAGGACCTCTGGAAGACCTTACTCCAATGAATATTCCCTGGGGTCTGAGGTTCTCTTTTAATCCAGTGGTTCAGACTTGGGGCTCCCACTACAGGAGCTCAGGCCTGACTCCTGGCTCGTGAACCATGATCCCGCAAGCCATGCAGGCAGCCATGCAGGAATCAGGCTCCCTGACTTCAGACTATACTATAAAGCTACAGTAATCAAGACAGTATGGTACTGGCACAAAAACAGAAAGATACATCAATGGAACAGGATAGAAAGCCCAGAGATAAACCCATGCACATATGGTCACCTTATCTTTGATAAAGGAGGCAGGAATGTACAGTGGAGAAAGGACAGCCTCTTCGATAAGTGGTGCTGGGAAAACTGGACAGGTACATGTAAAAGTATGAGATTAGATCACTCCCTAACACCATATACAAAAATAAGTTCAAAATGGATTAACGACCTAAATGTAAGGCCAGAAACTATCAAACTCTTAGAGGAAAACATAGGCAGAACACTCTGTGACATAAATCACAGCAAGATCCTTTCTGACCCACCTCCTAGAGAAATGGAACTAAACACAAAAATAAACAAATGGGACCTAATGAAACTTCAAAGCTTTTGCACAGCCAAGGAAACCATAAACAAGACCAAAAGACAACCCTCAGAATGGGAGAAAATATTTGCAAATGAAGCAACTGACAAAGGATTAATCTCCAAAATTTACAAGCAGCTCATGCAGCTCAATAACAAAAAAACAAACAACCCAATCCGAAAATGGGCAGAAGACCTAAATAGACATTTCTCCAAAGAAGATATACAGACTGCCAACAAACACATGAAAGAATGCTCAACATCATTAATCATTAGAGAAATGCAAATCAAAACTACAATGAGATATCATCTCACACCAGTCAGAATGGCCATCATCAAAAAATCTAGAAACAATAAATGCTGGAGAGGGTGTGGAGAAAAGGAAACCCTCTTGCACTGTTGGTGGGAATGTAAATTGATACAGCCACTATGGAGAACAGTATGGAGGTTCCTTAAAAAACTACAAGTAGAACTACCATATGACCCAGCAATCCCACTACTGGGCATATACCCTGAGAAAACCATAATTCAAAAAGAGTCATGTACCAAAATGTTCATTGCAGCTCTATGTACAATAGCCCGGAGATGGAAACAACCTAAGTGTCCATCATCGGATGAATGGATAAAGAAGATGTGGCACATATATATAATGGAATATTACTCAGCCATAAAAAGAAACGACATTGAGCTATTTGTAATGAGGTGGATAGACCTAGAGTCTGTCATACAGAGTGAAGTAAGTCAGAAAGAAAAAGACAAATACCGTATGCTAACCCATATATATGGAATTTAAGAGGAAAAAAATGTCATGAAGAACCTAGGGGTAAGACAGGAATGAAGACACAGACCTACTAGAGAATGGACTTGAGGATATGGGGAGGGGGAAGGGTAAGCTGTGACAGGGCGAGAGAGAGGCATGGACATATATACACTACCAAACGTAAGGTAGATAGCTAGTGGGAAGCAGCCGCATAGCACAGGGAGATCAGCTCGGTGCTTTGTGACCGCCTGGAGTGGGGGGGATAGGGAGGGTGGGAGGGAGGGAGATAGATGCAAGAGGGAAGAGATATGGGAACATATGTATATGTATAACTGATTCACTTTGTTATAAAGCAGAAACTAACACACAATTGTAAAGCAATTATGCTCCAATAATGATGTAAAAAAAAAAGTAGAACAATAACAAAGTGAAAACTAAAATTAGAATAGGAAACTAACAGGTATGTTAGAAAAAATATAAAAATATACATGAAACAACAACTAGAAGGTGAAACAGAACCACAATAGTAAAAAAAGAGGAGGAGGAAAACAAAAAGTGGAAAAGGCCTTGGCTGTGGAGGGTGGGGCCTAAGCAGCGGTGAAGTTTGGGCAGTGGGCGGGCCCTATGCTTAGGACCCAAAGGGCTGGAAAAGGAAGTGGGGTGGGTGGGTGGGGTTGTGGGAGGGGGCTTAGGCTCAACAGAACAGAAGCCCCCAGGCATGCCTCCTGCCTCTGTTCTTAGAGGGTGGGGGGGCCCCATCTGGGAGCCCAGCGTGCTTCCTGGGCTCCAGTGGGTGGTGCAAATGCCCTCTCCTCCTCTACTGCTCCTCCAGTCTTGAGGTCCCCTCCCACCTGCCTCTCCTGATCTCCCCGCCCTCCTTCCTATGCCCCCAGGACCCACGCAGCCTGGAGGGGGCTTTGGAGGGCGTGGGACCAGCCTGGGGGCTTGGCAGGTTCCCAGTGCCCGAGTGAGCGTGGCAAACGTCCTCTGCTCATTTCCTGATCCTCTGGTCCTGGAGGGCCCCTCTCGACTGCCTCTCCTGTTCTCTCCTGGCCTCCCTCCTATGCCCCCAGGACCAACCTGGCCCAGAGGGGACCACTGAGCGTGTAGGACCCAGCCCGAGAGCCGGGCAGAGTTCCCCAGCTGACTGGGCAGGGGAAATGCTGGGCCCGCTCCGCCTCTGATCTGAGCCCCTGAGGGTCCTTCCAGGCGTGGGAACCCCTCCCCTTCCTGCCTCTCAGTCACCCTCAGGGGCGCCTGTCCTGTCCAGGCTCCACTTCTCCTCCCCCCTCAGTGTCCCCACATCCTACCGGTGCTCTTGGGGGTTCTTCCCATCTCCCTGGACGTCAGGGTCCCCCACCAGCATCCGGCAGGCACCCTAGTTGTGGGGAGATGCGAACTCTGCATCTTCCCACACCACCATCTTGACTCGGAACCTCCAGCATAGGCTTTTTCTTCTCCTTCTCTAAAGCCCGCACTTCTTTAATTACTTCTATTTTTTTTAGCCTCGGTGTACTAAGTTGATTAGTCTATCCTTATTCACTTCCCCTACCCTTACCAATCCATGTTTAAAAATATGAAAAGATGACCCACCTATCTAGCAATCAAAAATATTCAAATTAAAGCAAGGAGAGATTATTTTTTACTGCTTCAACTTTGTCTTGCGGTGAAAGTCTAGTGAGATAGTCTTTCATTTTTACTCTTTAAGGGACTGGAAATTACACAGCCTTTTGGAGGGCAGCTTGACAATATGTATAAAGAGATATTATAAACATCCCATCTTTTGAGTCAGAAATTTCACTGATGGGTACTTCCCTGGTGGTCCAGTGGTAAAGAATCCACCTTACAATGCGGGGGGATGCGGGTTTGATCCCTGGTCAGGGAACTAAGATCCCACGTGCTGCGGGGCAACTAAGCCCACAAGCCACAACTACTGAGCTCACATGCCTCAAGTAGAGCCCGCTTGCCGCAAACTACAGAGCCCACACGCTCTGGAGCCCATGCACCACAACTACAGAGCCCACGCGCCGTGGAGCCTGTGCACCACAACTAGAGAAGAGAAAACCTGCATGCCACAACTAGAGAGAAGCCCACACACCACAATGAAGATCCCACATGCCTGAAGAAAGATCCTGCGTGCCGCAACTAAGACCCGATGCAGCCAAAAAGAAATTAAATAAATAAATAAATAATAAATAAATCTTTGAAAAAGTAAAAGAAATTTCACTGATGGAATTAGTGAAATGCAGATGGAGATTCACAGATCATTCCTTTCCCTCAAACTCCTGAGCTCCTCTTAGATTGACAAAATGAACTTTCCTGCCTTTGCTTATGTAGAAGTTCCTCATTTCTTTGGTCACACCCCACCAATGACCTTCAGATATAATCCACTGGAAAAGAAGTCTCTGCATTCATGATCCACTCTAGTACTGCTGCTTACTGTGCCCTATCCCTGAGGTGCTAACACAGCATGCCGACCAAGTTAGTGTTAGCATCTGACCATATAAAACTATATGTTCTTGCTTTATGCTAAGTTAATTTGTTGATGAAAATAAACATATGTGAGATTCTCTAAGTTCTTATTAAAACCATGATATCTTTCTAATAAATTAATTATATCATAGGTGTATTTTGGCCTGTGTAATTTTCTTTAATATAAATGGACATTTCATTCTTTTGAGAGGACATGACTTTTTGTTAATAAACCTTGTAATTTAGCTTAGTAATAAATCAAGATCCAGACCAGTAAAGCCAGTGAATGATAATTACGCTTGGCTGTGTTAGTTATTGAGACTATGAATTAAGAGTTCCCTGAAAGTCCTCTCATGAGAAAGGAGAATCGCTAATATGACATTGTCATCTCTTTCTTGGGTCATTGTGCCTTTGCATAGGAATGAAATGTTCCCTTTACAAATGTGTAATACACATATTAGAATAAACTTCATAACTTAAATGCTTTTAACAGTCAAAAAAAGTAGATAGCAATTTATGCCCTTGCTTAATTATTTTAGAGTATGTAAAAAGCACGTAATAGAAGCAATAGTTGCTATGCAACAAGGATGGCACATTTTTAAATAACTGAGTATTTACTAATTATCATGGATTTTTGTTTATTTCAAGTATTGCTTTGATGTGAAGAAAGCAAATTAATGTGCATGCTGAACATTTTAAATTGGTTCCAAATGCAGTGTTGTTACTTTTCAGTTAAAATGTTGTAATTAAGGGCTTCCCTGGTGGCGCAGTGGTTGAGGGTCCGCCTGCCGATGCAGGGGACACGGGTTCGTGCCCCGGTCTGGGAGGATCCCACGTGCCGTGGAGCGGCTGGGCCCGTGAGCCATGGCCGCTGAGCCTGCGCGTCCGGAGCCTGTGCTCCGCAATGGGAGAGGCCACAGCAGTGAGAGGCCCGCGTACCGGGAAACAAAAACAAACAAACAAACAAAAACTGTTGTAATTAAAACATTTCCCACAGCCAGACTGCTTACAATAAGTGATAGTCACCCATTGACTATCACTTTATAGTGCCATAAACAAATTCCAACCAAATATTTTCTTAGATTATTACTAAAATATCACATTATGGAACATCTTAGGATTATACTATTGACCTCATTTTAAACAGTACATAGCGTTTTGAGAAACCAGTAGTTAAAACAAACAAAACCTTAATTCCTGACTAAGCAAATGGATTTATAGTGAAAACTCAGGGAGAAAAAGTTTACTTCAAGAAATAATTCCAGCATTGAAGGGTGAGGCAAAAAAAATCTCAAATTCTTCTTTAAAATGGAAGAGCCAAATGGCCTAATAATTCCTAATGTACCTCAGTGTACTGTTAATAGAATTTAAAAAAACAACTTGTAAAATACAATTTGACAGAGATACAGTCGTCATTTAAAAAATATCAGTTTTCATTTATGTGTAATTAATGTATGGTTAAAATGAATATTGAGGGTACACTTTAATTTTTTAAATTATGCCATGTAATTTTCAAAATTGAATTAATAAAATCATAAAATTTTAGGTCTGGAATAGCCTGCAAAGATCATCTGATTTAAACCCTTAATCTACATAATAAAAATAGTCTCTATTATTAGAGTGTTTACTATATGCCAAGCCTTGTGCTAAATGTTTTTCATCAATATAATTTTAATCATTCTAACATTATTATTCCCATTGGCACATGGAAAAAAATAAAGCTCAGAGAAGTTAGGTAATTTTCCAAGGTTGTATAGCCAGGAAATGAGAACTGATACAACACCCCCACCCCCTTCAAAAATGAGAGCTAATACAAAGTCCAAAATGTCTGTATTTGGCTTAGGTGGACTAACAGGAACCAGATTTACCCTCCTTCCTGAAACAACTAAAACACTGGAGAAAAGATAGAAACAATGGTTTCAAGACACTGGACATCAGGCAATGAAGGACAGTGATTCTTGGAGATAAGAGACAAACAAGATAACCCCTGTGATTGCCCTAACTTAGTGCCTTGAAATAAATTTAAGGCCATGGTACAGGGAGTGGGAATCCAGGTGGAGTGTGGCAGATTCTCTGAGTTGAGGAGACCTTATGAAGAGTGCAGGGAATCTAAGTGGCTAGAATTCACAGGATAGTGTTCTCAGGAGACAGCTGCACAGAGAAAGAATATTGGATGTCTACAAAGAATCCCCATTAATTATATGTATGCTCAGTGCATATAAATGGGGAAACTACCCAGAGCAAGGGAGACCATCTGAAAGGATCAGAGATAATGCTTACACAAGGCCAATAATAATGCCTGTTCTCACCAGCCAGACTGGAAAACCTATAATTCATAGGGCAGTAGGTAGAGTTCTCAGAAGGGTCTTGCATCAGTAGTAGGGAATAATTAGCCCTAGACTAAATGCTGAGCTGGTCCTGCTCAACAAACTTTAAAAGGAAGGCATTAAAAAAAATCAAGCTGATTCCAAGAAACTTAACTACATCCCAGAAGAGAGTTCAAGAATATTTATAAGAATACAAAAATATCCAGCATTTAACAAGATAAAATTCACAATGTCTAGCATCCAATCAAAAATTGCCCTGCATGGAAACAGGAAAATAGGACTCAAAATGAGAAGAAAGGTCAACAAATAAAAATTGACTCAGAAAGGCACAGATGTTAGAATTAGCAGACAAGGACATTAAAACAGTTATGCTAACTGTATTCCATATGTCCAAAAACTAGAGGAAAAATTGACCATGTTAAGCAGAGATGTGGAAGATATAAAAAAGACCTAAACTGAATTTATAGAGATGAAAACTACAGTTGTCTGAGATGAAAAGTATACTGGATGGGATTAATGGCAGATTAAGCATTCCAGAAGAAGAGATTAGTTAAATTGAAGACACAGCAATAGAAACTATGCAATGAAATAAAATAGAAAAGAGACTCAGAACAAAAAAAGGGCATCAGTGAGCTGTGAGACAAATTCAAGTGGCCTAATATATGTATAATTGGACTCCTCAAAGGACAGGAGAGGACAGAAAAAATATTTGAAGAAATAACAGTTAAAAAAAACAAAATTTGATGAAAACTATAAACCCACAGATTCAAGAAGCTCAGCAAACCTCAAGCATATTCAAGAAGCTCAGCACACCTCAAGCATTATAATCCAATTGCTCAAAATTATTAATAAAAAGAAAATCTTAAAAGCAATCAGAGAATAAAAGACATATATGAGGAACAAAGATAAGGGTGAGAGCTGATTTTTTTTATCATAAACAATATAAGCAAGAAGACAGTGGGACAGAAAGTATTGAAAGAAGAAGGGTGGGGCAGGGGTGAGGGGGTGGTGGTAGGAGCTGTCAACTTAGAATTCTATACAAAGTGAAAATATTTTTCAAACATGAGGGTGAAATAAAGGTCTTTTCAGAATGAAAAAAACAGAAAAAATGTATCTCCAGCACAGCCACACTATAAGAAATGTAAAAAGAAGTCCTTTATTCAGAAGGAAAATTATACCAGATGGAAATATGGATCTATACAAAGGAATGTAGAACACCAGAATCGGTAACAATATGGATAAATATGATATTTTTATCATTTAAATTTCTTTAAATTATAATGGAGTATTTAAATTAAAATATTAATAATCTAATGAGATTTATAACACGTAGAAGCTAAATATATGACAACAATATCACAATAGCTGGGAAGGGAAAGATGGAAGTATACTATTGTGAAATTCTTTTCTTTCTTCTTTTAAGTGAAAATATAATTTATTGGCTCTCGTAACTGCAAAGTTCAGTGGTGGGCTACCTTCAGGCACAGCTGGATTCAGGGCTGTCAAGCTGGTTTTCTGCCAGATTGGTTTCATTTTCAGACTCAGAGTTGTCCTTCCTGATGGCAAAAAGGGAACAGTAGCTCCTCCCGTCTCTTTTCTGCATTCTTAGCAAAAAACTCACTGTAGCTGTCAGATTCTAACTGAATCATGTTCTTAGTCTTGAACCAATCACCACAGCTGGCAAGACTGGGCATGTTGATTCATTTGGACCTGGGTCACATGCTCACCCTTGCAGGACAGATTCCCACTCAACCATATTGACTACAATAGGGGAAGAATGAATCCCTAAAAAAAAAAGAAAATAAAATAAATATCCCCTCAAGTTTTCAGTTGAAAGATGGGCCAAGAGATAGGGCAATGGGTAGGCAAACTGACAATGAGCTGGGAAATACAGTGGACCCTTCTGGGCGTACCTTCCTGGCAGATTACCCTTCTCTGAGAATTTCTCCATCTGCCTCATGGGTTGAGCCAGATTCCTTTCATTTGCCCCACTCTGGCCACTCTACACCCTTGAAACCCTGCTTTCTATCCCCAAAGCCTGAATTGAATGGATGAAAGTAATAGTTCCTGGACCCTCTGACTTTTGGTTGGGGTTGGCGAGTATGGAACAATGGCAGGAGATCTAAGGAAGGGAAGAAGGGGGTCCTTTCATTTTAGTTTTATCCCTCAACCGACCATCACAGCCCCCTTTTTCCTCCAGCCTTATAGAGATATTATTGACATGTGACACTGTAAGTTTAGTATGTACAACATGATGATCTGACACACGCATATATGTGTTGCAAAATAATTACTACAATAGGGTTAGTTAACATATCCTTCACTTCACATAATTACCTTTGTTGTTTTGGTAGTGGTGGTGAGAATATTTAGTTTCTTATACAATATATGAAGTGATATATCACAAGAAGATAGATTGCAATAAGTTAAAAATATATTCTATAAACTCTAAACCAACCACAAAAATAGAAAAACAAAGAGTTACAGCTAATAAACCAGCAAAGGAGATAAAATTGAATTTAAAAAATAATCCAAAAGAAGACAGAAAAAGAGGGGAAAAAATGAGATGGGCCAAATAGAAAATGCATAGCAAGATAGATTTAAAGCTAATTATATCAATAATCAAATGAAATATAAATGGTCTAAACCAGGGTCAGCAAACTTTTTCTATAAAGGTCCAGTTAGTAAATAAAATACAATATTTTTGGTTTGTGGAACATACAGCCTCTGTTGCAACCAGTCCACTCCATCATTGTAGCTTAAAAGCAGCCATAGATGATATGCAAATAAATGGGCATGGCTGAGTTTAGTCTGTGGACCGCGGTTTGCCAAGCCCTAGTCAAAATACCCCCATTAAAAGACAGAGATTGTCATGTTGGATGAAAATGCGAGACTCTACTATATGTTGCCTATAAGAAATGTACTTTTATATAAAGAAATATTTTTAAAAATAGGTTAAAAGTAATGGATGGAAAAAAGATATGCTAGAACAAATCAAAAGAAGCTAAAGTAGCTACATTACAATCAAAATAGATTTCAGGGAAATAAATCAGAATATTTAGAATATTACCAAAGATAAAGAAGGTCATTTCATAATGGTAAAGAGATAGGTTCACCAAGAAGACATAATAATCCTAAATGGTTTTTCACCTAGTAAGAGAACTTAAAAATTAAGCAAAAAATGATAGAACTACAAGGAGAAATAGACAAATCTATAATTAGAGTCAAAGATGTCAATAACCCTCTCTCAATAATTGATAGAAAAATATCCAGAAAACTCATTAAGGATATAAACTATGGAAAATAGTATAATAATTTATTTTGAAGAGATACAGTAAACACTATTACCAAATATGACCTAATTGATATGTATAGAATCCTCCATTTAACAGCAGAATACACATTCTTCTCCAGTGCACATGGGACATTTATTAAAGTAGATCATATACTGGGAGTAAATATGTCTCAATAAATTTAAAAGGATTCAAGTCATACAAAGTATTTTCTCTAACCACAATGGAATCAAATTAGAATTCATTAACAGTTATCTGGAAAAAAATCCCCCAATATTTTGAAACTAAATAAATACCAAGTCCATGCTCTTAACCACTATGCCATGTAGATGTGTAGGAAGACGGCTGTGTGGAAAAACTCACCACGCTGAGCTATGGAGTCCACCAGAGACACTCAGGTGTCTCTCCACCTCATAGTAGCTCTAAGATCTTTGTGAAGGCACTTAATTTCTCTGAGACTATTTCTTACTGTAGACAGTGGGAATAATAATTATTGTATGTTCTTTCCAGGGTTGTTGTAAGAATTAAATGAGTTAGTAGATGAAAAGGGCCCTGTACCATACCACCTAGCCTGTTTGTTACTTGGTGAACATTCTCTCCTTCCGCCCTCAGCTTACTCAGTTCTTGGCAGGACTTCAGTGCATAGTCTGATTCCTTAGCATTCATATTTTTTTACTACAATACAAAGCCTAGTATTTGAATAGTCATCTACTTTTATAATATATTTATTCAGTGGTTAATTTAGAAATAATCTGAAGTATTAGTTTTCAACCAGTATTTGTTTTTAAACTTTTAGAAAATAGTATAATTTATTTTTAGGAGATATATTTTGTTTAATGATATATGTACATCAAATATAAACAAGTGGTCTGATTTCTACTTTGACATCAGAAACTCCCTTGGTTTTAAAGGGATCATCAAAGTAATCAGTGATTATATTTGGTGTTTGGCTCCACGAACAGTTAGAAAATGATATCAAAATCAACCACAAAGATCTCACTTGGAAAATAGTTAGTGGAAAAATAGCATTTTGCACACTAGTATTAGACACAAATATTATAAAACTCTAATTATGCATTTCAACAACAAATACAAAAGGAATTAAAAAACAACATACTCAGAATGCTCTGGAGTCATCAGAAGGCCTTCAGGGAGGAGACAGAGTTTGAGCTAGAGGAAGATATGGATGAATTAACATCTGGAATGTGTACACAGACAATAATTGATTTTTGTGTAGCTCTTGAACTCATATATTATTCATGCTGTTTTTTAGAGATTAGAATTTTTTCATGATTTTCAAAATTACTATGTTATTGTATAAAGCAGTTCATAACATATGTATGCACCATCACCTAATTCATTTATTTTGCATAAACATAAGTCCTGCCATCTAAGATACTTTAAACAAACAGCTCTTATCAACATGTCAAAAACGTAAACATGACGATTTGGTATGAATTCATCTTTTCAATGACAATATACCAGCTTAAGCAAGTCATTGTTTGTGGGCTCATCACTTTGTTCAGACTCTTCAGATCGTGAAGGAACCAGTAGTGTCATCTCTCTGTGCTACAGAGTCAACACATTCAGATGGCTTTTGGCTTCCCACTGCAGCTTCCTTAAATGTTTAGAAATCCCACCTGAAGCTCATCACGTTGCTTCTCTTTCTCAGGTTGTGCAAATTAAAAATCAAATCAGAAATAGTAAATCACTCTTCTTTTTATCTACAGTGTTTTTTCTTTCCCATCCTCCATCTATTCCTTCCTTTTTCCCCTTCCCCTTACCTACACTAGTTCATTCCAAGGAACAGTTCAGGGGCAAGAAGATCTCCTTTCTTCCTGACACAGGTAGAACAGAACATTCTTCTCATTCAACCAGTCAGCCACCCCCTTTCCTTCCCTGAACTCTTCCTTTGTTTCCTCTTCATCAAGGGACTCTGCTGATTTGCTAAATGGCCTCTTCCCCATAATAAATTTAAAGAACTTCTGTTTTTAAAAGTTCTTCTCAAGTCCTTCTGTCATCTAATTTCGTTTGTCCTGTCCCACATAGTTTATGTACATCCTTGTTCTCTTAATTTGAATCCATATTTTGAAATATGTCTTTTTATCCTAAAATAACTCTGGCTCTACCAATTAACCACACAAGGAAATTTTTTTGAACACTTGATATTTTAGTACCTTGGCACAAATTTTTCTTGAGTTTTTCAAAAAATGTTTGTTTACTCTTTTTTTTATATAGTGTCATGGTATCTTGTGGGCTATTAACTCTTGAAGTTTTCTGAATGTTTTGCATTTGATTTCCTCCTTTCATGTGTTCTTGACTTATCTATTCCAGTGTGGCTGGAGCGCAGTAATCAAATGGGAAAGGCAGTAAAAGTCAGGTTGGAGAAGTCCAGGGCCGCCATACATGCTGTTCAGTTTGCATCGTGACTAATAGCACAGGCCAAGGGAGAGAAGGGAGCTGGAATCCGGCCTGGGCTCTGCTCACCAAGTCTTGTGCCTTGCCCAAGGCTGTGTTTATCTAAGGAAGGCATGCTTTTTTGATTTACACAAAGGTGTCATATGGGCTGATGGTGGTCCTGTAGAAGATCGTGTATGGAAGTTTGGATTTTATACTAATGCATTGAAAAACCACTAAGAAGGAATAAAATCATCCAATTTATAGTTTGTGAAGAACACTCTGCTGTGTATCAGGTGTTGGAGAGAGGCAGGAATAGAAGTAAGGAGGCCACTCAGGAGGTGGTGGTGACCACAACTAGGGTGGTGGAAGTAGAGGTGTAGAGAAATGGATGGATTCGATGCATCTTTTGGAGGCAAAATGAACAGGACTTGGTGCTGGATTAAGTGTGGAGGGTAAGGGAGACAGAAGTGTGAAAGGTGATTACCCCAGTTACTGACTTGAATAACTCGATGGGTGACGGTACTGTGTCCTGAGATGGGGAGCATTGAGGAAGGAACAGGTGGGGAGGGAATTGTATCAAGATCTCTGGTTCAGACAGTTTTTTTGAGATACCTGTGATGTATCTAAATGGCTACCAGGAGGCAAGTGAACACAAGTACCTGGAATTCAGAAGAACATCTGCTCTTTTTTCTGAGGGCCCTGAGGCCCTCCTTGTCTTTTGTAATCTGCTAGCAACACACCTGAACAGTTCTATCATGTTCCTAAATGATTATCGGTATCCTTTCCCCCAAACAATCCAGAAATTTATTTTGAGAGAGCCAAAATAACTCCGTGCATTGAGTATAAACGTAACTGTTTTGCCTTGACGCAAATGATCAGTCCTATACCCAGTGCAATAAATCCCACAGACCCCACACTGGGACTAGTCTTCTATGTGGATTTTATGTAATTTAAGTGGCTTCCTGAAAACTTTCTTAGCAAACTTTCTGTTTCCTGGTACCCTAGTTTCAGTATCCCCTTGAGAAATTCAGGTTGACCTCTCTCCTTCTCCTCTTAGTGGCCTGAGAATCACAGTCACCATAAGTCATGTTTGACGGTTTTTCTCCCAAGTTATCTGGCATTTACTCCCTCTTAGAATTTATAATCATGGCACAATGTAAATCTCGAGCCAGCCTGTCACTGGGATCCCTTCTCTACTCCACTATATAGTCTCCCAGGGCTAAATGACTCCAGGACTCATAGATTTGTTCTCTCGCTCCAGTAGACAGAGCCAAAACCAATGGTTAAAAACCATGGGGAGAGAGATGCTGGCTCAACTGAAGGAAAAACTTCCTAATGCTGAGCGCTATCTGAAAATGGAAACGCCTGCTGGGGAAGGAGTGAATTATGGTTTCTGGTGGTGTTGAGGCACAGAGCAGACAATGATTTGGTGCAAATTCCACGGTAGAGACTGAAGTCAGGGTGTAGAAATAATCTCCACTGACTATTGAATCCCTGCTTGTGCAAGAGCTTTACACAGATGTTTCATCTCATTTATAATCCTCATAACGACCCCCAAGGGAATTAGTTATAACCACATCAGGAGAGGTTACAGTCACAATTTAAGATCACACAACTAGAGTGGCAGAGCCAGGATTTAGAGCCAGGATTTAAACTCAATCCAAAGCCTTTGTTTATTCTTCCACAATTCATGGAAGCTTGAGAAAACGAACTAGGGGATTTCTAAGGTCCCTTCCAGCACCGTGATTTTATGTGAGTCAAAATCTGGATACGGGCATCACTGACTATGTTTTCCTTCAATCAGCCTTCTGGCCTCAGTCGCATTAAAATGATAATCTTTGACCCCAAAACTGTCTCATCTCTATCAAGAAAGGACCATTTTTAAAAAATCGACATTTATTCCTTGTATCCACTCTTAGTTTTCAGCAGAACTTAGTGTAAGAGCCTCAAAATCTTTTGTTTTTTCCTTATAGGGTTGCTGGCAAGGACTGAGTTTACACCATAAATGTACAGAAGATTAAGCTTTTAGTATTTCTGAAAACTGTTATAATATATTGTACTAACTTCTCTACTCATTTTACAGGTTTTGATGGTCTTAGAGGATGTAACACTATTTGACCTAAGGTCAACTTTTCTGGCCCGAGTTCTGAGTCAGGTTGTTTTTAAACATTAGAATTTAAAAATTAATATTAGGATTAGAATTTTTAAAATTATTAGATCCTGAGTTCTCATCACAAGAAAAAAAATCTATTTCTTTAATTTTGTATCTATATGAGATGATGGACGTTCAGTAAACTTATTGTGATAATAACTTCAGGATATATGTAAGTCAAATCTTTATGCTATACACCTTAAACTTATACAGCACTGTCAATTATATCTGAATAAAACTGGGAGAAAAAATATGAGTCTGAAAATAGGCTTAATTTACTTATCTTAAGATAAAATGGCTCTATTTGTGTGTTAAATGCTATTTTCTAGGTTGAAGCTGAACTCGCCAAGGAAAGGGCCCAACATTTAGTTGAATTTCAGGAGCAAGCTCTTCTCTTTAAAGAAGTTAAACTGGAACTCGATATTGAAAAGGAAAAACACCAAGAAATAATCCAAAAGTGTAAGAAAGAAAAAGAAGAACTACAAATGAAGGTCTGTCATTATGATGTTCATCATTATTTAATGGGTTTGAAACTGTAGATGTTGGTTATTTCCTCCTAAGGACACCACTATATTTATAACTCCTGTAGATTTTCTCATGGTCATTGTGCCTTAGTTTTAGGTAGATAGAATGGTTTGGCTATTCTCCAGAATGAATGACTGAGATAAATTATATAAGCATACAATCCAGCTATGTATGGTATTTTTTCCTACTAAAATAAACTTATTTTTAAAACAGCATAAATTATGTAACTAATAATTAGCATGGTTAGATGTTCCAATACCTCGAGTATCCAACAAAAGATAATGAGGTGTTTCACATAATTAAAATTTTACCAACAATTAAAGCCTATCCCCTTTAATGGCAAATATTTTCAACTCTAAATATTTTTGAATGAAGGGAAATATTTTTTAAATGTAATCACACCTCCATAATTTCTTTTTTTCAAAGTATCATTTTAACTTTATTTTATTTGTTTTTGGCTGCGTTGGGTCTTTGTTGCTGCGCGCAGGCTTTCTCTAGTTGCAGTGAGCAGGGGCTACCCTTCATTGTGGTGCACGGGCTTCTCATTGCAGTGGCTTTTCTTATTGCAGAGCATGGGTTCTAGGCACGTGGGCTCTAGTACTTGTGGCTTGCGGGCTCTAGAGTTCAGACTTAGTAGTTGTGGCGCACGGGCTTAGTTGCTCCGTGGCATGTGGGATCTTCCCGGACCAGGAATCGAACCCGTGTCCCCTGCATTGGCAGGCGAATTCTTAACCACTGTGCCACCAGGGAAGTCCCCATAATTTCTTAAGCAATGCATCCTAAACATAATACAAGGTTTTGTTAAGGTTCCCTTGTTTTCATAACACCTGAGAGTAGAATGTGTGTGTGTGTGTGTGTGTGTGTGTGTGTGTGTGTGTGTATTAACCAAGACCCAGTGGTGAAGTCATATTTTTGAATAAACTCATTAAGAGTCTATGTAAATTAGCCTTAAATGAGACTTACTGGCCGCTACTTTGGTGTATAGAGGGTATGGTACAGCCTTTTCAGTAGCTCACTGGGAACGATAGGCAGGGCTAGCCACGTGAGTGTAGCACCATAGGTCCCCACACTCAAAAAGGCCTTTCAGTTTTAACATTCTGCAAATGCTGTCTTGAAATTCTTAATAATTTTACATCTGGGGGGACTTCCCTGGTGGTCTAGTGGTTAAGACTCCCCCTTCCAATGCAGAGGGTTTAACTTCCAATATGAGTTGGACCCCTGGTCAGGGAGCTAAGATCCCACATGCCTTGGGGCCAAAAAGTCAAAACATAAAACAGAAGCAATATTGTAACAAATTCAATAAAAACTTTAAAAATGGTCCACATCAAAAAATAAACTCTTAAAAAATTTTTTAAAAAGTAATTTTATCTCTTAATTTGTGTTTTGTTAAGTGAAGTCATTTTGGGACAATGGAGTATGCGCTGGGAACTTGTAACCTGGCTCACCTTAGGCCCCTCCTCTTCTGGACAGATTCTATCCTAGACAGACCTCTTGCTTCCTGGCTCCTGCCCCCCACCCCACTTTTCCCGTAACCTTGTGACTGCTGTTGCAGTCCCCAGGTGGCTCAGGACCAGCAGCAGGGGAATGCTGAAAGGCAGGCCCCAACTTACCAGGGCTACAGTCTTTCAAGAGAAATCGTAAGTCCAGATTTTGTGAGTGAATTCTCTTGATTTTTAAATTTTTTTTTAAAGGAATATTATTCAGCTTTATTTACTTATTTATTTTTGGCTGCACTGGGTCTTCATTGCTGTGTGTGGGCTTTCTCTAGTTGCAGTGAGCAGGGGCCATTCTTCGTTGCGGTGTGCAGACTTCTCATTGCAGTGGCTTCTCTTGTTGCAGAGCACAGGCGCTAGGTGCACAGGTTTCAGTAGTTGTGGCACACAGGCTCAGTAGCTGTGGCTTATGGGCTCTACAGCACAGGCTCAGTAGTTGCAGCGCATGGGCTTAGTTGCTCCGCAGCATGTGGGATCTTCCTGGACCAGGGCTCGAACCCGTGTACCCTGCATTGGCAGGTGGATTCTTGACCACTGTGCCACCAGGGAGGTCCCTTGATTTTTAAAATGTTGACTCCCTTTTTAAAAAATCAAAACATGTTTGTGGCTATGTGAGCCTCCTCTCCCCAGGATAACCTGCTCTGTTTCAGTGTCAGCTCTCCTCTGGATGAAGGAAACTACTGTTCAGACCTAGCAGTGGCCCTCTTCCTTCCTGGATTAATTGAAGAAAATGGAATATTAATTTAATTTATAAAATTACTAATGTGGTAAATAGATTTCTTGTAAAAGTTATTCTTAATGTAAATTTAACATTTGAAACAAATTTTGGATACATAATTTAAGTAATGGTTCACAAAATCCTTGGAACTTTGGTCTATGAATGTTTTCCAGATTCTTCATGGGCTGATTTCTTGTACTAATATTTATGTGACAATATCCATAGCATAAATAATAAGGATATGTTTCATCAGGAGTTTTGCTCTTCCTGGTCTGTTTTCTGTTATTTGTTTTGCTTTTTAAGGAGAAAAAATTAAGTAATCTTTTCCCTTCTAAAGAATTTCATGACTTTGAGGAGAAGTTTCTCAAGTTATTCTTTCCTCTCTTTGTCTAGAGGTACCACCTTCAGAAGCAGTATATTTTCTAAGTATTCTGGTATCGTCTAGAACTGCACTGTCTAATGTGGTAACTTATGTGTCTACTTAAGTTTCAATTAATTAAAATTAAAGTGAAAATTGAGTTCCTCACTCATGTTCGCCACGTTTCAAATGCACAAGAGCCCATACTAACAAGCGAGAGCCTATTATGTGCATTTCTTCCCAAGTTAACGAACAGTGATATCACCTTCATAGCTTGGAACTGGCCATGGTGAGAGTATTCACACCATGGAAATTAGATATAAATCTGGCTTTTGTGTGTGTATGTGTGAGTCCGTTGTCAAACATTTACCAGCACACCACTATCAATAGTCACATGTGGCTAGTGGCTACCATATAGGACAGCACAGAATATTTCTATCATCACAGAAAGTTCTGTTGGGAAGGGCTTCTATAGAAGGTGTAGTGTCTAGGGTACCTCCAGTCATCATATTCAAGAAAGAAAAAAAATATATCGAAGGAAAACTTGTATGGTTTGAGTAGACTATAGGTGTGGTGCTCTCCTACATGCATCCCCAAACATCAGGCATTTCTAGGTCCCAAAGCCACCCTAAAGTGAGTCCAGACAGGCACTTGATCAAGACTTGAGCTGTCCTTGGTAGCTCAGTTCAGCCACAGAGATTTATGTATTTCCAAGTATGCCCAAGTGATTAATGCAATTCCATTTTAGTTGATAAAAATAAAATTTTAGTCTTAACTTTTAAAATCTTGAAGCCCTATATATGTCATAGGATTTGTTTTCATCAGATCAGAACACCAGTTATTTAGAATAAGCCACTTAAAACCACGAGAATTCTGTGGATACCTAGAGACTATCACCCACAAACTAATGCAAGATTTATCTTACAGATATCTGACTTAATTGAAGGCTCTACTAAAGATCTAAGGCTGAAAGTGGCTGCTCTTGAAGAAAAGCTCCATGAATCCCATATTCAATATACTGAAGAATCTGAGTTAAAGGAGAAAGAAATCGAAAACCTTAAAAATTTGGTTGCAGAATTTGAATCACGCTTGAAGAAGGAAATTGACAGTAATGATTCAGTTTCAGAGGACTTGAGGAAGGAAATGAAACAGAAGTCAGATGAACTGGAAAGAGCAATGCTGGCACAAGCACAACTGATACAGCAATTCAACCAGTCCCAGGAAGAGGTAAGAAGCAGGTGATGGTACCATTGCAATTAGTGAAAGAGTGCATGTTCTTTCAACAAACAAAACAGGAAAGGTAGCTTGGTGTCATGCAAAGAGTCCTGGACTATTAATCAGAGATCTGGGGTCATATCCTGGCTCTGTCCTTAACTAGGCAGGCACTTAACCTCTCTGGACCTGGCTTCCTTTTCTGTAAAATGAATAATACATTTAACTACATAATCTCTAAGGTTTCCTGAGCCAGTTCTACTGTGTTGCAAATGACCATTTAAAACCTCTAAGATTAGAAATCTTTATAAATTTATGTCTTATTTGTTGTGACATTAAATCTTTGCCAAAGAAACTTTTAGAGTACTTGCTGCTTAAGTTAATATTTTGGACAATATATTTTAAAAACAATTGTTCTTTAGGGTTTTATTTTTCTGTCAATCTAAAGTTATAAGATAATTTACATGTAGTGGTCTTCTTTCCTATGTATGCATGATTATTTCAGCAGTGTTTTTATTTAAACCGGAGTAGACTTATTTCGATTTGAAATTTTTTTCCTAAGAAAATCTTATTTCTGAACTGCTGAACAGTTTAGAAATGGTGGATGCTATGGAATGAGTGTGTGTGTGTCCCCCCAAATTCATATGTTGAAACCTAATCCCCAGCGTGATAATGTGTGGAGGTGGGTCTGTGGGAGGTGATTACATCTTGAGAGATGAACTAATTTCCTGAATGGGGTTAGTGCCCTTATGAAAGAAAACTTCCTCGCCCCTTCCACCATGTGAAGACACAGCAAGAGGATGGCCATCTTGAATCAGGAAGCGAGCCCTCACCAGACACCAAATCTGCTGGCACCTTGTTCTTGAACTTCCCAGCCTCCCAAACTGTGAGAAATAATGTTTGTTGTTTGAACCACACAGCCTCTTGTATTTTGTTATAGCAGCCCAAATTTATTAAGACAGTGGGGCAATTTTCCAATAGCCAAGAATTAGAATATTGTCACATTAGAATATTTGATCCCATTTATGACAGTATAGCAAATAAAGGCAAATGGAGGAAGATTCTGAATGTTAGTGATGAGTAATTTTGGGGGGGTTTTATTGGCATCTTAATAAAAGAATAAAAGGAAAGTGCTAGTAGTAATATTGATCGTTAACAAACATACCATGTTTTCTTCCTGTATTTAAATTATCAACCCAAATTAAAAGTTTATGCTATCATTATAATTATGAAGTGAACCTATTGCAAAGAAATTTTAAGTTAAAATGTAGAATTAAGAGAATACTGGATCAAGAATAATGCCTAAAACCCTATAGAGTAGGAATTATTTCCATGTTACAGATGAGGAACTGACTCAAGATATTTGAATAATTTGTAAGGTCACACAACATGGTGGAGCGAAGATTCAAATATGAATCTCCAAGATTTGACTCTCCAAACTTCATCTCCATGAATCTCTATACTTCCTCTTTTAGGATACCAGAATTCTAGTTATTCTGCTTCCAAATTTCAAAGTGACCTCAGGCTTGGCACTCAACATCTCCAGGACACACACACACACACACACACACACACACACACACACACACTGTCTCTCTCTCTCTCTCTCTCTCTCTCTCACTTTTAGAATAACAACAAACACACTAGTGCTTACTCCACCAGATGGTTAGGGTGTTACGTGATTGAGTGTCTCCTGTTGGAACACAGCAGCACAGCCTCCCTTGAAAAAGGGAGCTGCTCCACCAGTCCAGGCAGGAGTGGCAAGAGCGAGCACACATGGATTCAGCTCTGCTGGAGAAGGAGAGAGGTGATGCTTCAAATGAGACAGCAGTGTTGAAGTTCAAGAGGAGGAGGGACAGCAGATTAAAGGAGAAAAAACTCAAAGTTACTAGACCAGCAGGTTTTCTAACTCCTAAATCCCCAAAAGAAATGGCAATATGGAAAGTGACGAGTAACTTATAAACTAGGACATGTAGAAAAAGACTGAAGGGTCAAATCCAGTAAATATACAATAGGCAACTATTCAAGTGCCAGGCACTGTGCTAATCATCAATATGCAATTATGAACAAGACTGGCAACTGCCATTCCCTGCTTTCAAAGAGGAATTTACAGAAAATATTACGTGAGCAATTAAATTGACATCCAGAGGAAGGAATGGCCTAAAAAGAAACTTCTCATATAAAACTCACAGACTAAAAGCTAAAAAATTGGCCATAAGGACTTGCATTAGTTTTCTATTGTTGCATAACAAATTGTCATCAAAATCAGTACTTCAAACAACATCTATTATCTCATAGTTTCTGAGTGTCAGGGATCTGAATGTGGGGCTTAGCTGGATGCCTCTGGCTCAAGGCCTCTCATGAGGTTGGTGTTAGGGTGTCCCTTAGAAGTTAAATAATTACAGCTGAACTGTAAGAGTAAATAATTAAGGCTGCTTCTCTGGTTAAGAATGCTAAAGTCCAGAATATTCTTATAAAAATAGGAAATGAGCTAATAAAAGTGATAGGAGTTATGAGCAAGAAAGAATCAAGGTTGTTAACAGGTAAAGTGAAAAGCACTACTTTTTTGTGACCATGCATTCCAGACACTTGAAATTTCTCAGGTTCTGGAGAAAAAAAAAGCTTCATTTAAGTGGAGAACAAATTCCCATTAAAAAGAAGATAAATTAATGGTCTAATAAGGAAGCTAATTAAGGGGAGGAAAGCCCTGCTCTCATTCAAGAGGCCAGAGAATAGATAGAACTTTGTTTTTAATTGTATAAAGAAAGTTCTCAAGGATAGGAGGAAAGCCATAGCCTCTAAAGGGCAAAATGGACATTCCTGCATGGAGCAGGGATTAGTGGAGAGCTGCCACAGAGACAAGGGTCAAGAAGGTGAGGCGACAAGGGTCAAGAAGGTGAGGCAACAAAAGGTGCAGGTCAATAAGAAGAAAGAAAATGGGAAGTAGAACTGTATGGGAAATGTAAATGTGAAAAGGGGGTTCCTGAAATTCTATATAGGGCAAAGACACAGACATAAAAATTGGAACATTAAAAAAAAAAAAGTAGCAAGTCAGAAAAGAAACATAATATGTTAGAGAATAGGACATTATCATTTAAAGTCAGGTTAAAATATATCACATGCTTCTTGCTGCCAGTTTTCCTTCCTACTAGCTCTGTATGAGTCCTATCAAGACAGTGTGGCCCCGATGTTAGGGGCCTTGTGATCCAGAGGAAGAACGTGGTAAATCTGAAAAAACAGTTCATGTACAACTATCAAAGGAAAGCCAGTACAGAGAGTTCAATATTTTTGTTGTCTTAAAAGTATAGATAAGGAAAACATAAGGGGCAGAAGTTTTAAATTCTACTACTTCCTGCAGCTATTTGATGAAAATGGAAGATTCAAAAATAGGAGGGATTGCTCTTGGTTAAACATGGAGAATTGAATGCATATGTTTATCTCTGCTTCCATGCCAAACACCACTAAAATGACAGTAAGTTAATAAAAAGTGAATAAATCCATAAGGAAAAAAGAACAAGAAAGGAGGTGACACTAGATGAAAAAGACATTGACTAAATTTTGGAAAATGGAAAGTAAGGTATGGATGAGAGGTAATCAGCAGGCTACGGCTATTGAAACCTAATGCCTGTGGAGAGTGTGGGAGTACGCGGAATCCTAAAAGGAGCAAACCCAATCACGTGACATGACACTGGAAAGGCTCAGGAATTGAGGACACCAGATACCTCTGAAAGAGGGAGAGAAGAGTGGATCTGAAAACAGGGCTGTTTGAATTATTGTAAAAGGAGCAAATAGATGCTTAGATGCCCTCTCTAACCCCCAAGCGGCCCCCACCTACCATCCTGGCAGGATACCAAAGGTTTACACTCTAGAAAAACTGAATGAAAGAGGCTTTGGTCTTGAGGATACACAACAGCAGAATATGGGATAAGGCAAGAGCTGGACTGAAGGTCTGTGTATTATAGGGTGAGACGTCCCAGTCCCTAAAACCCACTCACTTTCCAAAACACAGACAACCAGGCTTATCTATCAATATCCAGGAAATTGGAGGAGCCTTCTGTGGCGAAATGAGCTAGCTCAGAAGAAAAGACCTCTGGATACTGATAATTGGGGTCTTTTAATTAAAATGTTTTTTTTTTATTGGAGTATAGTTGCTTTTCAATGTTATGTTAGTTTCTACTGTGCAGCAAAGTGAATCAGCTATACGTATACATATATTCCCTCTTTTTCGGATTTCCTTCCCATTTAATAGGTCACCACAGAGCACTGAGTAGGGTTCCCTGTGCTATACAGTATGTTCTCATTAGTTATCTATTTTATACATAGTATCATGTATATATGTCAATCCCCATCTCCCAATTCATCCCACCCCACCATCCCCCTTGGCATCCATACGTTTGTTCTGTACATCTCTGTCTTTATTTCTGTTTTGCAAATAAGGTCATCTATACCATTTTTCTAGATTCCACATAATATGCATTAATATACAATATTTGTTTTTCTCTTTCTGACATACTTCACTCCATATGACAGTCTCTAGGTCCATCCACGTCTCTACAAATGACCCAATTTCATTCCTTTTAATGGCTGAGTAATATTCCATTGTATACATACACCATATCTTCCTTATCCATTCCTCTGTTGATGGACATTTAGGTTGCTTCTATGTCCTGGCTATGGTAAATAGTGCTGCAGTGAACATTGGGGTGCATGTGTCTTTTTGAATTATGGTTTTCTCTGGGTATATGCCCAGAAGTGGGATTGCTGGGTCATGTGGTAGTTCTATTTTTAGTTTTTAAAGGAACCTCCATACTGTTCTCAATAGTGGTTGTATCAATTTACATTCCCACCAACAGTGCAAGAGGGGTCCCTTTTCTCCACACCCTCTTCAGCATTTATTGTTTGTAGATTTTTTGATGATGCACATTCTGACCAGTGTGAGGTGATACCTCATTGTAGTTTTAATTTGCATTTCTTTAATAATTAGTGATGTTGAGCATCTTTTCACGTGCCTCTTGGCCATCTGTATGTCTTCTTTGGAGAAATGTCTGTTTAGGTCTTCCACCCATTTTTTGATTGGGTTGTTTGTTTTTCTGATATTGAGCTGCGTGAGCTGTTTGTATATTCTTAAGTAAAAGTTATATCTATGTCCAATCTACCCACTGAGACATATACTGGTAAATAAGCCCTTATGCAGGCACACAGAGCTTCCAGTAACATTTTGAAGACTCATTTTTAAGCCCAAAAAGCCAAGAATCCCCAACCATTTGAGGAGCACCTCTAACATGAAAGGCAGAAGTCAGGATCAAACAAATAAGCAAAAAAAGAACTCATAGGAGACAGATACAAAACAATGTGGGAAGCAAAAGTGAGCTTCAAAAAAGAGCACAATTAATATCCTTAGAGAGAAAAGAGAAGATATTGTATCCATGAAACATGAACAGAGGCTATTAAAAAAAAAAAAGAACAGGAATGAGTATTAAAATACAAGAATTGAAATAAAAAATTTAATATTTGGCTTAGATGATAAAGATGAAGAAATTACCCAGAAAGTAGAAGGAAAAGGCAAAGAGATGGAGAGAAGAAAAAATTAGAAGATCAAGCTAGGATGTCTAATACCTCATTAACAGGAGTTCCAGAAAGAGAGAACAGAGAAAATGGAAGGGAGAAAACTACCCAGGAACTAATCCAATAATTTTTCGAAGTACTGAAGGGCATTTCTATATTGAAAGGGTCCACTCAGCATGATGGATGGCAAAGCAAACACATCATGAAATGTCATTACCTTAAGGACAAACGTAAGTACTTAAAAGCGTTCAGGAAAAAAAGAGGGGTCACTTAAAAAGGATTAGAAATCAAAATGGCATCTTTACAACAGCAGTAGAAACTAGAAGCCAATGGCTTCCAAATTCTGAAGGAAAATTTTTTCCAACCTAGGATTCTATATCCTGCTAAATCATCAATTAAATGCAAGTGTCAAGGATATTTTCAGACATTAAAGTTCTCAAAAACGGTACTTCCCTTGCAGCCTTTCTCAGGAAACTGTTAGAAGATATACAACACCACAAAGAGGGAGTAAACTAAGGGAGAAGACACAGGAATCAGGAAATGAGTGTTCCAGCACAGGAGAGAGGTAGAGGAATTCCCCAGGATGGTGGTGGGAAGAAATCCAAGGATGACAGCAGTGCAACAGATTTAGAGAATAGCCAGGTTGAGTTCTGCAGAAGAATGGAGGGTTTTTAGAAGTATGTCTCTGATAAAAAAGAGAACTGATAGATTACATGGAGTGCTTGAACATGTTGAGAGGATATTTACACGTCTGTAAGTAGGTTTGGTGAAAAATTAGTTATCAACACCTAGAAAATTAAGCAGATAAGTAACGGGATAATAATAAACTCTAGAAGGAAACTTTGCAAGAAAGAAAATGTAATCATAGTACACTGCATGGCTAAGATGTACATAATATTTATATGCTATAATCATATAAGGTGTAATATAGATTTGACTGAAAATTGCTATAGAAATTGGGAAGATTTTCCAATAAAATTGTGATAGAAGCTTCTCCCAAAGGAGCAGAAACATCTCCTAATGGGGGGAAGAGAAACAACTGTTACGAGTTGAAATAGGAAGTTAAATCCTTGTCTTTCATTCTATGAAATCAGTAGATAACGACTTCAAAACTGAAAACTATGAGATAGCTGTATAATGATATTATTTAGGACTATGGAGACAAATATCATAAGAAACAGCTTAAAAACCTGAAAATGGTTGTTCCTGGGAGGCAGAGCTTGTAAGTGTGAAGGAATACTTTATTTCATTATAATTTTATAGTATTTTAATTCTTAACTATGCATAATATAT
The DNA here is from genome assembly GCF_005190385.1 of Monodon monoceros. Lineage (NCBI taxonomy): Eukaryota > Metazoa > Chordata > Mammalia > Artiodactyla > Monodontidae > Monodon > Monodon monoceros. Next base: position 106,924,156 of record NW_021703767.1, on the reverse strand, counting down.
TACCTTAATTTTAAAAAATAATTTAAAATAATGGAAAGGAGTAAATTATAAAGAGGACCTGATAGAGAGGGCAGCAGAGGAAAGGATAAAGGACAAGGTTATAGAAGAAAAACCAGGAAAGTTATAAGTAAAGCAAATAAACAACAGAATACGAAGCTTAATGAGATATGTTTTAAGATTATGAGAAATTTAAAAATTAAGACAAAGCAGATTCTAGCTTAAATTTCAGTAACAGGTGCCTGACACACTTCTGTTTATTCTTCAAGTCTGAACAAAAGGAGAGCTCCTCCATGAACCCACAGAATCCCAGAGGCAAGCTTGGATATACATCTGTGTGCCTAATGTGGCTGTTTTTGTTTTTTTTAATCTTACTTTTTTATTGAAGTAGAGTTGATTTACAATGTTGTGTTAGTTTCTGGTGTACAGCAAAGTGATTCAGTTTTATATATATATATATATATATATATATAATATACATATATATCCTTTTTCATTATAGGTCTAATGCAGTTGTTTATGCACTCATTTAACATGTAAGTAGTTGTTTTCTTGTTTTTGTGGTACACGGGCCTCTCACTGTTGTGGCCTCTCCCATTGCGGAGCACAGGCTCCGGACGCGTAGGCTCAGTGGCCATGGCTCACGGGCCCAGCCGCTCCGCGGCATGTGGTATCTTCCTGGACCGGGGCACGAACCCGTGTCCCTTGCATCGGCAGGCGGACTCTCAACCACTGCGCCACCAGGGAAGCCCCAATAGTTGTTTTTTAATAGATGCTAAGAAGAAGTATTAATTTGGGTAAAGGCATACTTTCTGAGGGAGATGTGCTGTATTAGATGGGGCAGTCAGAGGACTCTCTGAGGAGATAATATTCAACCAGACCTGAAGTGAGGAAAAGAACATTCCAGGCAGAGCGAACAGGAAGTGTAAAGGCCCTGTGGCTAGGAACATCCTGGGAACCTTCAAGGAACCACAAGGAAGTCAGCAAGCATTGCTGGTGCTTAGTAAGCAAGGAGGATGTGGTAGAAAGCAAGGTTGGAGGGGCCAATTCATGTGGAGTCTTTGAAGGCAGTAAAGACTTTGGATTTTTTTCTAAGTGTGATGAAAAGCTACCTGGGAATTTTGAACAAGTGAGTGACATGATCTTACTTATTTTTAGAGAATAACTGACTGCTTTGTGGAAAATAGGTTGCAAGGTGGTGGGGGAAGGCAAAAATGAAAGCAGAAAGACCTATTACAAGGTCCTTGAAAAGGTCTAGAAAAGCATTGATGGTCATCGTGGTAAAGGAGGTGACAAGTGGCCAGATCTGGTATATATTTCCTAGATGGTGGCAACAGAAGTTGGAGATGGGTTGGATGATATGAAAGACCAGGAAGGGTCAAGGATAACTCCAGAGTTTGGAATCTCAACAACTGAGAGTGAAAGTGCCATTTACTGAGATGGGAAACACTGGTCAAGGAATGCAACTGGGGAGGAATGTCAAGAATTTGATTTGGGACATGTTAACCCTAATATGTATGTTAGATATCCAAATGGAGGTGTCGAATGGGCGGTATGTTCAGGGGAAGGCTGACTAGAAATGCTGATTTCGGAGACGTCCACGTGTAGCTGATACTTATGCCTTGGGGCTGAATGAGATCACCCAGGGCATGAGGTAACAAAGAAGAGGGTGGAGAACTCTTCAACTCTGAGAGGCTGGGAGGAGGAGGAGGCTAGGCCATGGTGACAGAGAGGGAATAGCTAGTGAGGTAGGAGGAAAAGAGGAGACTAACAAGGACTGTAAGGAAAGAAAGTGTCTAAGGAAAGGAGCATGCAACTTAGGCTCACAATCTCCTGTATAAGAACTTTGATTTCAGATAGGTTTTGGAATTCAACTTTGAATTTTAGAAAGTTAACAAAATGCACATGCCCCTGGAGATCTAGAGTAGCCTCTTCCATGCAGTGACATTAATATTTCTGCAGTGAAACACAGGAATGGCCCCACTGAGTGAAATAACAAGACTATCAGTCCAGTCAGATTTTATTACCAAATGTTACAAGTTAGACACATTTTTCTTTACTGAGCTTTTTGGATGTCAGAATTGTGGCTAATGCATTGTAGATGTATATTTGCTTTCTTTCTTTACAACAGCTGTTTTTGCTGTTTCTGTTGGTTCACCTGACCATCTCTTGGCATCCTGGATCTGTTTTTGTTTAAAAAACAAAAAAGGGGAGTATATATGTTTCTCTATAGGATCACATACATAAAGAAATGTCAGGAAAAAGTGAAGGGAGAATTTTCCCCAAACTATTTACAGTGGTCACCACCGGGGGATAAGAAGAGATGGGCAGAGGTTTCACTTCTTATAGCTTTTTAAAATTGGGGGGATTATGGATGACTTTTAAATTTTTTGGTGTTCTGAATATTTTCCAAATGTAAAGCCTATTTAAAAAAAAAAACCTATTTATTTAGGAAAGTTTACTAATACATCTGGTAAGGATGGGTCTAATTAAAATTTAGGAATACATACATTTGAAAACATAAATAGTTTTCTGCAAGAGGGATTTGCCTAGTTTTAAGATATGCATTTACTGTATTTCTGTATTTATTTGATATAGAGAAAATGCTACACATTTCTCTGGTAACTCCATTTATGAGAAACCAAAGTTAGTAAATTAAAAAATGAGTAGCTCTCAGTTTGGGCCTGAGTAAAGAGAACATCTGAGTCTTTTCCAAAGAGTAAAGGGGTAAATGGGAGGTTCTCTAACTTCTGGCTCCACAGGGAACAGGAGAGGATGGGGTGTAGGTGTGGAGGGGCTGTTCCTAGGGTTGGTTGGCAGGGGTAGAGAGCTCAGATTGAGGATCTCCAGTCGTGGAGAGGCAGATCTAGGCAAGACTGTCTTTCACGTATTGGAGAGTCAGCCCTTATGCAGAGTATGGATGACAGAAATTTGACAGAATAAGGAAAAAATACGGAGAAATTGTTTTTTGTTGTAGTTAATTAATACTAATTAAGTCTCAATTAAAGTTGGCTTACTGACTTAGAAAGTAAATTCTGAACACTGTGTCTTCATGGGCTCTTCCTCTCCATCCTGAAAATCCGCTCTTGAAGCCTATCAGTCCAAGGGAGTATTGCCCTCTGTTTCTACTTCTGGTTTGAAGTCTGCCATAGTTATTTCACAGTGTCCATTATGTTTGCAAGCACAGAAATACAATTTTAAGAACAACCTGCCTGACATCCGTTTTGCTTCTTTCCTGGAAATTTATTCAGATTCTCCTTCATGCCTTTCCAAAGGGCCATTTCCACTGTTTTTCTGCAGTGTTTGGGGCTGATCAGATTCGTTGAACAGAAGCCTTGAATGGAAGTTTGGGCACGTCCTTTGCTAACTCCTACTCATCTTTCTGGTTTCCACACCTTTTCCACAGTCTCCTTTCGCCTCAGCTCCCCACCCAGTTGGCCACCCTAGGATAGATCTAGTTTGGGTTGGTGGAAACTGTAATCTGATCAACGCATGACTGGTTCAGACCTAACTGGGTGTAATAAAGCATGAACGAAGACACCCGTCTGTGCTTCTTTTTCACTGAGGACTTGCCTTCCTGGCATGTTCCCCTCAAATTATGCCAAATACAGCTGATTGCCATCAGAAATGGAATTCTCACCTTCAGAATGATCAAGTTACCCAGCAAAGCCTTCTCTTGCTTCTTCCACTGTTTTTGGAATTGAAAGCAATCCAGCTGTCTCTAAGGATAAAATTGAAAACAAACATAAAAATAAACCACTCTTACATTGCAAAGAGTGGGGGAAATTGGCCATTTTTTAATATTAGAAATTTCAAACAGATGGTGAGCTAATTTATATTTTCATTTTGAAATTTACTTTCCCAGTGGGAGTGCAATTAAGCCATATTTTAAGTCCATTCAAAGTGGCCTTCATCTGAAAATGTTGTAGACATATCTATAGATAATGCTCTCAACCAATTGGCAGAGGTTAAGGACCCAGGAATGCTAGCTCCCCCTCTCCTAGACCACCCTAAACAAGGGGCCCTTGGGATAGGAACCTCCTCCGTGAAAACTGGCCTCCTATCCTCCCTGCCTCCCATCCTGCCCACTCAGGGCTACTTTCTACTGAGCTGGCAAAGCAATCTTCCTTTGTTGCAGATTTGACAATGCCAGCCCCCTGCTTGAAATAAACCTTTCAATGACTCCATATGGCCCTCAGAATTAAGTTAAAACTCTAATATTTGCAGGTTGTCAAAGTCGTCCTTGATCTGATCCTGCTTATTCCTGCCTGCCTCAGTCCTGGTCTCTCCTCCCATTCTGCACTCTGCCCTTGAGTCACACTAAGCCATGTGTCATCCCGAGATGTGACTGTCCCTCTCTCACTTCCAGGAATTTGTACTCGCTGTCCCTCTTCACCTGACTCATGCCTCCCTTTCCGTTTTGACTTACAGTCTAGTTGCAATCCAGTGATAACACTATTTTACCATGCTAAAATATGGCCAAGATACTTTTACCTAAAACATTTAGAATGCTATAGCTTCACTGATTATACTCATGTTTGCCCATGATTTCCGTCTTACTGAACATATTCCATCTTAGACATTTTCCTGTGTTGTTCAGTGAAAACACATATTAAAATTCTGCAGCAACACAACCTTACAAAAAGATCAACAACCCCAAAAGACAAACATTTTGCCTAAATTGCTGAAAGCGATCTAACCATGAGTGAATGATTCTTTTCCACATATGATGGAATTTTCCACTAATGTGTCTCCTTGACTCTGGCCACATCCACGTGTGCTCTTGTCATGCCTTGTCTCACACACTCCACCTCTGAAACAGCAGTCCCTTAAACTGGATGTGTTCTATTTCCATTTGTTTATTCCATGATTTAATAAATTCTAACATCTGAACTACATGTTATACAAAACTGAGTTATAATCCAAATTTTAAAGGAGGAAGTAATGGTGGCAAAGGATATACAGATATTGTAAGACTCATCTGAGATTTCATAGTGTTTATGACAAAGATAAAAATAGAAGTCCTATCTTTGGATCCTGTTCTCAGTTTAGAGGTTCTCCTGGTTTGGGGAATAAGAGAAAAGAGAGAATTTGTCCTTTGTTCTGGAAACTGATAGCCTTGAAGAAGGATCAGTTCCAGAGCAGTGGGCCTCAGACCAAGACGGTCAGCAGCTCTTCCAAAATTCAATCTGGAGTTGACAGGTAGAATGGGTGCTCCCACTGTACTTGTTATGGGGACATCTTTGGGTTCGCTCCACCTTTCCATTTCCTCCTTCAGTGTAGTGTCACTTGCCCAAAATAGCTTTTAAATGACTTGCTTTATGGATGTTTTCCATAGAGTACTACTCCTTTCCTTTGAGACTTGAATTTATTTATTTATTTATTTATTTATTTATTTATTTGTGGCCGCGTTGGGTCTTCGTTGCTGCGCGCGGGCTTTCTCTAGTTGCGGTGAGCAGGGGCTAGCTACTCTTTGTTGAGGTGCGAGTACTTCTCATTGCGGTAGCTTCTCTTGTTGTAGAGCATGGGTTCTAGGCACGTGGGCTCAGTAGTTGTGGCTCACGGGCTCTAGAGCACAGACTCAGTAGTTGTGGCACACGGACTTAGTTGCTCCGTGACATGGGGGATCTTCCTGGACTAGGGTTCAAACCTGTGTCCCCTGCATTGGCAGGCAGATTCTTAACCACTGGGCCACCAGGGAAGTCCCTGAATTTAATTTTAGTAAATGGATTGAATTTTATTTTTCTTTTAATGAGAGCCGTTGTCATCACATCACCCATCATTTTATCCTTCCATATTTGTGTATCTTTTATTCATGTCACCCATTTATTGACCGCATTGTTAACTTCTATAATTTTTTTCTTTTATATATTCACATAAAGTTAACTCTTTCCCATGGCTTTCTTTTTTTGTTTGTTTGTTTGTTTTTTGCGTTATGCGGGCCTCTCACTGTTGTGGCCTCTCCCACTGCGGAGCACAGTCTCCAGACGTGCAGGCTCAGCGGCCATGGCTCATGGGCCCAGCTGCTCTGCGGCATGTGAGATCTTCCTCGACCGGGGCACGAACCCGTGTCCCCTGCATCGGCAGGCGGACTCTCAACCACTGCACCACCAGGGAAGCCCTCCCATGGCTTTCTTAATCAAGAGAGTTTTTATACTAACTTATTTAAAGCCCTGTAAATCTAATCACTTCAATACATTTTGCCTGTTTACTAGTGGGGAACAAAATGCATTGATGCTTTTTCCTTTTAAAAGAAAGTTTAGTTTAAGTTTAGAAAAGTTGGGCAAAACCAGATGTGATGTCTTACTGTTTTTTATTGCTTCAGTGTTCTGGAACAAAATGGCCCCTGCATGCTTGATATAATTAGACAATTAATTTAGGCCTAGGCAGCTTGGAGCCAGCCTCTGGAGGCCGGCAGGGACCCCACCATTTCAAAGCTGGGTTACTCTCAGCAAGTTACATACCAGTGTGATCTTCAGTGTCTTTCTTTGTCAAATATAATTGTTGGGAGCAAGAAATGAGACGGAGCCTAACAAGGCACTTTATTAACCTCTTCTCTAGCCCTCCCTCTCCTGCCTTTTTAGCAAGTATTTCAGGAACAGTTAATGAGAACCAGATGATAAAGCCACAAACACCATCCTTGGTCTCCTGTTCCTCCAAAATAATAATAATAATAATAACTGGAAGCAAGTAATTAATCCCCATGATTTGAAAAATAATGTGAATATATGGCTCATATATGTCTATTACTAATATATGTAAATGATGAGGCTTTGTTTGACCCAGACATGCCACTGATTTTATAGAATATTAGTGTACAACGGTTAATGTGAAATTGCTCCATATTCTGCAACTTTAATTACCAAATTTGGAATTGGATGGAGTTCTGACCATAATCACAAGAAACTCAAATACAGGAAGATGCTACTTTCCCTGATGCTTTGTTATTTAGTTCCACTGACAGCAGATTAGTCAGTAAGCCCTTAGGAGGATGCTTTCCACTGAGCCTCAGACTTGGGAATGCCTTGGCTGTTTTTACAAACAAGCTAACCTGATGGAAAGTCATTTTCAGCTGAAGAATCCTACAGCACAATCACTTGAATTGTGTTTACTTATTTGGATACCATTTTGAAGTGTTTACTTTTCAACCTCTTTTTTGACATCCTGCAGCCATGAATGTCAGGACATTAGGGAGATCCAAGACCTAATTCTTACCACGGGGCTTGAAGTAATTTTGATGAATTCCATAGATGAAAGATGGCTATCATTCTTCAACTAGAAATGTAGAGTCTCATCATTTGAAGAAGTTGCAATGATCTCTAGTCTAGTCACACGCTTGAAGCTTAAATTTGCTCCAAAGCCTCCCAGTCAAGTGAGATTCAACCCTTCAGAGTATCCTTGGACAGCTCTGGCTATTAAAAAATGCTTCCTTCTCTTAACCCTCATAGCTTCCACCCTTGGCTCCAACCAGCGTTGGGGACATAAAAAGCAGCTCTGCTCAAGCTTATGATGCTGCAGACTTCTTGAGGGCAGGAACTGTATCCACTACAGCTTCTAGTAACTTGATACATGATTGCCGAGTGGAGTTCAAAGCAGATTTTGTTCTTTATTTCAATATATATCTTACAAAAGAGCAGATCATCAGTATATTTAAGTTCTACTGAGAAAGAAAGCATCACATAAAATTACTGATTTTATTATCTAAATGCTAGAGCTGATATATGTTATTCTTTCAATTTTATAATTCGAGCAATTTTTATCTGTCACGTACTGCAGTTTCCCTTCATTATAAAATAACATACTTGGGACTTCCCTGGTGGCACAGTGGTTAAGAATCCGCTTGCCAATGCAGGAGACATGGGTTCGAGCCCTGGCCTGGGAAGATCCTACATGCCGCAGAGCAACTAAGGCTGTGTGCCACAGTTACTGAGCCTGTGCTCTAGAGCCTGCGAGCCACAACTACTGAGCCCACGTGCTGCAACTACTGAAGCCCGTGCGCCTAGAGCCCGTGCTCCGCAAGCCCCCACTTGCCAAAACTAGAGAAAGCCCGTGCACAGCAACGAAGACCCAACACAGCCAAATAAATTAATAAATTAATAAATAAATGTGTTTAAAATAAATAAATAAAATAACATACTTAATTGCACTACAGATATTAACTACAGACGTCACACGTGCAGGACAGACTGTCTCAGGCCCAGAGGAGTTGAAACCCCACTGAAGTAGGCATTGGACATTCTGGGTTCTAGCACCAACTCCACCACTATCATCTGAGTGACCCTGACTCTTGGTTCCTCTTCTGCAAACTGTGAGGATTGAACCAAATGTTCTCTTAAAGTTCTTTCCAGCTTTACAGGTCATTTGCATTTTTGACTTATTTGTCCCTGTCAAAGAACATAGACCTCTGATTTCCAGTTCAGTTCTCAATTTATATTGCCAGTAACTATCCATATGTACACTGTTTAAAGCTAGGGCTGCTTTTTCTTTCCTTTTTTTCATTGCAGAACACTTTTCTTCAGGAAACAGTGCGTAGAGAGTGTGAAGAACGCTTTGAACTGACGGAGGCTTTGAGTCAAGCCAGAGAACAGCTCCTGGAGCTCAGGAAGCTCGGCGGACGGTCACCCCTATCACCATGCTCCCTCAGCCAGGGCAGCCTAACCTCCTCTGTTGCAGCTAGCAGCAGTCAGGGAGAGAAGAGGCTCGCAAGACTGAACTCCGAAATGAGAATCAAAATCCCCAGCCTGCACGGAGTGTCGAAACCCACCGCTTCCCCAGCCTCAACTCAGACCAGCAGGGTCAGCAGCTCAGGTTTGCCCACCCTCCCCCAGCCACACCCTCCCCGGGGTCGACCGTCTTCAGTCAGTGAGACCCGGCAGAGACTGGCTGTCATTCTGCAGAGGAGACTGAGTCAGCAGTGATGGAGCCAAAGTCAGGAGCAGCTCCACACAGCATGCCTGTCTTTCCCAGAGTCCAGAAACTCACTGTACGAGGATGAAAAGGATCAAATTACTACCACAGATTAAGAATGCATACTTACAGATATTTTTAACAAGACAGTTGGAAAAGCTAAAGAATTGTGAAACCACATTTTCCAAGAGGCCTTTGAAACTGCAACAGATAATGAAGTTGTTGGTATTCCAGAGGGCCAATTTCTATATTTATGTATTGTGTGTTTCGATGTGCTCTATGAATATGCCCTTTTAGAGATCATAGGTAAAATTTTTCACCCATAGCATCTTTTCTACTTTTTTGCACCATTACAAGCAGATCTACTTCCACAAAATAATAATAATAATAATAGATTTTATTGGTTTTGTTGGTGTTTGTTCATTTGTTTGTTGAACTGAATAGGTTAAATAGATGTAATTAGTATTCCAAATAGAAAATGAAAGGACTTAATCCTTAATTTGATAATTTTCAAAATGCTTATTCAAATATTCACAAAGTTCTTCATAATCAAAACTTTCTCTTTTTCACCTCACAATCTAACTGGTTAATCTAATTTCTTTTTTTTTTTTTTTTTTCGGTACGCGGGCCTCTCACTGCTGTGGCCTCTCCCGTTGCGGAGCACAGGCTCCAGATGCACAGGGTCAGCGGCCATGGCTCACAGGCCCAGCCGGTCCGCGGCATGTGGGATCTTCCCAGACCGGGGTACGAACCCGTGTCCCCTGCATCGGCAGGCGCACTCTTAACCACTGCACCACCAGGGAAGCCCAATCTAATTTCTTTTTAAGTGTGGTCAGAAGTAATGATAGGTAATCTTTAGGAAGACAGTCTGGGGACCCTCTAGAAAAAGGGACAGAAACTCCAATTCAAGAAAAAAGTGGTTTATTTCTCAAACTATAGAGATTATTTTCGATAACAAGGAGCCTGGCCATGAAAATATTACTTGGTAGAGATTTTCTGCATTGAATGCTTTTTGGTATTCCAGGTCAGATTTTGGTTTTAACTAGTATTCTGGAGCCATTGTGTAGAGAACTAATTCATGACAGTTTAGTAGATGCACGTAGTGCTAATTTGGGATTCAAATTCATTGCCCCTGAAAATGGGCATCTTGTTAAAATGTTTTCTATTTTCAGAGTGAAAAATTAAAACCAGAAACCAGACCAGCTATTTTACGTAATCTTAAAGCTTCAGGCTCCTCCCGTTTCTTAAAACACAGCTCTTTACCTTACGCTAGTATTTATTTATCATTTTATCCATCTAATAATAGTGTATTTCTCTTCCATGACTGATTTTACTCAAATCCTTCATCTGACTGCATCATAGATATCCAGGCTTCTTACTCCCAGATTAGAATGATACTAACACGTGTGAAATATGGCACTTAAAATTCTGCTATTTGGCCACCATATAGATGAGAGAATCCAAAGGTACTTGGAATCCCTTCCATGTGCAAAAAAAGTAAATTTACTAATCAAAATCAAGTTTATATCCAATCTTTCAAAGGATTTATCTAATCTAGGGTGTTTTAACCTCAGAAAATTCCACATTAGCACCACTAACTTCCCTGACTAGTTTAAGTGAGCACATCGTGTATAAAGTCTTAACAATGCTTGCTTTTGTTTTACAGAGATTGACGTACTTATAATGCATTTGACAGGAGAACATAACGTCATCTAATGGTGGCGCTGGAGTGGATCTTAGAGGCCAACCCCAACAATCTCTCTCTTTTTTTTTGCCAGTTTGTTCGTGTTTTATTGACGCCTGGATGCTCAGTCCTTGATCGCGCACTTGCATGGTGGGTGTGGCTCCTTCCGCAGCTGCCTCTTGGCCTTCAGGTTCCCTTCGGGTTTGTTCAGCCGGCGTCACATGGCACAGTTTCAGGGGTTTATACTTCTCGCCCTTATATGATTTCCTGAGGTTCTCCTGGTTGATGACGGTGAGAACATCGGCGATGGATTTGCTAACACCTCGGACCTTGGAGAGTTTGGAAGCCGCGCCTCTTGTCACTTTAGCGACGCGCTGCTGAGACAGCGCCACCTTCAGGTCCTCCAGTTGTTTCAGCAGCTCCTCCTTGCCTCCAAGGTCTCAGGCCTTAATCTTGGCCATGGCTGTACAAGCGACCTCGGCCGGCTTCTTAGAGGGAAAGAGAAACAGTCTCTTTACAAATAAGGAATAGATGCTCAAAGAAGTCTAACTTGGCTAAGGTGGGACAGCTAGTTAGTGACTGAGCTAGAACCAGAACCACTACTACCCGAACCCAACCTTTCCACCTCACTTTTGCGCTTACCAGAGAGTCCCAAACCTCCATCATGACTTTTGCCAGAAGCACCTACACTGTGGTTACCTAATATTTTCTTTAAATGCACTCAATTTTTAAACTTAAATTTATATAAAAAGGAAGCTTGACCCAAGGAGGAATAATTATAAAGTAATGAGTTTAATATACTTTAAGATAAATATGTATCTATTAAAATACAAAATGTTGTTAACATACCCCCTAAAATTATCTTGTATAATGCCAGCAGTACTCATGCCACACTCTGGAGGCTACTCCACCAGACCTCAGTGTTTTTGATCTGGTGTTTGCATGTTCAGATTACAAATACTCATGACATAAGGTGGATGGCAAAAGCTAGTGGAAACTCTAGTAAAAGCACAGGAGAATATTTTGGGCAACAGTCTTTGTTGTCATATTATACGTGCTTTTCCACAGTCTTGCAATTTCAGTTCTCTCTTCAGGAACCATGGGGATACATTTTTTCTAAATTATGAACATATTTAAATTTGTAAAGAACATCACCCATAAGCTTTTCAAAAGTGACATACAGACCATCCATGCAAAACCTGGTTTCTCAGTTTGTTGTTACACTCTTACTTTACAATGAGTAATTTGGTAAATAGGCACTCTGAGAATAGAATCATGATCTGCAGTCAGGCTGTATTATATTCCACACGTATGTCAGAGAGGTAATTCCATGGATAAACATAGAGACAATATTTACATTTATTTCAACCTAGACCATCTGAAGCAGTCTAGGTTGTGTGCTTATATCTTTTGAAGAAAGACACTTAGAAAAGAGAATAGCATTAGAGTATGTAACCTGAGGGTTAAGAACACATTCAAACTTTCCTTGATTTTTGCACTGATTAACTCCTGGCATGAAAGAGTATCAGGAATGTTAAGAAACCAGTGAATATTATGGCAAAATAGGGCTCTCAAATGCATATAATGGATATTAAGTCTAATAGTTTTAATTTCCCTATAAGACATACATTTTCCATGACTTCAGTGGAAGAATTTATAGGTGTCAAAAGAAAAGAATAGCATAGAAAATATTCCTTAGGAAATTATAATAGTATTTGTTTCTTTTCTTAAACTTAGATTGGTAGACAAAGATGGGGGAATTTTTCTATAGTTAACAGATTTCTCAAGCACTATTTTATAAAAGTTTATTGAATTAAATGACTATAGTTAGCCAGAACTACTTAAAAGTTATATTTTCTGGCAATAGAATTGACTGGAAGAGAAATTAATATTGAAAATTATGTTAGCTAAGATCTTTTAATGTTCTATTAGTCTAAAAGTTTTTGTAATATTACAGATTATAGCCAATTTCCTTTTGATTATGCAACAAGTTTTCTCAAGCTTTATCTTTTAAAGTTCTTATGATTATTATAATATTGCACTTATAGATCAACCTAGTACCCTAAAAGGGTTAATTCTCTGTAGCTGAAAATTCCGAACCATCATGTTGAGTCTTATTGAGCACGGGAAATCAATTTGGTGTGTGTCCAAAGTTCACAAATCCCACAGTAATTATGGATTTTTTTACTTTCATGTTTTAAGATAATAACTAGTGTATACTGTAACTTGCGCAGGGCACCTTTAATGATCCCAAACCATGATAAACAATAACGGAAGCATTCCTAAGGCAGTGTCTGTGGTATCTTAAGGAAGAAATTCTACTTTTTCTTTTGAAAATATTAACCCTGTGTAATAATAAATTGTAAGGCCAGTGTAATTGTGTTGCATCTTTAGAATCTGAAATATAAATTATATCATCTTTGTATATTCTGAATTAACAGATAAAAAATTTTAACAATAGTTGAATCTGAAACACACTTATCCTATGGCAATATTTACCATGATCCAGAAAATTAAAAGTTTTCTCTCTGCTCTAGCATTTATATAGTATAAGGCTTTATATCCATTAAGTGAGTAAAAAACGTACTAAAAACCCCTTACCCTCATAATATAGCCTTAATACTTAGGCTATATTATATATTCACTCATTTCTTCAACAGATATGGAGAACTGAAAAAGCACTGTGAAAGTTACAACAATAATTAAGATGTACTACAGATGCCCAAGAATTGTATAATAGAGGGCAGTGAGGAAGTGTATGCAGAGATTATAATATAGGGCAGCAGGTATTGGGAAGAGAATCAAAAACAAGGTGTTATATGAGTTCAAGTTTTTGATGGAAAAATCAGGGAACACTTTAAGCAAGAATTGGAATTTACAATAGGTCTTGAAGAATGGAGGAGGGTTTTATAGAAGAAGGTATACCAGGTAGAGGACATGTATAAACAGAGTCATAGATATGTAGAAAATACTTGGTGAAGGGAAGCAGTGGGAACCTGAAAAAGGTAGGTTGACCCCAGAGCTTGGAGGTGTTGAATAAGAGCCCATAGCAGGATTTTGACTTAGAAGTGGCATGCACTTTGTTGAAATTTGGGAACATAGCTCTGGCAGGGCTGTATTGGAATAATTATAGAGTGAAAAGGCTGGAGGTGGAACACCAATCGGTAGATTTGTAAAGTAGTCCAAACAAGAGTTAATGAAGTTCTGAATAAAGATGCTGATACTGGGAATAAACAGGAAGCAGCTGACTCAAATTCTATTCAGAGAAGGGAAAGAATTTGTTCCCTGTTAAATGCACTTTGAAACCATTACCAGCCATTGCCACTTAGCAGGGGTGCAGTGTATGAAATTGGTTCCAATGAAAGGATCACCCTTTATTTAAGAATATTACAGCTTCTCTGAAAATGTGAAATCATAGGAGCTACTTTTTCATTTGGGCAACAGATAACTAACCCACAGATTCAGTATTCATAAGAATTCTCCTTAAAGCAAACTACAAATCTGAATAGTGTTCTAAGAATTATGAGAGAAGAATGTGGAAACTGACATTAAAAATAGCTATCATCTTGGCTCAAAGAATGCAAAGCACAACTCAGTGGTGAGCTTTGGGAGTGATACAATGCAATAAACTTCTTTCCGATTTTTGCTTACCATTTATGAGGGAAAATACAGAAGATGGCAGCCAAAATAAAAATAAGGATTATCTTAAAGTCCTTAAATTTTATAGTTCTGAAGGGACCTGACACATCCTCTGGTCCAGACCTGTAATTTTACAGAAGGAGATAATAGGTCCCTTAAATGTTGAATAGTTTTCCATTCTTACAGTTGCTTAACAGCTGACTTGACAAGAGAGCCTGGGCCTCCAGCTCTTGGCCACACATCTCATTTCTACACTGGAAGAACAGTATCAGTGCTCTAAATTTTTGCTACTCAAAGTGCTTCAGCAGGATCAGTGTCTCCTGGGAGCTTGTTAGAAATGCAGAATATCAGGCCTCACACCCAAACCTGCTGCATGAAATCAGATTTTAATGAGACCCTCAGGTGGTTCATATACATGTTAAAGTATGAGAATCACTGCTCACAGTGGTGCCATTGCCCCTGGCATATTCCACCTCTAAGAGCTGTGCGTTAGTGTTAGATGGAAATTGCCTCGCCATACTCGGTTCCCTTATGCCTAATCTGAGACCGCCGCTACCCACATCGTGTGGACCCATTCAACATCTCAGCTTCCAGTGCACTCAATTCTACTTCTTTGCCTATTGACTGTGAATCTGTAACTCTCCAGGAAAACTAGTGAATTAAAGGAAATCTATATTCAGCCAATATTCATAAATAGCTTATATCATCACCCAAATTTCTGAGCCTGAAAAGAACTAGAGATTTGTTATTTAAAAAAAAAAATCCAGTAGAAATACTTTCATTTTGATCATTGGCAAGTCATTGAATAACCTTACATTTTAATCTCATAATGATATATATTTGGATATCTGATTCCCAAAAGAAAATTCGACAATACTGGTTTTCTTTTGAGGCTTGTGAAACAGAGTACTTAGATAAGTTCTTAGAATTATGAAGGAAATATTAGAGTATCATTATTCCCCCTGAAAGTAGTTCTCAATCACTTAAATATAAAACAGTAACTTGCAGTATTACACCGAGATCAGTTTATTTTAAAGGTAGAACTGAATGAGAATTTGATTCAGATTCTCAATTTCAAAATCTGTATTTAACACAGTAAGGCACTATGCTCACTTGTCTGTGAGCATTAAGTCAGCTCATCTCATTATACCACAGGGTGGCCATATTCTCTAATCTTTTTGAATCCAGAAAATAGTGAAAGGGATTGAATTCATTTGCCATTAAAAAGTTTTGAATACTCTTTATTAGCATACTTACTGCTGTTATTTAACTTGTATGGTTATTTGTTATTACTATTAATTCTCATAAATAATAATAATTCAAACCCAAGAATTAGACAGACATATAATTTAGAATATTGAAGCACTTTTAAGTAGAGGCTTTCATATGACTTAACATTGGAAATATATTTGTTTTCTGAAAAATACGAACATCTGGCTTTGCATTGGGCACCATGGAAAGACACATCCACCTTTCTCCCAAGTGAGCTTGATGTGGTCTAACACATTAATCTAAAGAGACACCTTCTGCCTTCTGCCTTCTTAAAGTGAATGGGTTCTACAGTTGTAATTTCCTATCTGGAACCTTAAATTTCTAGGGAATAAAGGTTACTGTCAAGATTCAAGTGACTACTTCTTTCATTTAAAGCAGAATTTCTTAAAACCCAGGGCAGCCAGGTTTCCATTTTCTATTACTAGACTTTTTTTTTTTTTTTTAAGATGTTGGGGGTAGGAGTTTATTAATTAATTTATTTATTTTTGCTGTGTTGGGTCTTCGTTTCTGTGCGAGGGCTTTCTCTAGTTGTGGCAAGCAGGGGCGACTCTTCATCGCGGTGCACGGGCCTCTCACTATCACGGCCTCTCTTGTTGCGGAGCACAGGCTCCAGACATGCAGGCTCAGTAGTTGTGGCTCACGGGCCTAGTTGCTCCGCGGCATGTAGGATCCTCCCAGACCAGGGCTCGAACCCGTGCCCCTGCATTAGCAGGCAGATTCTCAACCACTGCACCACCAGGGAAGCCCTATTACTAGACTCTTTAAATGGTTGACGTTTAAGCTGGGATCTCATGGGATCTCAAAGTTAGAATCTTTTTATTCTTCCAAGGGGCACATGGTACTCAGTACAGAACTGAGGTTAGTGAGAAGAGGTGAAGTTAGGGAGAAAAGAATCCACTACCTTATTTAATAGCAGTGATTTGGTAAGGACTTAATACACATGTTCCCTCCAGAATTGTTGGTCAATCTTTTTGCCAATGGACCCTGAAAAAAATTTTTTTAAAATATGTACCTCTTGCACATTTTTAGGTTGACATCTAAAACATTTCATCATAAATTTAAATAGTTGCAAAGGATCTTGTAATGATAACCAGTATATTATAAATATGGACATTTAAAACTAAAACTGTTACTTTAATATATTTTTATAATTGTAAACCTTTTATTGCTCTCCTATCATATTAAATTACTACAAAAGCATGTACATAACTTTACAAAGTTCTTCTGGATTGAGTTGTTACTACAGTTATTAATATACTACTATTAAAAATAACATAAATATATTATAAATTTTGACAAATAATTAAGTATAAAAGTTAAGTTTTGCTGACAATGCATTTCTTGATACCATGAATCAATATCTAATGTTTCTCTTTACATTTAATGTAAAAGAAGGTAGATGCAGTCAAAAATAATTGATCTGTATATAGGATCTTATTTACTTTTTATTAGTAGGATGTAGAAAACATTAAACATTTTATGATGAAATAAGATGAGGATTTTACTGTATTATAATAAACATTTGAAACAGTATCTGGTAAAAAATTGTTTTAACTACTTCATAGAATAATAAGTGCCAAGTGGAAAGATGTCATAGAAAGTTTACCTAGTGTATCTCCAAAATTTTGATAGTCTAAGAAAACATTCTAATTACATTTAAAATAATTAGTGACACTAACCTATACTGCTTTGCTATTTAAAGTTTCTTTTCTTTTCAGATAAGGAAGTGTCCTGGGGACAAATATCAAGAAGACCTGAGATGCTTCCCTGGTGGTGCAGTGGTTAAGAATCTGCCTGCCAATGCAGGGGACATGGGTTCGAGCCCTGGCCCAGGAAGATCCCACATGCCGCGGAGCAACTAAGCCCGTGTGCCACAACTACTGAGCCTGCACTCTACAGCCCTCGAGCCACAACTACTGAGCCCACATGCCTAAAGCCCGTGCTCCGCAGCAAGAGAAGCCACCACAGTGAGAAGCACACGCACTGCAACGAAGAGTAGCCCCCGCTTGCCTCAACTAGAGAAAGCCCACGCATAGCAATGAAGACCCAACACAGCCAAAAATAAATAAATTATTTATTTATCTTTTTTTTTTTTTTAAAAAAAAAGAAGACCTGAAAAGAGCTGCTTATATTTAAATGCATTGCAGGAAGGGGAATTTTTAACAGTCAGCCTTTCTTAGTAGTGTTATTTTCGCCTTGCTTTCATGAGACTGTCGTCCAAATGCATACTTTGACAAAGCCAAGGCATTAAAAAAAAGAGACCCATCAGTCCAAAATTGTCTAATTCCCATGGCTACAATCTACTTGTATGTGAACTCAGAAAATCCTAGCGTGGACTAAAATATCATTTCTAGCATGACACTTTATTTCAACAGGAATATTTATAAGTTAGGGAAATCCAGGAAGCTCTATGAACTTAAGATCATCAACCCCTTCAAATACCCCTGGGGTACACATACTCCATGTTAAAGGCCACTGTTCTAACTTAGCAAGTCAAGTCAACCAGAATCTTGTTTGCATTGAAGCATTAGACCTTCTGGGCATAACTTAGTAGGGTACCTCAGGTCAGAGGGTTGGACTCCCAGACCTCAGATCCAAGACAGAGGCTGGGCTCCCCTCCCTGGGCCTGCCTCCACCCAAGAGTTCCCAATGTCAAGGAGAGGACCTGAGAGCCACCTCCTGCCTCTTCTGGTCATAAGCCCAGATCACAGAAGAGGAAATTTCTGAGTGCAGCATCAGTGGGGTCCTTGTGGTTCTCTGCGACCATGTCCCCATGGAACTCTTAATATACTGTTAACCGGAGAGACCCCAGAACCGACCAAGCCCATCCACTTTATGCAGTGTAAGGCAGACCTGCAATCACCAAGAAGAAAATGTTCTCCTTCAATATCCAGCTGGCAGCAGTAGGAGAAG
Organism: Monodon monoceros; assembly: GCF_005190385.1. Lineage (NCBI taxonomy): Eukaryota > Metazoa > Chordata > Mammalia > Artiodactyla > Monodontidae > Monodon > Monodon monoceros. The sequence goes on along the minus strand of NW_021703767.1, from coordinate 106,905,744 downwards.
CAGTGAAGAGAAATGTGAGAAACAAAGATCAAGTTTGGGGTCAGGGAGGGCTTAAATTCTTTGTAACTACGTGGTTGAAACTCTGAGCCAATAATCGTTGATGTCGTCAAATTCTCGATATGTACATTACATTAACTTGGGGAAAAGAGATTATACTTGTTTTTACCATTTGTGCCCTGGACACAGTGTATTGGTAGGGAAAGATGGCCCTATTTGATGGAAAGAGATATTTTTCCATGTTTTGATTTTATTATTTATGATCAAATATAGTCATACAACCAATATGAGAATTTATTTTGCTTATGTATTAAAGGCCCTTGAAAATGTTTGTCAAAACATCTGTAATTTGATGTTTTAAACTGGTAATAATGCATTTCAATAGCATATATATATAGAATCTATATTGCTATTCCTACTTTAATTATTGATGTCCCAAATGTTTCTAATACTAACTTAATAGGTGCACTCTTTAATTATCAATGGCCCCCAGATGCCCAGAGTCTCTGCAACCATCCAACCCCTCCAGGATTGGGACAGATGTTGGAAAGACACCAGAAAGGGTGAGCATCTGGCTGGGTCTGAGGGCATGTGACCTGACTGAGTATGTGATCCTGACTGTATTTCAACCACAACATCTTTATGAACTGTCCATTTATTTATTTTTGTTGTTTACGCCTCTTCTGACCTTCCTTAGTGTAAAAGCAGCTAAACTTTTAATGAAGAAATTGTATATTCATACAGTATTGAAACTCAGTCATTAAAAGTTTAATGCAAACCTTACTCTAAATGTAATACCATGAGTTTCAGGACAGCTCTTCTTGTAAAGGTTCTGAACTTTCCTGAAAATATGATGAGAATGTTGTCTCAGCAGTTTTCCTTGGCTGCCTTTGGATTTGGTCCTAGTACTCCTGAGGGAATAATTTACCTCAGATCTTCTAACTTATCTAAATGTGTGTAAAAATGAGGCTATTATACTCCTTGAGTTAACGCAGGTTAGGATCAGGGTCTCGTTGCAGGTTAGATTGAGGGGTTTTCGTTCATTACCAAAAGGGCATGAATAAAAACCATGGAGTCCTCCTTGCCTGGTGAAAGAGGAGGTCTTCACAGGCATCAGGCTTATGCCCACACTTTGTGTCCCTGGTTTAAAAGCAGAAAGTAGATTTCCAGTGTAAAATGGCATGGCATCTAACAGGCCTTGATGCAACCCCTTCCAATATCCCATTAAAAGCCCTGTGATGGAAAAGGAAAGGTCACATACGCACAGCACACAGACAACCAAGTCACAGCAAGAGCCTGGCCCCCCATTGCTGTGCCACATGGGTGCTGCCCCTCAAGGCACCCAAGCTACTTTGCTGGGAACATTCTGAGATGGCCATTCCTAAAAGAAAAGAGGAATCGTGTCTGAGTGGTGGTGAGGAGGGAAAGATGGGCAGTGATGCACTATACCCTAGGAAGTGGGATTCTCTCAAATAGCAGTGGATCAGCACAACAGAGGCTGAGCAGCCAGGTAGAGAAATACACCTGATGGTACTTGTAGGGGTAGTAGTAGCAGCAGTAACAACAGTTTAGTACTAGCAGTAGCAGTAGCAGTAGCAGTAGCAGTAGCAATAATAATAAAGAAAATGATAATAGCAGACATTTATTGTGTATCACGGGCAATGTACAACACTAAGGGCTTTAAAAGTATTTCATTTAATGCTCCGAGAAACCCTATGAGGTTGACATATTTATTAGCTTCCTTTTACAGATGATAAAACTGAGGCATAGAGAGGTTAAGCAGCTCACCCAAGTCACACAGCTAGGAAGTGACAAAGCCTGGACTGGCAAATAGGCACTGTAAGCTGAAAACTGGACCAGGGACCAAGTACATCACCTTCCCCCCCACTCCCAAGTTTTGTCTCTGAGAAGGGATGTTACCCTCATTCCAGAGCAAACTTGAGAGATGTCTCTGTAACCTATCCAGAGCAAACTTGAGAGATGTCTCTGTAACCTATCTGTTGAAATAAAGATCTAGCTTCATTTGAGAGTGGGCAATCAAGAAGGAAGGCAGAAAAGAAGGAAGGAAGGAAGGAACAGCTTAGAAGCTATGAAAAAAGCATTACAGAACAAAGGAAAGAAAGTAGCATATAGGAAATAACAAAACAGACCTAAGGAAAGATCTACTGCACAATCTTATGAGGCCCCTCTAGGAAGTGATTTAGCATCCTGTAGAAGCAAAATATTATCGGCCTCACATTTCTTTTTTTAAAATATGTCATTTTCTATATTAAGTCTTTAGGTCCTGTGCTTCCTGATTTATTTCTAGAATATGGTGTCCTAGCTATAGCCTTAAAAAAGCAGTTTCTTTTAAACACAGACAAAGGAGAAAAAGAGTATTAAGACTGGTACAGAAGGAAAGAGAAATAACAAATTATACAGCTGTTCACAAGATAAAACACTCCAGATAAAGACAAAGGTCAAAATTTATAAGAATAAAAACATGTTCTAAATTTAGTAATCATAAAAGTGCTCCTAAAAATTGTATATAAAAGTCCATTTTTGAGACGTAGATCTTCAAAAGTTAAAGTTTCTTTTAACTTTAAATAAAGTTAATATAAAACAGAAGGCCTTGACGCAGCCCCTTCCAATATCCCATTAAAAGCCCTGTTATGGGAAACATTGTTCTCTGATAAGCTGAATGGTCTCTGATATGCTGAACTACTACTGCACTTGAGATGGTTGAAATTAAAGCCTTTTGTTCTCAAAAGTCATTTATGCTCTTTTTTCATTGTTAACAGTATGAAATTATAGAGTGAATGAACATTTTAGAGTGTGTATGGACTCCCATTGTTTTGTTTTGGAGCAAAGTATCTTAAGACTCTGTCTTTGCTCTTCTTCCTTTGATGTATTTCTACCATCTTATTATGTGCTTTCCACTCTCTCTCTCTCTTTTTTTCCTATTTGCCATCTTCTGAATAGATTTTCCTTTTTCGTTTCTTTTTCTTATTCCCACCATCACGCCCTACTTCTGTCCCTTTGGAAGTAATTCTCTCTACAACTACTTTTAGGAGTTACCCAGACTTTTTTTTTAATATTTTATTTTATTTTATTTTTTACTTTTTGGCTGCATCAGGTCTTCATTGTGGCATACAGGCTTCTCTCTACTTGCGGCGTGCGGGTTTTCTCTCTCTGGTTGTGGTGTGTGGGCTCCAGAGCTCTCAGGTTCTGCAGTTTGCAGCACGTGGGCTGTCTTGCTGAGGCATGCGAGCTCAGTAGCTGTGGTGCACAGGCTTAGTTCCCCCATGGCATGTGGGATCTTAGTTCCTCGACCAGGGATCGAACCTGTGTCCCCTGCATTGGAAGGCAGATTCTTTACCACTGGACCACCAGGGAAGTCCCAGGAGTTACCCAGACATTTTAACATGCTTACTTAATCTCTTGATGCTTCACCCAAACAATACAAGTACCTTAGAATATTATAACTACAACTTTCACAGTGTTCCAATTTATATTATATTTTGACCATATTTGAATTATATCTTGTTTGTTTAACCTCACAAATTAGACATGACTATTATTGTTATATGTAGTCAATTTCTTTGCTCACCATTTGTTCTTGCATCTCAGACTTTCCTCCATTTGGCCTCATAATCTTTCTGCATAAAGCAGTTTTCCATTCTAAAAGTTTTACTCAATTTTTCTCCAATCTGCTAGATATTTTTTAAAAATTCTCTTATTCCTTGTTCACAAACTTTTCATTTCTTTAAACATACCAAACATGCTTATTTTATATTGTGTCTGATCATCTTTACAGATCAGATTTTTCTGCCTGTTTCTGCTGGTTCTCACTCATGGTGCTTTATTTTCTTGTGTGGGGTGGGGGGAAGGGCAGAATATGCCTATGTGTGTTTTTATGTGAGCTTAAGTTCCTTGGAACTTTATCTATAGGAATTCTTTGAGACCTGGGTAGAGACTGCATTCTTCCATAAAAGATTTGCATTTGCTCTTGATTATACAAACATTCTTGGTGCACTTATATTAAAATTCTCTTCTTTCAATTTTTCAGATGCAGATAAAATAAATTCATACAAAAAGCCACATGAGGGCCAGGCTGCAGGTACAGATTCTCAGGTGAGAATTCATCCCACTCTCCTCCAGCATAAAGATCAAATCAAGATGCATGGCTGTCTCCTGCATAGCAGGTTATTTTTTACTCATCCTTTGAACTGAAGGTAAAGCCCTTTGAGATTCCAGCTTTATCTGAAAGTCTCCTATAAAACTTCCAATTTTGCATGGGCCCAAGGCTTCATCTCCTCCCCTCCACTATCAAACATTTTCCAAAAAGTTCAAGGTTTCCAGGTTTTGGCAGAAATACTGAGAGAGCTGGCTTTGGCTCTCCTCTCCCAAAGTCGCTACTTCTGTCTTGTTTTTGATTTCTGCAGATTCCATACTTCTGTGCCATCTGTTGATGCCTTTAAAAAGTGTTTTCTTTGTTATTTTGTCTAGCATTCTGGTTGTTTTCACTGGGTGAATCTTTTAGCATATCTAGTTCAGCAAACTAAAGGCAGTAAATATTCTGTGGAGATGGGGGGACATCCCCTCCCCGCAGTACATGTGCTGAATTGAAGACCTCTATAAAGCACTGTGTCAGAAGAATACAGAGGTCTGGGAACCAAAGGATAGAAACAAAAGTGGCCTCATTTACCATTATTCCAATGACCACCTTTCTCTTTTTTTGTAATATAAGAAGTTAAAGCTAGAAATTTCCTCCAGTCATCTGCTTCTGGGAGAAGCAAATCCATATAGTGTTTAATGTAGAATATATTTTTCTGTTTGGAAAATACCCAGGATATATTTTATTTATTTTGATTTTTTGGTTATTTTTAGTCCATAGCAAATTAGAACAAACATTGCTCTCTAAAATTAATCCTGAAAAGAAATGCTGATTTTTAAGTAAAATTATCCATACTTTTTAACTTTATATTATTTCTCTTCATTCATTCATTCAACAAAGATTTATTAAGCTCTTTGTGCTAATCATTATGCTGAGGTGACAAATTAAGAAACATCTGTACCAGATAGTTAATTTCTTGCATTAAATACTGTAAAAAGAGAGGAAGATGAAAACCTGCTTTTCTGCAGATAACAAGTCAGTGTTTGACCACAAAGCATTGGTTACCTGATTTCAAATCGCTTCTAAACAATTCTCCAACACATTTTGAATGAACCCCAGGAGCTCCAATGACTGTGTCATTAATAAACTGTTGAACTCATAATTATTTACAAAGAAATGGATCAAAAAAGAAATTTCTTTAAGAGGTGAAGAACATAAGTTACATATTGCCTGTTGAATGAATTCTCCACTAATTCATTCAGTATAGATTCATGGCTTCAGGAAAAGAAGAATATAAAAAATACGTTTAATCAAAAAAGCCTAGATTAAGACAAAAATTAGTAACAGCATCCCTCACTTTGGAGGCATTTCCAAACTCTGCTTCACTTACTATCACCATTTGCCAAGGGCATGCACCATCTCATTTGCTTTTCCCCCACGGTGCACAATGGCAAAGGCCTGGACATGCTACCTACTCGCTGGGCTGGGTGAGAGTATTAGCAGAGCTCTCCTGCTTACCCCAAACAATCTGTGACTGTGCAGCCTGTATTTCTCATTCAAAGTAAATTCCAAGTTAGTCTGTACAGAAACACCTTTTGAAGTCATGAAAAGCATGGCAGAGTTGAAAGAAGTGATGATCTAAGTGGTCTTTTTTTGGCATTGGGATCAAACACTACATTTGTTATCCAAAAAACGAGAGTATTTTGACCTTTATCTCTTTATACAGCATTTAGGCAAGAAATGGACTGTGTAAAGATATTTTATTATACTCTGCTCCTTCCTGAGCTGGATAGTTTTTATGTCATGACATCAGTTTTCCTTACTTACAATTATCCCTTAATCTCTTACGTCAATAACATATTCACACATATTGAGTCTCCTTCTGTAATTAGCATTGACTGAATTCCATACCTAACGCCTAAGTAACTACCTGGGGTATGGTTTAAGAAGACAACTCTGAACTGCCTGCATCTGCTGCTACGTCATGCCTGGGAGAAACAGACTCTCCCTTATTGATCTACGAATAATTTAAAAAGAATGAAAATCAGAGTTTATCAAGTTCATGTTACTATCTTTATGTATTGGCATTTGGAAAAGTCTCTAGTCATGGTTTTTCATTATCACTATGGCTTTTAAAGACTCCAATATAGTCATTTTGGCAAATGAATTAACATCAGCAACGGCATGAGAACAATGGCCTCACTTTGTGGTGTGATGTGGGGAAAATATTTTTTAATTTTCTAACAGGTGCTGGGCAACGAGTCTGACTCATAGAGATAGTAATTATACCTCTTTTCTAAAGTGAAGCAGCAGAGAGAGAACATACTAAAATTAATGAAGAAAGCAAGACTTAGGTTCATTTTTTTAGGTTCATTTTTTCTATCTGGAGAATTCATGATCCTGAGAGGTTTTTAAAATGAATCATCGCTTTGTGAAGTATAGCTCAGGAGCAGATATTTGTCTTTGTGTCAAAAACAAGGACTCTTAACAAATTGAATCTCTTCCTACCTTTAGATAATTCAAGAAAGATGAAATCTTGAGGGCTTTATAGTACTGAGCAAGGATACAGCCTTCTTACAGACTGGAACAAAATTCTTACCAATTTTAACTGGCAGATAAAAATGTATTTCAGAACTGATTTTCACATAAAGAACATTATAATATTAGAACACTCCATGCAGCCAGGGTGGTTGGTAATTGTAAACATACTACATTATGTGAAAATGAAAGCTGATTGATTCTTGTGGAACATGCGTTAGTGATAGCGTGAATCAGAACAAGAAACGTTTTCTCATTCCTTAAGAGGTGAGAGTAAGGTGGGAGGAGGGGTGGGGAGAGGGTTGGTTTGACAGTGAGGTAGTATGACAAAGACCAGCTGAAAACAAGGGCAAAAATTGCAAGGTAGGTGCGCTTTAATTTGAATTGCAAAGGGCAAGTGTATGACCTTGAGTATTTGCTCCATGCTTTATTCAGCACCTGTGGCTCACAGATATGGATGTAAAATAGTTCCAAGTCCAATTCAACTCAGTAGAAGATTGTGTTCTCTCTCTCTCTCTCTCTCTCATGTTTGGAATGTGATACAAAACAAAAGACATTGCTAGGAATTAATTTGCGAAGAAAAGTTCTAAAGACTAGCTGCCAGTCACCCTAGCTCCTGGCATTCCTGCATGTCCTTAAATCATCCTCTGACTGCTGATGACAGCTTCTCTCCCAAGCCCCTTTTTAGATGCTGTTTATTCAGCTATTGTAAACTGACCAGGTTGCAACAGAAGAGCACCCACTTGTACACAGTGGCATGTCGTGCGTCACTTTGCAGTCAGCACTGCCTTATACTGAAGATTTGTCTGTGGTTTCCTTGGGCACCAAACAGAAAACAAGCAAACAAACAAAAGCTACCTGAGATCAGATCTTGCCATTGGCTGTGGAGAAGGACAAGTTATCACAGACGTCTATCCCCTAAGCAGGTCATCATGTAAAGGGATATGGGAGCAAGAACAGCATAAGCCTGAACTTACAGCCAGAAAAGTACTTGTGGGTAGAATGTAGATCACTGAGCTCATTCATTCTTTTCACTGACATCTACAACTACAGGGAGTGTAAACTACAGGGAATGTAAGAATCCACTGTGTTATGGACTGAATTGTGTTCTCCCCAACCCTAAATTCATATGTTGAAGCGCCAATTTCAATTATAACAGGATTTGGAGACAGGACCTCTAAAGAGGTAAAGATAAATGGGGACATAAGGGTGGGACCCTAATTCAATAGGACTGTATCCTTATAAGAAGAGGAGGAGGGCTTCCCTGGTGGCACAGTGGTTGAGAGTCCGCCTGCCGATGCAGGGGACACGGGTTCGTGCCCCGGTCCAGGAAGATCCCACATGCCGCGGAGCGGCTGGGCCCGTGAGCCATGGCCGCTGAGCCTGCGCGTCTGGAGCCTGTGCTCTGCGATGGGAGAGGCCACGACAGTGAGAGGCCCGCGTACCGCAAGAAAAAAAAAAAAAAAGAAGAGGAGGAGACACCAGGAATGTGCATGCATGGAGGAAAGACCATGTGAGGACACAGTGAGAAGACTTGCCATCTGCAAGCCAAGGAGAGGGGCCTCAGAAGAAGCCAAACCTGCCAATGCCTTGTTCTTGGACTTTCAGCCTCTAGAACTGTGAGAAAATAAGTTTCTGTGGTTTAAGTCACCCCGCTGTTATGGCAGCCTGAGTAAACTAAGAATCGGGATGGTTTACAGGCCTAGTGCCATCCCAGTGCATCCCGTTGCTGCACTGAGTTGCAGCCCAGAAGCATGGAGATAGCCAGAACTCCATGAAAGCCTGAGGCACACACCAAATTTGGCTTCTCTGTCAATTCTTGTCTCTCTTGTGCATTATACTAATAGAAAAAGGAATAGAAGGACCATCAATTAAATTCCATGTGCTGGACACTGCCCTGAGGATGCAAAAGTGACTCACACAGTTGCTTCCCTTAAGGAACTCATCATCTGGAGAAAGCCAAAGGCAAGATGAGTCAGTACTTCGATATAGGTATAGAGAAGGGCTTTGGAAAACAGGAATGACTAATTTTAATTTAGGACATGGAATTATGGGAAGGACAGGAAGGATCAGGAAAGGCTTCACAAAGAGGGAGTTTAAGGAGAAATGTTTTTGTATCCACTGCTCTCTAACCACTTCAAACTTAGTGGCATAAAACAATCACCATTTTATCATGCTCAGGAAGTCTGTGGGTCAGGAGTTTGGATGAGACACAATTTGGACAGCCTGTCTCTGCTCCATAGTGTCTGGACCCCAGTTGGCTAGCAGTGACTCAAACAACAGGGGGCTGGAAGCATCCACTTCCAAGGTAGCTCTTCACTCATGTGCCTGGCACCTGGAATGAAGGACAGGTTCAGCTGGAATGCCGACCAGAGCACCCTAGATGCCCTCTCCAAAATGGCAGCCTTGGGGTGGTTGAGCTCTTACACTGCACTTCAGGGCATCAGTATCAAGTACCCTCAGCGAATGTGGCAGAAACTGCATGGCTTTTTATGACAGCCTCAGAAGTCACAGAACATCGTTGCCACTATGCCCATTGGTTGAAGCAGTCCCACTTAAAGGGAGGAGACACAGACCCCACCTCTCTTAAGAAGGAGCAATCAAATATTTGCTACCATGTTTTAAAACTGCCATATGGACCCTAAAGCATGAATAGGATTTCAATGAACCTCATGCACTGAAGCTTTATTGCCTAAAATGTTTTTTTCTGATTTTACATGAATGCACATTCATTAGAAATGAAAATTATGGAAAAATAAAAAGAAACTTCCTCATTACTTCACCAGGCAAGCTATATGACTGGACCTGAGCTAGGAATTAGAGCTTTAACTTTAAGTAAGACATAGTTCTTACCTCAGAGGGTTTCCTACTAAACCATAAAGAGATAACCACTGCTAATATGTTGGTGCAGTCCTTCCCAATTTGAATAAAATGGATTGAGATGATTCCGTACTTACAGGTTTGTGTCCTGGTTTTTTTACACCTGGTACACAAGATAGTGTGAGTTTCCTCATAGCATTAAATATTCCACAAAACTGTGATTTTGAATGGGTGTATCACAAATCATCATATGAACAGACCATTGTTTATTTCCCTGCTGCTAGACATTTAAGTTGTCTTCAAGTTTTGGCTACTACAAAATAATAATGTAATAAATATGCTTAGTCATCTTTCTGCTTCTCTGAAAATTTTCTTAGGATAAAGTCCTCAATTAGTTGAATTACTAGTTCAGAAAGAAAGAATGTTTTAAAAGCTCTTGATTATGGTTTTGCAATTTTGGTTTGCAAAAATATTGTCCCAGTTTGCATTTCCCTAGTGTGTGTTTGAGGAGCATCGAGGAGCAGAACACGTGGGAAGCAAGTCTGTTCCCCAGGTACAGGGTGGAAAGATTTGGCCCAGTCTGAACTGAGTAAAAGAATACTGCAAGAAACCAAAAGGCAGGTTAGAAACCATAGTCAGCTAATAACCAGCATGGGCTTGGCAACTAAAGAGATGGATGCTGGGAGATGATTACTATGGAGTCTGGGTAAATGAAAAGACTTCCCTGGCTTCAACTTTGGGGCAACATTCTGAAACCAAGTGTGACTTAAGGGATGCTCAGAAACCCAGGTTCATTGTGCGTGTGAATTAGGGCTCCTTGGGTGGTAAGCAACAGAAACCAACCCTGGCTAATCTACACCAAAAGGGAATTTACTGGAAACACAGCTAATTTCTCAATGGCTAGGAAACCAGGCTCAGAAACCAAGACAAAATGGACAGGAACTGAGGAACTTCATGGGCAGGAAGCAGCACAGAATCAACGGTCTAAGACACAAGAACCCCTCACCAGTGTCACCTGGGCACAGTGCTGTGGATAAGGAATGACCTCCAATTGGATTCTGTCTTTTGATGACTTTGCTCCAATTTCGGATTCCAGGGGAGGCAGATCTGACTAACCTCAAAAAACCTGAGTGCCTGACCTTGGGCCAGGGGCAGGCACGCACCTCGACTAACAGCTGCTGGTATGTGGAAGAAGTAATTCCCAGAGGTGACTCAGGGCACAGCCAGCCCAAACCAAAAATTATCTACCATACCACTTTACCTGGCAGGGGAAGTACACTAATACTTAACCAGCGTTAATCTCTGAGCCCAGAGTCGCTTACCAGACTGAGCCCCTGCCTCCCCGCCCTGCCACGCTCCCACCAAAGTAGGGTTCTGTGGAAATGAAAGAGACTCAGGGACCGTCAGGTTTTGATGAGACATGGATGAGAAATACTAAATTTGAGCCACAATGTATGAGGCACTGTGCTGGAAGTCAGCATGAACAAGCAATTACAATAAATCCTGCTTTAACTTGAACAGAGTTTTTAGCCTCTTCCCCTCCCCGCTCCTTTCTCATCTGGAACACTGGGCTTTGACTGATTAAAAGCAACCAGGGAGGGCTTCCCTGGTGGCGCAGTGGTTGAGAGTCCGCCTGCCGATGCAGGGGACACGGGTTCGTGCCCCGGTCCGGGAAGATGCCCACATGCCGCAGAGCGGCTGGGCCCGTGAGCCATGGCCGCTGAGCCTGCGCGTCCGGAGCCTGTGCGCTGCAACGGGAGAGGCCACAACAGTGAGAGGCCTGCGTACCGCAACAACAACAAAGAAAGCAACCAGGGAGCAAGTGGACTGGAAGGAATCTTGACAGCGAGCCAAAGCCAGGACCCACATGCTGCCTTCTGCTTGGCTGGAGTCCCCTCCTCCGCCTGGTGAGCCGAAGCGGAACAGAGGAGCCAGAAGATATTGTCGCCTGGCTTTGTTGGGGGGATACTGGACACGGGTCAGGACATGGGCTAACTTTAGGAGGCTGGCTCTCCCCAAGAGCTCTCCCCGTTAGGGCAGTATCTCCCAGCCTTGTCTTTCCCTGCCAGCTGATGGGAGTTACTCCTCATTCTGGGGTATGAACAGGGTCATCAGCCCTGAAGGTGCATCTTGTACTTGGGAACCGGAAGAAGAGACCAGATTGCCCTGTCAGATACCCCATCATTCAGCCAGGCAGTGACAGAACGAAAAGAGGGCGCGTAAATCTCAGGCACAGAAGCAAGGTGACAAAGATTCATTGCACTTGGGAGACACAGAAAGTCACAGGGTCAGGGAGGTGCTCCTAGGATGGGAGAGTGTCACAAAGGGGAAGGAGGGCCCGTTGGGACAGGAGGGTGGTCAGCAAATGGCAGCTCTGCCCTTTCTGGGAAGAGGGCAGCAGCCCTGGTCTCAGGTTCCCATCGTTTCTCTTACTGGGAGAATCATCATGGGATGCTGCTGAGTAAGACATTCCCTCTGGTGATCAGGACTGTAGTTAATTAATTGCTCCCTTGGGAAGTGGGTGTTGGGGCACAAGGTGGGGAGAAGGGTCCTGCATTGGCTGCCAGAGTCAACGTCTGCCTTCAAGGGCACGTTCTAGAAAAAACTACAGGATCTTCACATCTGCAGGGCTGCGGCAAGATCCCAACACCTCCCTAGAAAGACCTTCCAGCACCATGGAGGGGACTGGGGATGTGGCCGTTGTTCCAGGCCCCTTGCTGAGCAGGGGAGGGTGGCCTTGTCATCAGGGGCCAGGGTCAGAGCAGGACGGAGAGGGCAGGAGGGGCTACGGCGGCCCCAGCACACGCAGAAGTGAGAAACTGCCCGGCCGTACAATGTGTAAAGACACTAACAACGTTCTGATTTTTCCCGTGATGAACACTTCAATATTTTTTTCTGAAATATGAAATTATTTCCAATTCTTTCCTCCCACTTTCCAGGGCTTTGTCTGCTTAGTGTGCTTTGGGGTAACTAAGTGCTGGGTGTGGCCCCATGAGGCCCGACCAGAGGGACTTTGCTAACTGTGTGGAGGCAGCCTGCATGCATCACAGCAAGAATTGAGTCTAGACGTGCAGCGCTCCCTGCCTGGAATCTGTGAGTCACCCGGCTGCTTTCCCGAGGAAGAGAATGTCTGTCCCGGCCAGCTCTGCCCTCCCCAGGGCTGTTCCAGGGGAGCCCGTCAGCCCCATCTGGGGGCAAGGCTGAGGGACTGAGAGCAGGGAAGAGTCTGCAGGGCTATCCAGGGTGGACTGTCACCCCGGAACTGACTTGTGCCCATAGCCTCCTTCTCCTCTGGGCCCCTCAGTCCTGGTCAGAGGGTCCCCGCATCCCGGGTGCGGCCGCCTTGCCCTCACCCAGATCCCACGTCCCCTTCAGTACCTATTTTGCAGACTCGTCCTTAGAAGTGCAAAATCTTCCTTCAGCACCTGTGCTTCAGGGCAGAAACTGTATTTCATGTCATTCTTGCCCTTGTTCCCATGTTTGCTCGTGATGCAACAGGGCCTTGCTAAGTCCAACTGCATCTCAGCAGAGTTTCTCTTTCAGTGTCAGAGAGGAGCGTGTGGTATCGACAACCTGTTTGTTGCCTCCAATCTTTGATTTTCTCATCAGAGGCCCCCAGCTGGCTCCCCACATCTGAAGGCAGCCAACAGAAATCAAAGGTGAGAGCAGTCAGGTGGTTATCACTGTTGCAGGCAGACGTCCTCTCAGCAGCTGTGCTAACATGCGCTGCCCCAAACCTCAGGCCTTTCCTCAGCTGTCCCGCCTCTGCAGCTCTGCAGGCCTCACTCCCCCTCTCCCCACCCCCCAACTCTCCCCACCCCCAGGCCCCGAGAGGTACATGATGTGATGAGGGGGGCTTGCGTGAAAGGGCAGCGAGTCAACACCTTATATAACAGCTCCAGTTTCTACATCAGCATGAGATACATGGAATCAAAGTCCCTGTGCAACCATTAATGTGTAATGCCTCAGTCACTGCTTCACAAACCAATCTTTAACACCTCAGCGAGGAAAAAAACAATCCCGCAGTTCTCCTGGGCCCTGGACCTTGAGTCCATCACGGCCACTGGGGCCTCACTCAGACTCAGTTCCCTGACATGAAAGAGTGTCACAGCGTAAAAGAAAAGCAAGGGTGGGGGTTTGTGCCAACACCGAACACTGTTTGCCATGTTCGAGCCAACGCACTTCATCACAGTTCCACCTGCCTGTGGGCTGCCGCCTGGCTGCTGGATGGCCCCAGCATCTGGAGGCCAAAGGGATGACCCGTGGGGTTACCTCCCTGCACACCGAAAATATTCCAACCATCTCCACCCACAGCTCTGTGGCTTGTGCCAAAATAGGTGAACACCTTCCTTGAGTTTGTATGTGTTGATTTATTAAGAGTGATGTCTCCCCACATCCTGCTAAGAAAAAACGTCTTTCATTTCAGCTTTTGTTGTTGTTATTTTTTGCCTGTTCTGTCTTCCTGGCATGACCCCAGGCACCTCTTAGTAGCTGTTGTGCTGTCTCCAAGACGACAACCTCCCAAAAAAAGATATTCATATTTCACAGAGGATGGGCCTTACCCTGTTCTCTCTTTCCACACCCCACTTAAGAAAATTCCAGTGTTTGGCAACCTGTCAGTGACAGCCTGTCAGAGTAAAATATTTGGCCAGAAGCTATAAACAGCTGCCTTCTGCTGATGTATTAAAACAATAATGATTATAGGAGTAAGGAGCAGGTCTGGGCAGCTCCTCACTGGGCAAGGTGCCTTATACTTCCGCTCAGGAAGGTTCCCTCTCCTTCGGGAATCACCTACATCAGTGGTTCTAAACTGGGGCCATTCTGACCCCAAGGGACATGGACAATGTCTGCAGGTATTTGTGGTTGTCACAACTTGAGGGGAGGGGGAATGCTACCGGCATCTGGAGGGTGGAGGCCAGGGATGCTACTAAACACCCTGCAATGCACAGGACAGTCCCCACACCAAAGAATGATCCGACCCAAACGTCTCTTGTGCCAAGGCTGAGAAACCCTGACAATATCTGCTAAGTCGCCCCCACTCTTATATGACATTCCAAGTAGTCTGTGGTATATACAGAGAAACCTAGAGTGGAGGTGTTGTCACCCTTCTTCAATTCACTTAAACTTCATTAAAATGTTCAAACGTGTCTACTTGTGTAAGCGTCCACAGATAGGATTGCATCTCTGCCTTTCGGAAGTCTAATCCCAGCCGCGGAGACAGACACATATACAAACCACACAAGGGAAGATAAGCCAGCGGTGTTGACAGTTGTCTCCTCATACGAAGGGCTGGGAACCTGAGACAGAGAGATGAATTCCCCCTGGCCTGGAGGGCAGGCGGGCTTCAGATGTCCTCAGAAAGGAGAATTCACACTGTGAATTCACGCTGTGAATACAGATGAGGAAACCCATGCCTTCAAAGTGGGACAGGAAGCGCTGAAGGCTTGGGAAGAACTGAGCAAAGATAGGGGCCTGCCTGGTGGGAGAGGACCAGAGGGCTGTGCTGGTGGCTGGCATGGGCTGCGTGGTGCTTTGGGACGGAGGATGAGGCCAACTTTCTTCTTTTTGTTGCATTTACTTTTTTTTGAATAACAGGCCACATATTTCTGTGTCAGATTTTCATAGTTTCCCCTTTGTTTGCTACGGTAACATTACTAGTCAGTCGAGAATCTTGCCATTTTTATGCAGTATTTAAAGGGGAGAAGAGTTTTCACCTAAAATGTAAATTATCAAGTTCCTCCTGGGGCCAGAACCAAGTAAAATTCTGTACTTGGTTCAGTTGTTACTAACTTTGTGTGAGATCCAATTTGTTTTTAGAAAAACTCACTTTGAGTGTGTATATTTGGAAGGATCTCAGAATCATGAGATTCTAGGAATGGAAGAAACCTCAAGAAATGCTCAGGTTCAGTTTTGTCCGGTCCAGCAGACAAGCGCTGATCATCACCCTTTCCACACGTGAGACCATTACATTTCTGTATATTTCAGACAGAGAATAAACCTATACTAAACGGCAGGATTTTTTATTGGAAACATTGGCTAAGGGGTACAGTTCTTCAGATTTGGGGGAGTAACCATTGTCCAAGTGGTTCTGCCCAGAGTTGATGGCCCAGAGATCAAGGAGATAATCTTAGCGCACTCACGTGTGTGTGTGTGTGTGTGTGTGTGTGTGTGTGTGTGAGTGAATGCAGGGCTAAAGGGCAGTAAGAAGCCACCAATCTCAAGATTTATGGGGGTGAGGTGTCCTCATCTCTGCTGATTGAGGGAGCAGAGCCAGTGAGATCTCCTATAAGCAGATGTGTGGAACAGTTGGGACTGTTAATAGTCAGCAGCTAAAGTCCATCTGGAAAGTGTCTGTCCAGGGATTCCTTGGATACTGCAGCCATTTTAGGAAATTCAGGCTTTTGGCAGAGCAGACAGCCTCCCTTGGGGGTGACAGGGGTGGAGGGTGGATCTCCCCAGGATCTTGAGTGCCTGTGGCTACCAAGAAGCACTCCAACCCAGGTTTCCCTGAATCCAGGCTCCCTGGGGACCCTCCCACCCTGGTTCAGAAGCTCTGCCTTGATTACAACTTGAACTGAGATGACCTTGTATTTTCCTGTGAAAACTGCACCCCTATTCACGTCAACATCCGCAATGTGGGGCTCATTGCTGCATCATTTGTCCCACTCCAGGGCAGGACCCACCCAGGAAAAGCCCTGATTTTCTTTCTAAGGGACATCCCTAGTTTACCATAGCAAATGGATTATTTCCTCAATAGTAGGCCACTCAGCGTGTGACTCAGAGAGCTGCTTTTGTCAGGTCATGAGATGAAGGAGGAAACAGTGTGGGGAAACACCAGATCCTTGGCTACCCCATTTCCTAAAGCGAGCCTTACCCCTGGCGTCATAAAATGACTTTGGCAGCCTTCTACCTGCCACAAATGAACTGAAAAGACAGATGTGTAAAAACCAGATCCTTTTTGTGTGACAACATAAATGCTTTACGAGATCCCTTTACGGCAGCCACTAATCACTTACTCATCTTTTGCTCAACCCAGGGATGGTCCCCTTCTGCTCAGAAGAAATAGAAGAAAGGCAACTTCCTATAAAAACAGACTTGGGAGGAATCCACGGCAGGGAGAAGAAAGTGGGGAGATCATTCCTGGACATGGCTTCTAGGGATTGGCGGTACCTTCCAAGATAACGCCAATCAGGGTCATAGTGGCTGCCTCCCTCCCACCCAGGAGACGCCCAGGCTGCCCTATGGATTTTCAGGCTCCTGGTCACTGGCTCTCTGCAGGAAGTCAGTTGTGCATTTGCACTGGAATGAGTGCTTAGGGCAAAGGCACCAAGCTGTCACTGGTTAATATTTCTTTGGAGTAGAAGCAGGTACACATCAAATCTGCTGTGTGTGGCCCTTCACATCTCCTGAGCTTTCTAACACGCCTGGTGACATAGGAGTGATTTACCAAAGGCAAAGGGCATTTGTGTTACACCGAGGGTCTGTTTCCACCTTGGATCCCTGGTCTTCTTGTGTGAGTCTGGAGGCCTGCATCCTTGTTCTCAGAAACTGTGGTTTCAGGGGGCACCTTATTCCCCAGGCGGATCCCCCCAGGTGCTCAGCTGCGGCCAGACTGTGGCCATCACTTCTGGAGTTTGAACTGCAGATTATTCGTCAGAATCTTTGTGATGCCCTGATGCCCTGCTCAGAGCTATCATTTACCAAGCATTGATTCTTGCAGGGTGTTTACATGTCATCTAACTTAATCCTCACAGGGATCCTGTGCGCGCTTTACGAGAAAGGAATTCTGTCCACGCAGGCCACATTCACCCAAACTGACCCACGTAGACCCAGCTAAAGGTAGGAGACCAGACAGCCCCTGTTTGAGCATCCTTATGGCACTTGCTGTCTC
Source organism: Monodon monoceros (assembly GCF_005190385.1). Classification (NCBI taxonomy): domain Eukaryota; kingdom Metazoa; phylum Chordata; class Mammalia; order Artiodactyla; family Monodontidae; genus Monodon; species Monodon monoceros. The sequence goes on along the minus strand of NW_021703767.1, from coordinate 106,888,402 downwards.
TTTACGGGTTTGACTTTTCAAATCGAGTTGCTATTTGCTACTCTAGTCCTACTACTGGGAAAGTGATACCAGGGAGATGGGGGTGCCTTGGGTATGGCTGGCCTGAGGTAGCAAACAATCCAAGGTGGGGAGCAGTAAGTCTTGGGAAATCCCAGACAGCTGCGCCAGTAATTCAGCTTCTGTTTCCCCCAAAGCAGCTGAAATCTAGGTTTTGTTTTCGTTTTATATAAGAAAACTTCTAGTTTTAAATGTTGCAGCTGATTTAAAAAATGAACGAAACAAAACTTGTTTAACACCCTGCAAGCGAAATAACACATTTGGGAGCTGGTTTGCAACTTCCAGGTTAGGTTTTCCATGAGATATAGAAATTCAAACATGGGATAGAACAGGACCCATTTTCTTTTCATGAAATATACTTTTTATTAGAGTGTATTAAAATCCTCAAACTTCAGAACAAAGTTCTAAAAAATATAAATGCTTAGGTATTTTTGTCACTAACTTTATTTTCCATATTAATATCACCTTCTATTCATACGACAGTTTACACGGTGCATTAAGATCGAGGATATTGTCCCATCTATTGCTCACAAGGCAGCTGTGAGGTGTGCACTGTTACTTCCATGGGTGCAGGCAGGGAAACTGAGGCTGAAAGAGGCTCAGCCACTGACTCAAAGCCCCAGGACCACACACTGTCAGCCTGAAACCCAGCCACAGCTTCCCAACTCTTCTGTTCTTTTCATTCAGTAAACCTTGAATTTTAGTTTCTTTCATCAGCACTACTATACCAATAAGTATTCTTCACTCCAGACCACACAATTTTTTTCCCAAGTCAGCTCTAGCATGAAATAGAAAAGAAATCATAAACTCTCCTTTAACCTAGCACTGAGCTTTTTTTTAAGAGGCCAATAAGGGAGAGGGTGATGGCTCTTAACCCAAGGTTGGGGGGCCTAAGAGTGAGTGGAAGGAGGAAACCTGTACCCCCTGCAATTGTCTGCAACACTGTATGGAGAGGTGCCCCGGGCATGTTCTGGGGAAGGAGACTGTAGCTTCCTCCGGAGGGTGTCCAGCTTTCTTGCAGAGGGCGAGAGCTGTGCAGGTTTGACTCCAAACCCTTGATCTTTATCGATACTGAATCATAACTTAAGCAACCTTCCTAAATCTGCAAACTGATTTTTCCCCAATACGCTCCTCTATCAGGAAGATGTAACTCAAGCCACTTTGCATCTGAAATTGGTCACCACCAACTAATTTAATCCCTTGCTTATCAATGGCTTATACTATGGATCCGGCTGTGTTCCTGCAGGACAGGCCTCCGCAGTTGTTAGGACCTTGATCAGCCCTCAGACTTTATAGTTGGTTTCTTCTTAAAAGGCCCAAGCCCTTTTTTCCTGTAATGAACACTGCAAAACATTTTTGAACAAAATATAATCTTTTCATGAGGAATAATTACTTTGTGCTAACATGTTAAGAACCCTCATACACTGTTGATGGGAATGTAAATTGGTGCACCGACTGTGGAAAACAGCATGGAAATAGAACTGCCATATGACCCAGAAATTCTACTCCCGGGTATATATCCAAAAAAAAAACAACAAAACACTAACTCGAAAAGATACATGCACCCCATTGTTCATAGCAGCATTATTTATAACTGCCAGGATACGGAAGCAACCTAAGTGTCCATCAACAGATAAATGGTTAAAGAAGATGTGGTATATATATACAGTGGAATACTACTCAACCATTAAAACCATTAAAAGAATGAAATTTTGCCATTTGCAGCAACATGAATGAGCTTGGAAGGCATTATGCTCAAGTGAAATAAGTCAGAGAAAGACAAATACTGTATATCACTTATACGTGGAATCTAGAAAATACAACAAACTGGTGAATATAACAACAAAAAAAGAAGCACTCACAGATATAGAGAACAAACTAGTGGTTACCAGTGGGGAGAGGGAAGGAGGGACAATATAGGGGTCGGGGATTAAGAGCCACAAACTATTAGGTATAAGCTAAACTACAGGGATATACTGCACAACACGGGGAATATAGCAAATATTTCATTATAACTGTAAATGAAGTATAACCTTTAAAAATTGTGAATCACTATAGTGTACACCTGTAACTTATCTAATATTGTACAACTATACTTCAGCTAAAAAAATTTTTTTAAAGGATATGTAAAAAGAAGAACAAAGTAAGCAATAAAGTAACAGGCATTTCTTCTGTTAAGAAGTCTTTCTGGACAATGCAAGAACCCATAGCAGGAACTTCTCACTAGATGGTACAAAGAGCACCCAGGGCCTAGAGTGTCACCTATTTCATCACCTTTGCAACTGTCTGTGGGAGACAACGTGCAGAGAATTTTTATAGCAGGGGGTGAGGAGCCCCCCAAAGATGACATCATAGGGAACCACAGCACAGGTGTGGAGTCGGGTGGCCTGGATTTGATATTCAGCCTTGCACCAGCTCATGGTGTGACTGAGGATGTCATCTTACCTCTCCAGGGCTCCTGAGCTCCTGTCTCTCTGACAAAATGACCTCTAGGGACAAGAAGGTCAGAAGGGAAAAAGGAAACAGGAGTAATATCTACCGAGAACCCACCAGGTTACCAGGTCCCGTGCCTGGTATTATCACACTCATCCTCTCATTTAAATCCTCACAATGGAGGGGCTCCCCTGGTGGCACAGTGGTTAAGAATCTGCCTGCCAATGCAGGGGACACAGGATCGAGCCCTGGTCCGGGAAGATCCCACATGCCACGGAGCAACTAAGCCCGTGCGTCACAACTACTGAGCCTGCGCTCTAGAGCCGCGAGCCACAACTACCGAGCCCGCGTGCCACAAGTACTGAAGCCCGCGCGCCTAGAGCCCGTGATCCACAACAAGAGAAGCCACCACAATAAGCCCGTGCACCGCAACGGAGAGTAAACCCCGCTCACCGCAACTAGAGAAAGCCTGTGTGCAGCAACGAAGACCCAACGCAGCCAAAAATAAATAAAACAAATAAATTTATAAAAAATTAAAAATTTTTAAAAATAAGTAAATCCTCACAATGGGACTTTTGGATCCGTGCCCAAGGCCACATGACTTGTAGATGGCATGGCCAGAATCCAAAGCTGGGTCTGTCCAACCCTAAATGGCACAGTTCAGGGGATCTCAAACTCCGCCCATGAAGCACCTCCAGCAAGAGAAAAGACTGGCCCCTTGGATTAGTTTGCTCAGAGCTCCTGTAACGAAGTACCACGGGCTTCAACAAAAGAAATATGTTGCCTCACGATTCCAGAGGCCAGAAGTTTGAAATCAACGTGTCAGCAGGGTTAGTTCCTTCCAAGGCTGAGAGGAAGGATCTGTTCCAGGCCTTCCCCTAGCTTCTGGGGGTTTGCTGGCAACCATTGGCATCCTTGCCTGTAGACACATCACCCCCATCTCTGCCTCCACGTTCACACAGCCTTCTCCCCGTATGCATGTCTGTGTCTCATTTCCGCTTTTTATAAGGACGCCCGTCACACTGGATTAGGGGCCCACCTAAGGAATTACATCTGCAATACCCTATTGCCAAATAAGTTCATATTCTGAGGTCCTAGGAGTTAGAACTTCAACATATTTGGAGAGACACAATTCAACCCATAATACTACCCACTTCAGGAGTCTCAGGGGTGTGGCTTATGGCATCTGCTACCAGCACAAAATGTTTCTGAAGCATCGTGCATTATCTTTAAAATGTATGCAAACTGAGCACACAACTCCATTGTTACATCACTATTTCATATAAAACAACGTTTCCCAAAAGTCTGTGAGTAAAATTAGTGATCCAGAAAGCTGCTCCATGTTGATCCTAGGGATCCGGGACCTCACATCTTTTCATGTCTGTAGAGGATGCTCACACCAAGTGTGAAAGCCTCTGAGAAGCAGAGACACCGGTAAGGAAGAAAAGGCACATTTAACCTAAATGAGCATGAAGAATATTGACTGAGACAGGGCTGAACAAGAAGTCATGTGAACTAGATACACAGAGAAAATACAGAACATCCCTGACCAAGATCCCTGACCAACAAACCAGACCAGTGTGGAAACAACACTTGCAGAGAGCCCTGTTGCAACCACATGGCTTTTTTTCATTCTCTCCTCTTTCCTTTTGAACAGAAATCAGCGTAGCACAGCACTGTTCATCCCGTTTCCCCAACACAGTGGCTTTTGAAGTGCAGGTGCCGTGGGGACAAAGCTGACGGTTGTGGTAGTAACCAGCTTTGTAACACACTGGTCAGATTCACATTTTTCTATTATAGTAAATGTGCCTCAAGTAACAGAACTTACTAGCAACACTAACCATGGCCATACTGTTCTTTTACTTCCTAAGAAATAACATTTTCAGAAGTGACAAAGGACTCCGACAAAGGCCCAGCAATGGAAGTGAGAATGACTCAAGTGGCAAAAAGGGCTCTCGATGTGATTCGCTTATTGCCCCACTTGGTTTGTGACAGAAAAGTGGGTCGAGCTGATGCATTTCCACACGCTGAGGACCTACCACCAGTCCCGTAGAGCTGCACTCCCTCCAGAGCCCAAGCTGGAGAGAGCCTCTGATGGACAAGACTCCAAAGACAGCACCAGATACCTTGATGGCCTGGAAAAAGAGGTGGCTTTCTGCTTTCCTTGCTTAAAAACATGGGGACCACGGTGTTCTTTTATTTTTTTTCCCTGCCCCTCTATTAGGAGACATACGAACTTCACAAAGGCATTCCTTGTCCACTTAGCAGAAATGTCTATCAAAATCAGACCACAGTCAAGGAGAAGACATCCCACAGGATGTGGCCAAGTGACAAGCCTGGAGAACACACCTGACACAAGGTTATCACTCAGGGCAGCCATGAGGCTGCAGCTCCACTCAGGAAAAACCCCTACTGATGCCTGGGTTCTGAAAGCTGTGCACAGAATGCCAAAGGTCACTCCTGAGAGACCCGGCATTAGCAAACACAATGGCCAGACCCTTGAGTAAAGTATATAAGGACAGAGGAAGGTGGTCCTCAAGGGAAGGAGGGAGATAGGGATCAGAAAAACCAGAGCCTGCAGGGGCCATCAGCCCCCTCCGGCGAGCGATCAGCTCCCCCAGGGCAGTGGGGACTGTTCCCTTCTCTAGGGAGATGAGCTTTCCTCAGAGCCAGGGCTATTTCATCAGGCTTTCCCACAGCCCGAAGAGAATATCTCATGAGATCATCCGAGTCCCTCTGTCCTGATCCCACATCCATCACAGCTATTGCTGTTTCCCAGGCCTCCCGATAACGGAAGGCACGGTGTCTACTGGAAAGGTGTCTGCGCAGGAGGGGTAACCGGCGCTCGGCCTGTAATGTAGCAGAAGCTGTAAATGATGTCTAAGGATTGTGCACATCTTTCAGCTCTCACTGCGCTCTCAGATCCCAGCCTCCTCCCTCCCTCCCCCATCAGCCCACAAGGGTCATCCCTGGGCAAGCTGAGACAGACAGAAGGGGCCAGGTACCCAGCCAGGGCCTGGAGCCTGTGGCCTGGGGGCCCGGCATGCACTCTGGACCACATCCACGCTGCCCACATTCAGAGCTCAAACCCTGGGTAGAGCTCTGAGGAGATGAGCATTTTAAGGCAATACGGTCGCGGTCTGGTTTGCAGCCTGGTTTTGTGTGAGTTATTGCCCCCAGTGGCTTATTAACTCCCAAGGAAGAGATAAAAATCTAGTTTTTCCCAAAAGGGAGGAGCAGATCCCCAAGCACGATATCCTCACCAGGGCAGTGTCCAGGCTGGGGACAGCAGGCAGCCCTGCCCAGCACCTCTGGCCAGCTGCCTCTCCTAGAGGTTCGTCATGTGCCCCTCAGAATTTGTTGAAAGTCAGTGGGATTCCTGAAACAAGATGGGATTAAGCCACAGAAAGCAGGGCCCAACCCAGTGGTAATGATGGGGGGGAAAAATGGCCCCTAAGGGGCAAAGAAAGGCAAAGAGGTGAAGTACTGTAATTTAAATGCATTTTGGAGACTCTCCCTGAAACTGGCTAGGCCAGGGCACCAGACTGGTTATATTTTTCTAAAAAAACCCAGAAAACCTCCAAAGAAAGGAAGAAACCTTGGTTATGATCATTCTTTCCCTCCAGCTTTTATCCCTTAGACAGTGGCTCCCCAGCAGCGTGTCTGCCCCCACCCCAACTAAAAAGGACACTTGACAATGTCTGGAGACGGTTTTAGTTGCCGCAACTGGGGAACACGACCAGCATCTAGTAAGGGAGAGATGAAGAATGTTGTTAAACACCCTGCAACACACACGCCAGCACCGCCCCCACCTCCCCCCCCCACCCCGACAAAGAATTATCCCAAAATGTCAAAGAGCCGCTGCTGAGAAACCTTGCCTTCAGAGAGTGATTTTCCTGGTCTCTCACCAACTCACGTGCTGCTAAACCAAACAAAATGTATATGGGGGATTCATAACAAGAGAGGGCTCGATGGTGACCGAGAACATACAGCAAGTCCTGGACCATCAAACACTTTGAAGAACACCAGCAGTCAGCTCTAGGGAGCCACTTCTCTGATTTTAGGCATCGTCTTCTGAAGTCCGTTAAGCATCTAGCCTCTCACTGTGTTACAGTCAAGTTAATTGGCAAAGGGAGTTCCATGGAACCTCTGTCCTCTAAGAGTTTACAATATGAGATGGAGAGTAATAACTGGGCAGCGCTTTCTATAAAGCTGAGATGAACAAATAAAGGGAGAAGTCAGGTCATGCCAATTGTACAAGCTGGGAGCTGAGTATATTCTGAGAGATGGTGAGGGAGGATAAGAGTCAGCACAAGTGAGTAAGGTGGCACTGAAGGAATGTAAGAGACGGCCTTCAGATGGTGCCCACCTGTACCTTCATTTATCTATACTTTCACTAAAGTATGCACTTCATGCTTCCAGGCAGTAAAAGTACAGAAGGCACAGTCTCTGTGCCCCTAAGAGTCACACAAATAAGCAAAATACAAAAATGTCATTTTGAGAGGTACAGCAAGTAGATGTTTTAGTGTTTGGTGAAGGGGGTGATGCCTGCACGTGGTAGAACTTGCATTTGACCTGGGCCCGGAGCCTGGGTGCCGCTGGGGGCAGCTGAGCTTGCCTGAGAGCCCCAGACCAGGGATGCAGGCTGGGGATTAGGTATCATGCTGACAAGAATCTCTGTAAAGGGCGTTGTGATTTACGGTATCTGTTCTGGCTTGTCTTTTGGCCACTCAGCAAAACTCTCTGCACTTCAGTTTCTCTCTCCTTCCCGTTTCCAAGCAATTAAGACCATACCTACTCTTATTAGGAACCACGACCGTGTGAAGCCCTGTGGAGCGTAGTGGCAAGATGATCAACATCAGTGAGGTTCAAGAGAGATGTTAGCAGTTCTTACTCACGGGGCCTCTAGTGTTGTTTACGTGCCTCTGACCCTCATTAGTAACAGCAACTCAGAAACCTACCCAGGCAAAAAGTCACACGCTTTGAAGACATACTAATGTTTCAATGGCCTAAACATTTTCCAGGACCAAGTCTTTACCAGAGCTGCAAACAAGCAGTCAGATGGACTGCCCTGTGAGCTTTCTCCTCTACCATGAAGCCACAGAAAGGTCAGCAGCCGGACACAGAAAGAGGAGAAGGGTCCTGAATAAACACAGACAGTTTAATCAACCATGAAGAAAACCAGGAGTTGACTGAAAGTGCTTTGTCAGGAAGAGAAGCGAGGCCCCTGCCCTCAGAGAAAGGCGAGGAAGGTTGGAGGTCATCTAGCAGCAGAGATGGCCACTGACCACAGAGGCCACTGCGGAGGCACCAAGGGCCTGGTGGGGATGTCAGGGAGGGGAGGGGTGGCAACCAGCGTTTGGCTATTTTCCAAAGAATAGGACAAATAAACGTTCCCTAGAAAGAAGATGGAATTTTAGCTCAATAAGAAGGGAAGATACTGTTTTAAAACCACCATAATTACTTAAGAGTTGGTTACTCCTTCAAGCTTATGTCCATCAAGCCTGTCATTTCTGATTCCAGACTCCTCAGGGAATTTTAAAAACTGGTTTATTCAAATTACATCAGTATCCTTTACTTGCATCTAAAAAAATCAAGGTCAAGCTATGTTGATGTGAGAAAGAGAATTTAGATGAATGAGGGCTGACACCGAGTCTCTGGCCCTGTAATTACTTTCTTTGTAAACCTGAATACCGGATCAGATGGATGCCTTCTCCACACTTTTTGTCGTATTTATGGAATACCTTTAAACAATGGAATCTGGAACCTCCAGCAACGTTGTGTCCAAATATATCCAAGCCTGTTTGTTTATGTTTTTAATTGAAAGTCAAACAATTTTAGACCAACTTGTCTATGGTATCATTGGAAATGCATATTTTTAGAAAATTCTTGAGAATTTTGCATACCATTAAAGTAACTTGACATCATACTTTATATTTCCCAGCTGTGATTGCTGTTGGAATGAAATCAGGGGAAGCATTCCAGAAAGTCTTCAGCCTGAAAGGTTTGCTTAAGAATTCTGATTCCACTAGAAAACCGTTTCTTTTAAGATGGCTTTACCATTTTCCAATGGCTCATGTAATATGGTTGGTTTGTTCTCATTACAATTAAAGATGCAATTCATTCAAGAGTCTTTAACTTCATTAAAGCAAGGCTTTCTATTAATGTTATCAAGCACTGATGGGCTTCTAATCGGACATTCTCAGCAGGTAGGAAAACAACTTTCAAACCCTCTGATTTTGTATGAAGCAATGCTCATTTCTACACAAAGACTTTCATTTCTGTGATCTGGCCTGGTAAAATGTTGATTCCTTCATGCTCAATCTAGTTTATTTGAGTCCCAGGTCTGTGGGCCTGATAATATGTAGAGGAGGATAATTTATATGGGGAGACAGTTGTGCTGTTTATATTCAATACTTGAGGATTAGGAAAAATTTAAACCAATTAAGAATTCCCATCATCAGGAGTTTCTTAGAAGGAAATGACTTTTCAAGGCATGTGGGAATTATCAAGAACGTAATTTTCCCCTGAGATGATGTGTTGGTACACAAGAGGAGTGTTGGCAGGATATCCAGAGGAACTGATAACTCGCACATGAGGAAATGAGTCGCTACTTTCAAGGCTACATGACAGGAGACCAGGGCATATTTTCCCCATTTATCTTTTCATTTTAAAGAGTAGTGGAATTCGGTTACATCTTGATTGTTCAGTATAATAAAGGATATGTGAGACAGGGATAGAAAAACCACAAATGGTGAGTAAAATAAGAAAACCAGGGATTACTTTTTTTTCCTGTTTATTAACATTCACACCGAGCTGTGTACTTTGGTTACCATGGCCTCGTGGTATCTCATGTCACAGGCCACACCGTATAAAATCACAGAGGCCACGACAGGCAGGAAGAGAGGCGGGGCCTTGTCTGAGTAATACAAACAGCCCAGTGTGTTGGATGTGAGCCTGGGTGCACTGCGGCCTGAGGCGCCCAGCCGAGGAGCCGGCTGGCTGCCGCCCCACCTCTTCTCCTGCCTCCGCCTGCCCCCTAGTGGACGGCCGTGGGAAAGCGCGGGAGTCCGGCTGGGGGTCTTTGCGGGGGCTGAGATGCGACTCCCTGAGAGCGGGCCTCCCCCAGCCCTGTTCCCAGGCACTCTCGCTCAATTTCCTGGAGAATCAGGGTTCCGCCTGGCATGCTCTGAAGTCTCCCTAGGATGAACACCATCATTTCCTATGTCGTCTTCCCCATTTTCCTCTGCCTCTGCCTGCCTGATCCCCCGCTGCCCGGCACCTTCCCGTGTGCAATCCCCACATGAGACATGCCTTTTCTAGAAAGGACAAATTATTCCTTCTTTGGGTCCTGCAAACTGTAGAGAACCAACACAGTACGGTGCTATTGAACCCATTCCCACTGTAGGGGCCTCTTATGCCTCCTATATGTCCCTATAGCCATTCATTTATTCATCGGGTACCTACCAGATGCCGCACCCTGCGCCCGGCCCTGGAGACACGGAGGAAACCGGGCCAAGGTTCCCGCCTGCCTGGAGGAGCACACAGCGCAGAGGGACAACTCATCCATCAGCTGCCATGTGACGAGGCTCCCACCTCTAAAAAGACAAGAGTGCGGCGCTGCGGGAGCGAAGGCGGTGAGGGCAGAGGCTTTCTGGATTTGTTGTGGGTTCTCGGTTCTCGCTTAGCCCCACAGCTGCTTTGTTCGAACGACTCGGAAAAGTAAATGCGGCTGGCACGGGCTGTCCGGACCCCACACACCCCTAGGATACCCTGGCTGTGCTGCGCATTTTCATCCCTGCCCAAGTCACAGAGATCCGATGGTGCTGACAGGAGGCAGACATCACCCGGAGCCCCTCGGATGGGGCTCGATTTTCCCACCGTGGCAGCCCTCAGCTCCTGCCAACACTCTCCTCTGGCTTGCTCACTTCAAGCCTCCCTGAATTTTTCTGAGGCCCGGGTTTCCCACATCGCTGATTCACAGAGATGGAAGACCTAGAAAAGAAAAAAAAGGTAACTCTCTCAAATGACTCAGGAGCCCTCTTGGACCCTGTGATCTGTGTATCGACCTGCACTGTAAAAGCTGAGAGTAATAATATTGTCAGCTGTGTAAGGAAAGCTGGAAGAAAAACAGATTAACATTCTTCTGAACTCCTGGCTCCTGGCAAAAATTAGTGTCACGAGGATGGATTCTCAGGCACGATCTGACAGCGGAATACCTCATCCAGAGGTGAAGGTACCTGTAAAGACCCCCGGAAGATGACAAGTTCCTGGGGCCTGGGCCGCATTTGCTCCTTCTCTCTCTCTCTCTCTCTCTCTCTCTCTCTCTCTCTCTCTCCCTCTCTCTCTCTCTCTCTGATGAAGTAAATGTTTGTGGGATGAATGGTTGCCACCTCCAGCCCTGTCAAGCCCTGGAAGAAACACGGACTGGGAAATGAAACCAACTGGCAGGCCCTAGACGCTTGCATTTAAGATTCATGAACAAAGAAGAGGAAATGACTTGTGTGCTACGAAACTACTGAGAGATGTGACGGCCGAGGAAGGATGGGAATCGCCTACGGGAGAGGAGCGGGTGGGGGGACGATTCTCCGCCGGGGTCGGGGCGGGGGGTGTGGGGCGCTGGTAAGAGGGCGCAGAAGCACCAGCGGGGGCAGCCAGAGCAAGGCGGTCATTTCGCCCCCAGCGGAGAAGGGTGGAGCTGCGGGTCAGCAGCGGATGGCGCCTGCGAGGTGTTCAGAAGGCAGAGCCAGAGACCTCTGGGAATTGACCCGAAATGCTTGGTTTTCCCTGAGGCGGCTGTGGCCTGGGGGAAGGGAAGTTACACATAGCTATAAATGTTGTGCACTCTGCAACTTTTGCAATTAGTCTAAAGAAACTCCAACATCCTATTTTAGGACGGCGTGCATTCAAATTATCATCCTGTGCCCCAGGTCTGGGTTCCATGAAGTCCTTATTCTTCCCGCATTCCTGTTTTTCCTCCATGTACCCTTAACAGCACCCATAATTCACTCACTTCAAGTCAACAAATATGGATTGAATGCCCACTCTTTGCCGGGTCATACTAGGTACCAAGAATACAACGTCAGCAAAAACAGACATGATCCCTGCCCTCATGGAACTTACACAATGGAAAAGGAGACGACCTTGATCAAATAACCACACAAATTAACATGACACTGCAATGTGTGGTGCCCCAAGTACGTAATAAGGGGTTTGATTTAATAAGGGATATCAGGGAAATCTCTGAGGAATTGATGAGTGAAATGAAATCTGAAGGAATAGGATTAACTAGGGCAGGCGGGTCCGTGCATCTCCGTGTGGCATGGCGCTTGTGTCTTCAAGGTCGTGAAAGACTCGAGTGTGACCACGCACAAACAGGGAGGTGGGCAGCATGCATGATAGGGCTGGATTCGAGCCAGGCCATTCACAGGGAGCCACTGAAGTGTTTAAGTGGACAGGCGATGTGATCAAATGTGCATTTTAGAAAGATTGCTCTGGCCACAAGAGTTTGGAAAGAAGAGCTTGGAAAGGGTCATAAGTGGATGTCATGAGACCAGTTAGGAAGCTGTTATAGGTGAATTCAAGACTAGGAGAAGAGCCACAGAGGAGAGAAAGGGGGAAGATTCTATATAGGAGGCACAACTGTCAGGATGTGGTGACAGAGTAGATAGGCTTACAATGTATTCCACACCTATACCATCTTCCAACAACCTCCCCTGCAATGAGCCCTCTCTTCATGGGCTAGATTGCTATACAAATACAACTGAGATACAAGTACAACTTCCCCCTCTTCCAGGTTTACCCCTAAGGATGCCTTCCTTCATGGTTTCTTTCTAGCTTCCTCTAGAAATGAAGGGAAGGAAGGTCTGTGATGCCTGGAACATATCAAAGGTCATGGGTTGAAATGACAACTCAGATTACAGGACTGTCAACTCCCGTGACCTTAACTGAAGGGCTGAGGAGTTGATAGCAGACCAAGAGAGCCTTACAACACTGCAGGCTGCTACAGTGTTGGATCTGCTGATTGAGTTGAGTGCTTAAAATTCATGTATTGTCCAATTAATCAAAGTATTCTTCTACCACACATTTAGAGGATGCTATGTAAAATTTCTGCAACAGCTGGGGGTGGAACTAGCTACCTAGGATCCTTGCTTCTGCAAAACAGCCATTGATCTGTTCCAGAAATGGTGTTTTATCACTGCGCTGTGCTAACAGGGACTGGAAGGGAGTGGAAGATGAATAAAAGTGTCCTGCCTTCCAGGAGTTGCAATCTAGCCCGTCTGCCAATCAGGACAGCACAGCGTGAGTGATAAAGTACAGGCAGAGGCGAAGCCCAGGGCAGGGGACAGGAGCTCTGTCTGGCGGCGTTAGGAAGGTTAGGAAGGTTTTCCAGAAGACACATCTGAGCAAGGTGTCAAGGGGTGAGCAGGAATTTATATGGAGAAGAGGAGACTGCTTATTTCAGGCAGAAGGAACAGCTCATATAAAGACACAAAAATACCTAGGAGTAAGATGTAGCCAAAAAGTGGGCCCAGAGGTGATGGCGGGGGCTATAGCAGGAGGTGAGGCTGGAGACAGACCTCTGGTGAGGTCACTGGAAGCTCCTAACTACCTGCTTAAGGGAATATTAGTATTAATATTAGTATTTCTGTTGTATAACAAGTCACTCCAAAACTTAGGGGCTTAAAACAACAATCATGTATTATCTCACAGTTTCTGTGGGTCAGCAGTTCAGACGTAGTTTAGTGGTCCTCTGGCTCTGGGTCTCACAGGCTGCAGTCAAGGTGTCAGCCAGGGCTACGGTCATCTCAAGGGTCCACTGAGGGAGGCTCCCCCTCCAGGCTCGCTCACATGGCTGTTGGCCGGCCTCAGGTCCTCACTGGCTCCTGGCTGGAGACATCGGTTCCTTACCACATGGGCCTATCCATAGGGAAGCTCACGACATGGCAGTTATGGCAGAGAGACAGACGGAGATAGAGAGATAGAGAGGGAGAGAGAGAGAGAGATGTACAAAAAGACGTCTTCTGTTATCTAATCTCAGGAGTGACATCCCATCACTTTTGTCATCTTCTAAAGGGTCACTAGGTCCAGCCCATATGGGTCACTAGGTCCAGCCCATGTGAGAGGACTAGTAGGTGATGGATCCTTGGGCCGTTTTAGAGGCTGCCTGCCGTAGGTACCATAGCTATTTCAGGCGCGATCCCAGCATTATCGCATTCTGCATAAATGATAGGGAAAGACGTATAATTTCACTGCATATTAGTTTGTTTTTGTCAGTGGGTACACTCTGGTCCCCAGGAGCCCTGAAGAACAATGTGCTTCATTTCACATCTCTCCCTAAGCATTTTATACAACCCACTTGGCACTCATGCTGTTATTATTAGAGGGATTCAGCCAAAGCTGCCTGTGAGGATAGAGATAGATGGGAAGGTAGGGAGGCAGACAGAGGAAGTGATCAGGACCCCAAAGTGAATAAAGAAAAAGGTTACACGCCAACTGAAAATCAGAAATGAATCTGAGTGGAACTAAGTATCGAGGTTGACAGCTCATAACACGATGCCAACTTACCACAGCTTGGCAGTGCCCTTGGTTTTCCCACATGCAACTGAAAATAGCTAGCATTCATCCTGAGGGAGTGCTTCTAAAATAAGTAAATACTGGGAGCTATACCTCACTGCTTATTCAGGCTGGAAGCAGTCTGCAATTATTTTGCTGAAATTAGATACAAACTAAGTTGCCACTCCCGGAACCCTTTCTCCTGTACCATATCTCAGGAAAAAGACACTGAATTTTGAACTCGAATAGTTTAGATTTCTTAAAAATAAATGTGATAGCTGATAGGATATATGCAAAGGCAGATTATTAATACTAATCTCTTGTGAGACCTAATCTCTTCAGGAGCCTGGTTTTCTGATCTTCAGACCTGGGTTAACTTGCTAGGGACACAGTGACAGTCCGGTAAAGGTGACTGGAGGGATGGATCAACTTGCCCACACTTGAATATACTGCGTGGCACCACCTTAAGTTAAACCTGTTGGGGATAGAAGAGAGGGGACTAGCATAGGATCGTCCGCTGGGATGGATATGGCTGGCTGTGCTCCCACTTTTCTTAGTGATCTGAAAGCTCTCAGGGTCTTTATCCATTTGGATACAGAAGTTCTGCTATGTTTTTAAAAGCCAAACAGAATAAACAAACATACATGCAAACAATAATAATGATCATTTTGGGGCATTTCCCCTCAACCTCGGCTAAAAAGGAACTGGAATACAGATAATGGGGGTGTTTGGCGGCCGGGGCAGGGGGTGGTTTCTGCTATGAAAGAGCCCCTGAATCGTACTGTCTCCTTAATAAAACACCATCTTCTTTGACCTGCCTTTGGAAGAAGTGGATGAATATCTAAGAGCCCAGCTGTGCTGGAACCTGGGAGGCTGTGGTACTGCTGGGTTAGATGCTTGTCCACAGCTTTGACTTCCAACTTCCCTTTGCAGAGGGAAAGATTACTTTCTTCTCTTTGTGGGAGACATCAGTCACAGATGAAGCACGTTCATCCCCCACACATGCATCCCCAGCCCTATACCCTTATTGTGATCTGGTGCATCTTCGAAGTGCCAGATGAAATAAAGAGCTCCAAGTAACCTTTCCTCCTCAGTAAGGGGTTTGTTTTGTTCTGTTTTTGGTCACCATAATTCTCAGACAAAAACCTCTAAAAGGTTCCCCTAAGCAAACTCTTAAGATGGTAACCTCTACAACCTCCCTTTGATGTCAGGGGTCATTTCATGCCTCGTTTAACTTTTGAAATTATTTTCTGTGCCTCCTTTTTCCAGATTTGTCAGGGCTTGGGGAGGAAACGAAATGAAGTTCAATGGAATCAAAGTAGCCTGAGTGGTGTGAAGTGAGCTGATGTCAGCAGTGGTTCCCCACGCAGCTTGCGACCGTCTCCCATAGCACATCTCCTTGGACTGGTGAGTTCAGCACCATATTTATTCTGACAGACGAAAGCACAGGCACAGGCTCTGGCTGCCTCGTATCAGGTGAACATTGAAAGCAACCACCCTTTCTGGACATCCTTCTGCCTTCCCAGAACTTACCATGGTCTAAAAATCCCCGTTTGAAGAAGCAGGGCTTTCAGGACAAAGTCATACAGTAAACAGTGACAACCTGAATAGCATCCTGGTAGAAGGGCTCCTCTTCCTCATCTCCTTCAGCCCACTGACCCAAACCTCCATGATCCCTGAGTAGAGAAAAGAAAATTCAGATCCATAACCTCGGACCTGCACATTCAAAAGATGGCAAACAAGGGGAGAAAGGACTGAGGAGACCGACCGACAGCGGCAATTTCAGAATGTTGAGATCTCATTTATTTTCACCATTCAGGGCACTTTTTGATTAGCGTCCTTCTTCCTTTTCTGATTTCAAAGTAATAAATAATTCTTAACTTCCGGGGAGGGAATCCGCATTGGGAAGAGGAATAAGAAAGCTCACAGGATGAGTAGGGAAGAGGCTGCACTTGCTGTCTCCCTAGGTCCTCCCCCCTGTTGCTCCCACCTCCTCCCGCAACTCTCTCTCTCTCTCTCTCTCTCTCTCTCTCTCTCTCTCTCTCTCAACCAGTGTAAAAATAGCTGTCTAGGTTCTGTTATTCATCCCTAAGCAGCAATGAAGGTTGGGCCTCCCTGCAGTGCCAGCTGCCCTTTAGGAGCTTCTACTATCAGGAGATGTCTCACACCTCCCATTCCCCACTCCTAGTTGGACAAATGTCCTTGGTGACCTTAGACGTTTTCATTTTAATCAGCAGTATGGTTTTCGAGAGGAAAGTCCTCCCCGGCTTCCCGAGTCAGCGGAGCTGCGGGGCCGTCCCCTCCTCCACACCCCAGGCAGCAGTGCTAGGGGAGCGTTTCCATCTGTGTTGGGAAAGAACGGCCTCTCTGTGCTGCCCAGCACGTCCAGAGCGAGGGCGCAGAGGCTGGAACACACTCTCCCGCACGGGAACAGCTTTCCAGGGGCCTTGGGGGAGGCTGTGGCCTTTCCCAACGAGGGCCAGGCGCATCCCCCGTGGGCCCGGCTCGTTTCTGGCAGGATCACCCCATCCCTACCGAGGACACTGATTCCGCCGCGTCGGGGCAGGGAGCCGTCTCTGCACCCAGGGCCCGCAGTCGGGCCACCAGGCCTTGCACATGCACGTAGAGGGGCCGCGTTGCTCTGGGCTCGGCGCGAGGGCGGCGGGCGAGGGCGCATGCGTCAGCGGTAGGGCAGGGGAGCGCCCGCAGAGAGTACTGCCCGTTTGATCACGCTCTCTGTCCAGATTCCTGGCAACGTGTTGGGGACACTGCACTATTGGAATAGAGCCACAGAATGCTACAGGCTTCTTGGAGGGCACTTGCTTCATGCCTCCATTTTACAGATGAGGAAACTGAGATACAAGGAAGCATTGGGAACCGCCTAAAGCTGCATTTCTGAATTCTGCCAGCTGGGACCAGATCCAGCTCTTATTAGCGTGGTTTAGGCACTACTTCCCCGAGCGCTTATCTAGCACCTGGATGTATCATGTCCTAAATGTATGTATGGTATGGAAGATAACCACGAATACATCAGAAGCAGTGTAACCGTGGCCACCCCAGACTTACACATAGAATGATACAGACCTGGGTTTGATTTGATGATTTGCAGGACTACACTGCTAGCTGGATAGTCTTGTGAAGCAATTAACCTCTCTAAGCCCTAGTTTCCTCGTCTGCAAAGCGGAGATAAAAAACAGGACCTACCTGCTAAGGTCGCAGTGCTTAAATGAGATAAGGTGCACATTGCTTAGCACAAAGCCTGCACTTGGAAGTCACTCAAACATATTCATGCAATGTTTTGAGAAGTCGAAAGTGCTAGGCGCACAGGCTTTCATGAGACAGTCAGGGTACT
This sequence comes from Monodon monoceros, assembly GCF_005190385.1. NCBI lineage: Eukaryota > Metazoa > Chordata > Mammalia > Artiodactyla > Monodontidae > Monodon > Monodon monoceros. The sequence goes on along the minus strand of NW_021703767.1, from coordinate 106,871,004 downwards.
CATTTCCAGACAGAAGTCGGCTGCAAGAGAGGGAAGGTACTTTCCCGCACGCAGCGCAGCACTTGGGAACACTCACACAGGGTTACGTGACCTGGCAAGACAGGTAAAGGAGGAAATGACCTCTGTTTATCTTTCCTGCTACTGCCCCGTCCTTCCCCCTCCCTCTTTCCTTCCTCCCCTCCCAACCCTCACTGTGACTCCTGGTGGCTGCAGGGATACATCGGGACCTCTTATCAGGGTGAAATGTGTTCTGCGAGGTGGTGCAATTTACGTTTGAAGTTCTACTTTATCACAGGGGCCTCTCTCCTCTTTTCCTAGGTGGCACAGGCACAGGAAGGAGCAATGGGGTTAAGTGGATAAGAAGGAATGGTGGTTAAGCGCCTAAGGTAACAGATTGGAGTCATCTTGAATCATAGATGACCAGCGGTGAAGACCACCTGGTACAATGATGGTCCCTCTTGTTAAGGAAGAAGCAGTGAAAAACTGTGAAAGGTAAACCGGCATCAAATTTTAGACTCGAGGGCTTCCCTGGTGGCGCAGTGTTTGAGAGTCCGCCTGCCGATGCAGGGGACAAGGGTTCGTGCCCCGGTCCGGGAAGATCCCACATGCCGCGGAGCGGCGGGGCCTGTGAGCCATGGCCGCTGAGCCTGCGCGTCCGGAGCCTGTGCTCTGCAACAGGACAGGCTACGTCAGTGAGAGGCCCACGTACCGCAAAAAAAAAAAAAAAAAAAAAAACTTAAATCTCAGAATTGAAAAACTCTTTGGAAAAATAAAATCATTAATCACAATAAAGGAGAAATAAACTCATCCTGCCCATTTTGAGTCACATAATTAATTCAGAAGGGACTGCCTTTTTCATGTGGAATCCAGGCATTCATCAAATATCTATCACAGGCTTCGTAGCTTCTCTGCACTGTGCCGGGCACTGGGGTGTAAAGGTGGGTAAGACAGCTCGTGTCTGGGAAGAAGAGATGGTGCCGCTGGGTCGGGGTATGACAGGCTTAGGGGGTGCAGGAACAGAGGGGACAATCCCTTTTTCAGCAGGGTGGATGGCTGAGTCCAGCCAGATTAAGAAGCTGCCGGAAGGCTTTGCCTTTCCCACACCCAGTGCAGTGCTGGGAAGCCCTGGTAGACGTTTTATTGCCCCGGCTAAGATGGAGCAGGTGTAGAAATCCTCTTTGGCAGCCCTGAGGCGGCTGGCCTCTGTGACAGCTGAGAAATGAGAGCTCCTGGCCTTCCCAGCGCCTCGGTGTATGCGCTCTGGTGCTGCCTGCCAAGGCCGCGGGCGTTCCACTCATCCGTTCCACAGAGAGTTATTGAGCACCCACCATGGGCCAGGTGCTCAAGCAAAGCAGCCTCAGGTCTCAGGGAGCTCACTTCTCTACTTGGAGAGGGGGACCCATAGGATATCAGAATGGTGATATGGGCTATGGAGAAAAAGAAAGAATGGGAGGACCAGGAATGTGAGGTGGGGGGTATGTGGTATAAAATAAGGTGTTTAAGAAGTCCAACTGAAGACTCAGTCCCCCCTACCCTCACCCCTGCATTAACTGAGCACCCAAGAGCCATGGCTGCTGGTACGTTAGGAGCCCACCCAAGAAAGTGACAAGTCGCCTGACCCCAGGAAGTGGCCAGCTCAGGAGGCCAGGCTGGTGTGCATCCCCTCCCTCCCATAAAAGAGTTTCCTCATCTGATGAGTGGAGCTGGTACAGCCCAAGTCTAGGGCAGTCGAGAGAGTTCAAGCTTGGGGAGGAAATGGGGGTCAGGAGAAGGTTTGTTTAGATGGAGGCAGGTCCCCTGGCAGCATCTTGGGAAAAAGAGACATCCAGCTCCCCAAGAAGAGCTTTGGCAAGGCCACAGTAGAAAGTCAAGGTCCTGGGCCAAGAGGGCTGGGGCCAGGACTGGGTGTGGATCCCTGCTGGGAACTGGAGTGTCAGTGAGGAAGGGAGGCAGACACCAGGTCATTGGAATGGGCTGGGAGGGACAGCTGTGTTAGTGTGAGCACATGGGGGCACAGGCCCCACCCCTCTGGGCACCAGGCTACACTGGGGACAGAATGAGGAGAACTCAGGGTCAGGACCTTTCTGCTGGAGCAGAGGGTTGGTGTAGGGTGGCCAAGCTGTAGGGGCTTCGGGAACCGAGCCGAGGGGTTTGTGTTTTTCTCAGATCTGCTAACCCTGGCTAAGGTTGACCTGCTTGTTCTCTCATCTGTATAAGCACCATGGTACTTTTAACCACGAGCCAAATAACATGGAGATAAATTATGAGTCTAATGGGAGGGAGCTAAGAGGGTGAAATGGCAAGGAATCCCCAGCTTTTTATGTTGAAAGCATAAATCCAAATAGAAACCAAGCAGAAAGAGACTGAAGTCTCTGGGGAGGAGAAAAGTACGTACAGTAAACACTGACCGGCACAGTGTGCCCTGCTGTAGGGACGCCAGGGTCAGAACAGCGTGTCACGTTGCCACTTTGATCATGGGATTTGGATCAGAGAGAACATGGGATTTGGACTTTGCTCTGGGTTTGGCCGTCTGCCGCCTGTTGGCTGCGCAACCTTGGGTAAGTTCCTTTCCCCTCTGAGCCTTCCTTTCTTCATTGGTGTAGCTGGAGCCTGCACTGGGATTCAGTCCCATCTGCTGAGCTAGTGGGGAAACCCCAGGGGTCGGAGTGGCTGCCAGGAGCCCAGCATGGTGAGCTCGCCAAGGGGCAAAGCATGCAGGTCCAAGAAGGGAGTAGGTTTGAGTACACTGTGCTAACAGCGGCTAATCTATCCTGGGCCCTACCCCAAGTCTGATCCCTGGGCAAAGCCGTCTCTAAAAGCTAACAGATTGTTTGCAGAGGTACAAGCTCACCGTAATGGGGACCCCAGAAACGAGCATAACAGGGAGAAAGGCATCTTCTCCATGGTGCAGTCTTGCCTGGACGAAGAGGCAGAGCAGGGAAAGGGGTGGGACCTGGCACCCAGCCATGGATTTGTTGGTGAGAACGGGTAAGACATCTTCCCCCAGGGCCTCCCCGAGTGTACAGGAGGGAAGGCGCTTTGCTGGGATTAAGTTCTGTGTAAGAGATGGTGGTAACAAACTAATATCTGGATTATTAGTCTTGGTGTGGCTTCATTTGCCGCACACGTGGTGAAGGAATCTTGGTTTATACCTATCCCTTGGAGATTGCACAAGCCATCCCCAGGCCTGAGCCTGGACACGGCGAATGCACAGCAAATGTCAGATTCTCTGCAGAAACTACCTAGAAACCCTTGGGCCCCTTGGAGGACTGTTTGGGACGACCCCTGGTGCGTTGGAGTGTTGCACCGCATTCCCATGGCAAAGATTTGTAATCAAAACGTAACCTAACGTATATTTTTGAGCACCTGCTATGTGCCAGTGAGGTATACATGCTAAGAGGGATTTGAATTCTTTTTTTTCTCAGCACTTTACAAAATACTCTGACATGCATTTTATTCACATTGGTCTTTATAACAACCTAACGAGGTAGGATCCCCATTTACAGATGGGAAGACTGAGTTTCAAAGAGGCTAAGTAATTTATCCATAATAACCCAACTAATAAGGGGTGTAGCAGGGCTCAAACCCGTCCTTTCTTTGGCGGGAAGCTGAGACCAAAGAGATGAAGGAATGAGGGGAAAACCCAGCAAATAACAAAGCCTGAGGTTCTGATGGGAAGAGCTGGAGAAGTCAGCGGGGACTGGAGCTGGACCTGACCAGGGGTGGACGGCGGGGGATGGTGTGTAGGATGGAGGCCGCGTGTGGGGATGGCTGGGCTCCTGGGGACCTTGCCTGTGCCCCTGGAGCTGTCCTCGACTTATCACACTTCACAGAGAATTCTTAAGGAAGCTTTCAAGAGGAAACTGCGGCTGCTCACTCCTGCCAAGTGTCTTTGCTCCTGTCTTTCTGTCTGAGCGTACAAACCACCTCTCCTCACTTCAGTGACTGCTGGCCTTGGGCTCTGTATACTGATCATTTCTAATTTTTCCGGGAGGATTATTTATGACCTTCTAAAAGCAAAACCACATACTGAAATGTGCCAATATTAGAACATTAGTAAGCCAGAAATGATGCTCATTTCAAATAGCAGGGGGAAAGGGAGAGACGTGAAAAGGAATGCGCCTCTATGGGTCAGACTCTGTGCTGGCAACTGTGACATTTGTGATCTCTTTCAATATTCACTACTATGCAATGTGGAAGATCGTATCAATTCCACTTTGGCAGTCGAGGAAACATTCAGAGAAGTGCTGTAACTTGGCCAAAGTCACGCAGCTAATAAGTGGCGAACCTATGATTTGAATCCAGGTCTGACTTCCAATAAACCACAATTTACAGCCTGTGGAATTCAGGTGGAATCAAGAGAGGATGAATAAATACAGTTTACTGGACAGTAAAACTCTTGACCCTTTTTATTAATTCAAGTTTGCAAACAATGCAGTTTCAAAATTACCAGCTTCCAGAGAGTTCTTAAATCAGTGAAGTACTCAGAATTCATGAAATCCCAACAATTAGAGCTTGACACTGCCTGAGACGCCACTAGAGGACCCGACACGGAGGTGACCGATTCTACCTATGAATTTTCAGTTTTGAGAGTGTCCTATCAGAAACGAGGCCCCTGTTGCACTGGGTAGAGGATGTGGTAGAGATTCTCCGATAAACCTGATTTCTTTAAACGCTGTTTAGGACATGTGCCAAAGCTTGACACATCCTAATCACTTTACTTTCTTTGGCAGCTCCAACCTTGACGAGAGAGTAGGAAGTACGTCTCCGCTTTGACAGGAACAATGTGTGACATGAAAGACCTCAGATGCTGTGCAGGTTTGTGACGGTTCTTCAGAAGAAAGCACCTCCTGCCTGTTCTGTTCAATGCCAGTCCAGGTGAGTCACTGCCAGCCAAGCAAGTATTTTAAGACATGAGGAATCTAAGCCAGAACCAGCAAAGAAAGGTGAAGGATGGATTATCGCCATCCGCTTTGATGGTTGTCATGGTGCTGGGAAAACCTTTTCTGGTTAGGGTCCGGCTCACCGCTATTTTGCTAGTGGCCACCCAGACACGGGTGTGGGACAGGGCGTGTGCACACACGCCTGCAGCAGACACCCACTCTAGAGGCTCACGTTGGTTGGGTCATGGTTAATCGGCTGTGCTCGTGCGAATGGTAAATCTGCGCCCGACATCAGCTTGCAGGGAGCCAGCGTGACCCCACCTCCCGCGACATCACTGGGTGTTTTGGAGCAGAGTCCGCGGATGCAGGAACTGCCTCACTGTCTGCTCCCTGCTTCAGCATGTGGCTCTGGAAAATGCCCCATCGCTGTCTCTTAAATACGATCCAAGGCTCAGGTCTTCTGCTAATCTGAGGGACGAGGGAAAGCTTCCAGGTCTCCAGGAGCTGGGGAGAGGGGCAGGGGTGCTGCGCACGGGAAATGACTGGAGCCCGAGGTCAGGCTGCACCCTGGCGCTGCCTGGGAAGACGGCCTCCCCTGCTGGCACCTACACTGCAAAGCTCTGCCTGTCTGCGCTGAAGGGGACCCCGAGGCTCTGAGTGGGAAAGTATGCTCTATGTTGCCCTGTAGGATGACCCACACTATAGGAGCCATCAGGATGCACTGTGCTCTCCCCTCCAACTTCCCATAGGGCTGCCCCTCTCTCTCCAGCTCCTCTTTCACCCATTTTTGGGGTAGGGTGTCAGAGGTTGGGGAGGAGACTGCAGGGGCGGGTGGGGATGTGGTGGGAGCTACCATGCTACCTGGCTTTTCCTGAATCTCTTTAATTAAACTAAGCCTTTATATAAATGTAAAAAACAAGCAAGCTCCATACCTGGGGCCTGCAATCCCCTCCCCCAGATTCTGATTCACAGGCTAGGGGGGCAACCTTATTTTTATTAAGGGCCCAAGTGATTGGACTCTAGGTGATCCTGGACCACACTTCGAAAAACACTGGGGCAGGCATGAGCCAGCATGTGTATGGGGTACAGCTAGTGTGAGAGGTAAATTCATCTAGTGTCTTAAAATAGTGCCAGGGGCTGAATTGTGATCCACACCCCCAAATTCATTTATTGAAGTCCTAACCCCTGGGACCTCAGAATGTGACTGTATTTGGAGACAGAGACTTTAAAGAGATAATTAAGTTAAAATAAGGTCTTTAAATGAGCCCTAATCCAATATGACTGGTATCCTTATAAGAAAACGAGATTAGGACACAGGCACGCACAGAGGGAAGGCCACGTGAGGACACAGGGAGAAGGCAGCCATCTATGAGCTAGAGAGGGGCCTTAGAAAAAAAAAACCTGCAGACACCTTGATCTCAGACTTCCAGCCTCCAGAACTGTGGGAAAATAAATCTCTGTTGTTTAAGCCACCCTGTCTGTGGTACTTTATTATGGCAACCCTACCAAACTAATACAAATAGGAGACCTGGTTTCACTGAATAATCCTCTCAGAAGGTAGAGAGTGCTTCAGCTTACTGTATAAACAAGGCTAGTTTTAAGGACCAAAGGACATGAGTCCCAGCCCTGGTGTGTCAGAGGTGGCTCAGGCTGCACAGAAAGCACAGCTTCCAGTGTCAGACATGCCTGCACTCAGTGGCCAGAACCTTCTCTCCTGGTTACCACCTGAGTGGTTTAAACAAGACAGTCATTATTTTTTTATTATTTTATTTAAAATATATGCACATAGTGCTTACTATGTGCCAGGTAATGTTCTAAGCACTGTGCAAATATTAACTCATTTAATCCTCATTACAATCCTGTGATAGATAGATAGACAGACAGACACACAGACAGAAGGTTCACGATCAACTTAATTCAAAATATTCAGGGCTTCTTTCTCTAGTTGCTTTAGGTGTAGGGTTAGGTTGTTTATTTGAGATTTTTCTTGAGGTGAGACTGAATTGCTATAAACTTTCCTCTTAGAACTGATTTTGCTGCATCCCATAGGTTTTGGGTCATCGTGTTTTCATTGTCATTTGTTTCTATGTATTTTTTATTTCCTCTTTGATTTCTTCAGTGAACAGGACCAGTAGGAAGAAGGACAAAGAAAACCCAAAGTCAGTAGAAGGAAAGAAATCATAAAGAACAGAGCAGAAATAAATGAAATAGAAATGAAGAAAACAATAGCAAAGATCAATAAAACTAAAAGTTGGTTCTTTGAGAAGATAAACAAAACTGATAAAGCCTTAGCCAGACTCATCAAGAAAAAAAGGGAGAGGATGCAAATCAATAAAATGAGAAATGAAAAAGGAGAAATGACAACTGACATCGCAGAAATACAAAGGATTATAAGAGACTACTACAAACAACTATATGCCAATAAAATGGACAACCATGAAGAAATAGACAAATTCTTGGAAAGGTACAGTTTTCCAAGACTGAACCAGGAAGAATTAGAAAATATAAACAGACCTATCACAAGTAATGAAATTGAAATTGTAATTAAAAATCTTCCAACAAACAAAGATCCAGGACCATATGGCTTCACAGGTGAATTCTATCAAACATTTAGACAAGAGCTAACACCCATCCTTCTCAAACTCTTCCAAAAAATTGCAGAGGAAGGAAAACTCCCAAACTCATTCTACGAAGCCACCATCACCCTGATACCAAAACCAGACAAAGATATCACCAAAAAAAGAAAATCATAGACCAATATCACTGATGAACATAGGTGCAAAAATCCTGAAAAAATACTAGCAAACAGAATCCAACAGCACATTAAAAGGATCATACACCATGATCAAGTGGGATTTATCCCAGGGATGCAAGGATTCTTCAATATATGCAAATCAGTCAGTGTGATACACCATATTAACAAATTTAGGAATAAAAAACATATGATCATCTCAATAGATGCAGAAAAAGCTTTTCACAAAATTCAACACCCGTTATGATAAAAACTCTCCAGAAAGTGGGCATAGTGGGAAGCTACCTCAACATAATAAAGGCCTTATATGACAAACCCACAGCAAACATCATACTCAATGGTGAAAAACTGAAAACATTTCTACTAAGATCAGGAACAAGACATGGATGTCCACTCGCACCACTATTATTCAACATAGTTTTGGAAGTCCTAGCCACGGCAAGCAGAGAAGAAAAAGAAATAAAAGGAATCCAAACTGGAAAAGAAGAAGTAAAACTGTCACTGTTTGCAGATGACATGATATTATACATAGAAAATCCTAAGATGCCACCAGAAAACTACTAGAACTAATCAATGAATTCGGTAAGGTCGCAGGATACAAAATTAATGCACAGAAATTTCTTGCGTTCCTATACACTAACAAGGAAAAATCAGAAAGAGAAATTAAGGAAACAGTCCCATTTACGACTGCAACAAAAAGAATAAAATACCTAGGAATAAACCTACTTAAGGAGGCAAAAGACCTGTACTCAGAAAACTATAAAACACTGATGACAGAAATCAAATATGACATAAACAGATGGAGAGATATACCATGTTCTTGGATTGGAAGAATCAATATTGTGCAAATGACTCTACTACCCAAAGCAATCTACAGATTCAGTGCAATCCCTATCAAACTACCAATGGCATTCTTCAAAGAATTAGAACAAAAAATTTTTACGATTTGTATGGAAACACAAAAGACCCCAAATAGGCAAAGCAATCTTTTTTTCTTTAATAAATTTATTTATTTATTTATTTATTTATTTATTTATTTATTTATTGTTGGCTGCGTTGGGTCTTTGTTGCTGCGTGCAGGCTTTCTCTAGTTGTGGCGAGTGGGGGCTACTCTTCATTGTGGTGTGTGGGCTTCTCATTGTGGTGGCTTCTTGTTATGCAGCACGGGCTCTAGGCATGCAGACTTCAGTAGTTGTGGCACTCGGGCTCAGTAGTTGTGGCTCGTGGGCTCTAGAGCACAGGCTCAGTAGTTGTGGCACACAGGCTTAGTTGCTCCATGGCATGTGGGATCTTCCCAGACCAGGGCTCGAACCCATGTCCCCTGCATTGGTAGGCAGATTCTTATCCACTGCATCACCAGGGAAGCCCAAGCCAAAGCAATCTTGAGAAAGAAAAACGGTGCTGGAGGAATCAGGTGCCCCAGCTTCAAACTATACTACAAAGCTACAGTAATCAAGAGAGTGTGGTACTGGCACAAAAACAGACATATAGATCAATGGTACAGGATAGAAAACCCAGAGATAAACCCATGCACATATGGTCACCTAATTTACAACAAAGGAGGAAAGAACAAACAGTGGAGAAAAGACAGCCTCTTCAATAGGTGGTGCTGGGAAAACTGGACAGCTACATGTAAAAGAATGAAATTAGAACACTACCTAACACCATACACAAAAATAAACTCCAAATGGATTAAAGACCTAAATGTTAGACAAGATACTATAAAACTCTTAGAGGAAAATATAGGCAGAACACTCCATGACATAAACCACTGCAAGATCTTTTTTGACTCACCTCCTAGAGTAACAAAAATAAAAACAAAAATAAACAAATGGGACCTAATTAAAGTTAAAAGCTTTTGCACAGCAAAGGAAACCGTAAACAAGATGAAAAGACAACCTTCAGAATGGAAAAAAATATTTGCAAATGAAACAACAGCCAATGGATTAATCTCCAAAATATACAAACAGCTCATGGAGCTCAATATCAAAAAAACAAACAACCCAATCCAAAAATGGTCAGCCGACCTAAATAAACATTTCACCAAAGAAGACATACAGATGGCCAAGAGGCACATGAAAAGATGCTCAACATCACTAATTATTAGAGAAATGCAAATCAAAACTACCATGAGGTATCACCTCACACCAGTCAGAATGTCCATTATCAAAAAATCTAGAAACAATGCTGGAAAGGGTGTGGTGAAAAAGGAACCCTCCTGCACTGTTGGTAGGAATATAAATTGATACAACCACTATGGAGAACAGTATGGAGGTTCCTTAAAAAACTAAAAATAGGGCTTCCCTGGTGGTGCAGTGGTTGAGAGTCCACCTGCCGATGTAGGGGACACAGGTTCATGCCCCAGTCTGGGAAGATCCCACATGCCGCAGAGCGGCTTGGCCCGTGAGCCATGGCCGCTGAGCCTGCGCGTCCGGAGCCTGTGCTCCACAACGAGAGAGGCCATAACAGTGAGAGGCCTGCGTACCGCAAAAAAAAGAAAAAAAAAAACTAAACTAAAAATAGAACTACCATATGACCCAGAAATCCCACTACTGGGAAAAGCATAATTCAAAAAGAGACATGTACCACAGTGTTCATTGTAGCACTATTTACAATAGCCAGGACATGGAAGCAACCTAAATGTCCATTGACAGAGGAATGGATAAAGAAGATGTGGCACATATATACAGTGGAATATTACTCAGCCATAAAAAGAAACGAAACTGAGTTATTTGTAGTGAGGTGGATGGACCTAGAGTCTGTCATACAGAATGAAGTGAGTCAGAAAGAGAAAAATATGTATGTTATTTTTGTATACTATGTATGTATATAGTATGATCTTATGTATGTTAACGCATATATATGGAATCTAAAAAAAAAAAAGTGGTACTGATGAACCTAGTGGCAGGGCAGGAATAAAGACATAGACATAGAGAGAGAATGGAATTGAGGGCACGGTGGGGAGGAGGAAGCTTGTTGAAGTGAGAGTAACATCGACATATATACACCACCAAATGCAAACTAGATAGCCAGTGGGAAGCAGCCGCATAGCACAGGGAGATCAGCTTGGTGCTTTGTGACGACCTAGAGGGGTGGGAGGGAGGCTCAAGAGGGAGGGGATATGGGGATATATGTATGCATATGGCTGATTCATCTTGCTGTACAACAGAAACTAACACAGCATTGTGAAGCAATTATACTCCAGTAAAGATGTATCCAAAAAAAAATATTCAAGGCCAGCAGTGTTTGCTGTGTCAGAACTTGGGGACTTGAGAAAGCAAATGCATTGCGTGTACTGTAGGCTGCATAATATCCTGTAGCATCTGTGACAGCATCCTGTAATCAAACGTACTCATATTTCTGTAGTGAGATGTATATAGTGCATAAATAAAGTAGCCTCATGTAACTCAAGACAGGTTTCTCTAGCAAATGAGTTTATTTCAGATCAGGTTTTGCTGCCAAATGAGTTATAAATTTTGGCATTTGGAACTTTTAAGGTTTTGAAATTATATTCTCCCTGTTTCTTCAGATGAAGACACTGAGGCACAGGGAGGTGAAACAGTGTCCCACATTCGTTAACTCGCGGGAGGTGAGGCTGGGCCACCAACCCGGGCAACCTGGCTCCAGACTCCAAGCTCTTCACAGCCACCTGGCTGTGCCCCTCAGTGCTGCCCACTTCTCGAGCGGGTCCTGACCCATCCGTAGAATATGGATCATGCCAACCTTGCAGCCTTGCTCTGAGGACCAGATACAATGTAAGTAGAGTTCTGTTATGGGTTGAATTGTGTCCCTTCCCCCACCAAATTCATTTGTTGAAGCTTTAACCCCAGTACCTCTGAATATAACCTTATATGGAAATAGGGTCATTGCAGATACAGTTAGTTAAATGAAGATGAGGTCATTAGGGTGGGCCCTAATTCAATCTGACCTGTGTCCTTATTTAGAAAAAGAAATTTGGACACAGACAGGCATGTGCTCAGGGAGAACGCCAGGTGAATATGAAAGCAGAGGTCAGGGTGATGCTTCCACAAGCCAAGGAACGCCCGAGATTGCCGGCAAAGCACCGGAAGCTAGGAGAGAGAGGCATGAAACGGCCTCTCTCAGTCAGCGCTCAGAAGGAACCAATTCTGCCAACACCTTGATCTCAAACTTGTAGCCCCCAGAACCGTGAGACAAATTGCTGTTGTTCAAGCCTCACCCCACCCCCCGAGTTTGTGGTACCTTGTTACAGCCACCCTAGCAAGCTTGTACAGGTTCTTTACACAAGCACTGGGTTCTGAGTGGGAGGCCAATAAATGGTAGGTAACCAGGCTTACTATATTTTTATTATTTATTTATTTATTTATTAATTTTTGGCTGCATTGGGTCTTAGTTGTGGCACACGGGCTCTTTTGTTGCGGTGCGCAGGCTTCTCTTTAGTTGTGGAGGTTTTCTCTCTCTTGTCGTGCGGGTTTTCTCTCTCTAGTTGTGGCACGCGGGCTCCAGGGCACATGGGCTCTCTACTTGTGGCATGCGGCCTTAGTTGCCCCGTGGCATGTGGGATCTTAGTTCCCTGACCAGGGACTGAACTGGCATCCCCTGCATTGCAAGACGGATTCTTAACCACTGGACCACCAGGGAAATCCCCACTCTTATTATTTTTATGATGGAGGCTTCAGATTCTTCACAGAAAAATAATCAGTCAGTTAGATGATCTCTAAGGCCTCTTCCACTTTCCAGGTCTAATTTTGCATGATTATCCCACGAGGACAATTCAACTCCGCTTGTCACTTGCACCAATGGTCCAGGTCTTATAGCATTTCTTTGCTGTTTTAAAGATGGGAGAGGTGGTCTTAATAAGAAAAACAAAACAAAACGACGCAAGGAATTTCTCTTCCTGTGTTACGGGTTACATCCCTATACGTTACAACTGAAACCCCTGAGCCCTAACTTGCCTTCTGATGTCCCTGCTTGTACCATCAACTCACTCAGCCGTGGGGTTTTTCCGAATCCCTTTCCCTTGTGTCTTTGGGGCTGCCGAGGTTAACCCACAGTGTGTGCTGGGCTACAAATTCTGCAGAGGAAAGCAGAAATCTAAGGTAGAGGTTGTTTCCTGTCAGTTAAGAGTGTATCATTGGAACCCTATTTAGACCTGGAAAGTTTGGGTTCTTCAGGTGGAAATGTGTCCTCACACTGCCATGTCACTGAGCAGATAAAAGCTGCTTTAAGAGAGTCTAAAAGCTGTCGAACACTTTTTCTCTTCCTAGGACAAGGCACCGTTGGCCCCAGTGTAGGGAAAGAGGTAAAATGCTAAACAGTTTTCCTTAGGCTGCAGTGACAGGCCCCCCCATTGTCAAAGCTGCCACATGGTATGCAGGATCCTTAGTCTCCCCGACCAGGGATCGAACCTGTACCTCCTGCAGTGAAAGCACGGAGTCTTAACCACTGGACCGCCAGGGAAGTCCCCCTCTGCCTTTTAGATTCTACACATCAAGTCAGAAAGTGATTTGCTGTAGGTGGGGTGTGGCCCCCAAGTCCCCATCTGTGGAAATAGGACTTTAATGGCTGTGCATGTTCAGAGAAAGGACTTCAGGTTCCTTTGGCATCCCTTTGCACCTGTTCTCAAGGCTGCCTCTCCGATGCCCTGTCAGCCCCTGAGCCTTGGGCCAGGGGGCTGCTTCCCACTGGTTTCCTGGAAGCACTTCCTGACCAGGCCAGGGGGCCTCTCTCACCTCCCTGCAGCCCAGGCGCCATCCCAGAGCCAAGAGTGGCTTTAACATCTGCTTAAGTCTTTTCATCTTTTTTTTTTTTTTTTTTTTTTTTGCGGTATGCAGGCCTCTCACTGCTGTGGCCTCTCCCGTTGCGGAGCACAGGCTCCGGACGCGCAGGATCAGCGGCCATGGCTCATGGGCCCCGCCGCTCCGCGGCATGTGGGATCTTCCTGGACCGGGGACGAACCCGTGTCCCCTGAATCGACAGGCGGACTCTCAACCACTGCGCCACCAGGGAAGCCCCCAAGTATTTTCATCTTTGCTGCCTGTTACTGGTTACCCTCCCAGGAAGTTTAGGAGAATCCGTACCTTTTCTTATCATAGCTGCAGCCTGCTGGAGTTCTGTTGGGATACAAAAATGCTTGCAGAGTGGGAGGTTTTACTTTGAGGAGCTCATGATTGGTGATTCCATCCAACACCAAAATGGGAGATTTAATTAAGCAAGAGTAAGTGCCTAATAGATGGAACTTCTCCGAAGTGGAGACCACACCTTGTTCATTTTTGAATCCTTGGTGCCTAGCCCAGAGCTTGGCACATAGGAGATGCGCAGTAAAATTGTTCGTTGGGTGAATGCACCTTTGTTTTCTTTCTTCTTCAGAAAGATGTCTGATGTGTGTTAAGTCCGAGAATCATGACCACAAAGAAGGCTGGAGAATGTTTCTGCTTTGTAATAGCTCTCATGGGTCATGTCTAAGGAAAAGGTCCTGAGGCCAGAAGGCAGAGGTCCAGGTCTGGCTCAGCCATTATCCAAGAAACCCTGGGACCTTTGGCCTCCCTGGAACTCAGCGTCCTCCGCAGCAGCATGGAGGTCATCCGGGCTCCTCTGCCTGCCTCTCTGCATGGTTATGAGAACATGACGCGAGGATGGATCTAACAATTTTCTGAGAATTTCAAAGACCGTTCCGAAGGTATTACTTTTATATACATATTTCTTTGTTACCGATATTTGTAGACTTGAGCTGCTCGTGATTATCTTTTTTCTCAGTCTCTTTTCTTCTACAAGTTCATGCTTAGGAACCACAGCCAGGTTTACCTCCTTCCCCAGCTAAAGAAATATCCATCCTGGTAGGCCAGGCACTGCCAAGTGCTGGCCTCCTTGGAGTTCAATCGCCTGTCTGGTCAGCAAACATTCCTGCATCACAGGTGGCAAGGGACAAGTTAAGTCGCAGAAGACTGGCTGACGAATAGTTGCCAAAGCCACCGAGAGCAGAAGCAGTACGGTCTTCTCCCCAGAGGACTGTGCTCGTGCTCCTCTACGCCTCCTTGAGCTGCGTCCAGAGAGCACTTGGCGCCCATTCTGTCTAGAACAGGCCCAGGGAGGAGGTAAGTTGTGCAGCCAGCCAGGGACCAGGAGAGCCTGGGCAGGACCCTCGCCTCCTGACTTCCGAGAGCTGCCTCCGCCCCCTGCGCCTCTCCAGGGACTGATGGATGAGGCCGTGGTGGGCGGTGCTTGGCCTCCTGCTGTCTCCTGTTGCTAAAGTGAGATGAAACAGAAACAAGCCACGTGACCTTGCTGCCTCCACCCATGCGTCCAGGCAGCCCCTGTCTCAGCCAGAGAGTCACAGTCAGGCCAGTCGATCCGGGCTGAGCGTGGTTTTGGGGTCAGGGACCCCCTCCCCGAGGAGAAATGCCTGAGCTGGGTGGCAGCCGCTATTCTCTGAACACTGTTCTCGAGCAGACAAGACGTTGAAGCGGGGGTGGGTTGGGGGCAGAGGCTGAGGGATCAAAATGATTTGAGAGTACGGCTGCCAGTATGTCACATAGCTGGAATTGTGCGAGGCCTAGGGTCTAGCTGCCTGTCCTTGGTTTACTCAGGGAATCTATAGAACGAGAGGGCAGAGGGCATGGCCTCTAACCCTCACCTTTGAAATCTGTGTCTCTAGCTTTCCCGCTTGCCCCCAGGATGGGCCCTCCCAAGCTTTCAGATAAGGGCATTTCATTTTTTTAAAATAAATAAATTTATTTATTTATTTATTTATGGCTGTGTTGGGTCTTTGCTGCAGTGAGCAGGCTTTTCATCGCACTGGCTTCTCTTGTTGCGGAACGCGGGCTGTAGGCGCGCAGACTTCAGTAGTTGTGGCTCACGGGCTCCAGAGCACAGGTTCAGTAGTTGTGGTTCACGGGCTTAGTTGCTCCGCCACATGTGGGATCTTCCCGGACCAGGGCTCGAACCCGTGTCCCCTGCATTGGCAGGCGGATTCTTAACCACTGCGCCACCAGGGAAGTCCCAAGGGCCTTTCTTAAGGGCCACATGATACCATGGGGATGAGGGCAAGGTCAGCTGGGAAAGAGGTACCTCCTTGCAGGCCACAGAGAGGGGAGCTAGTCAGAGGAGAGGAGAGGAGAGGTGCTGGGCAGGGCACCACATAGACAACCACTGCAAGGTCTCCCTCCAGCCTCAAGGCCCAGCTCAACGATGACCTTCTTCTAAAGCCTTTTCAAAGCCACCTGGGCTGGAAATACCACTTTACTCCTCTCTACTTACCCAGCGTTTTCATCTGCGTCTCCCTGTACACTTAGCACCTGTTTACCATGTACTCACGTTTTGAATAACTTTTGTTACACAAATACTAATATGTGCTTACTGAAGGAAAAATTAGAAACACAGACACTCACAAAGAAGAGATTAAAAGCCGCTCAAATGTGCTACCTGGAGGTAACCACTGTTGGCATTTGGGGGTGTTGGCCCTGTTTAGATTCATGTCTCTTTTCTCTGCCTGCATTCAGCTCTTCTAAAGCCAAGTCCAAATCTCCCCTCCTCTCTGGGTGCCCTCACAGCCACCACAATGCTTCCATTCAGCAGGGTCTCAGTTCGTGTGTTTTAAATAAATGGATGGATAAACAAAGGAAAGCACAGATGGATGAGTGGACAGAAGGTGGGGGAAAAAATGTTCTGCTACCCAAAAGTAGCCCCAGCAGAGGAACCAAGAAGAGAAGAGGAGGCGTCAGCCCTCAAAGTCACCTATAGCCGCCTTCCTCTCCCCTCCCCAGCCCCTCTGCTCCCATCAGAGCAGAATCAATGCCAGGAAGTGAGTGTGCACAGAGAGTGGGCCAGATCTGGACAATAATTATTAGTGCAAAGATAAAGATGAAGCCCGATCCCTGCCATCTGACTTGGAAACATCAACCATGGCTTAAGGGAAAAGAGGATTCATGGAAACAGCCAAGTCAAGGTCGCCACGTGTGTGCAATATTTTAGGCTCAGCAAGCAATCTGGCCAATTCAAAGCTGCTGGTAAATGGGTTCCAAGAAATCTGATTTCATCAGCGCCGTGGACACGGGAGTACGTCCCCATGACTTGCCCCTCACTGGGTTGAAGATTATCAATGATTTATCTGGAGCAGAAACAGCAGGATTCCACATTACATCTTGGAAGGCAGCCGGAGCAAAGGCAGAAAATTAACAAACCTTTATTATTAATTCCAATACCACAACGCCCCATGGGCTCTGCAGCAAATCACGGGCTCTCTTAACAGGAGTTTCTCTGTGTTTAAGTGGAGCTGATTTTTTGTTTGTTTGTTTGTTTTGGGGGGGGTTGTTGTTGTTTTAATGGGGCTTGTCCTCATTCTTAACTATAAAGACAACCTCAAAGTCACAAATGTTCATTAATCACGCACAAGTCCAGAGCATGCTATGTGCTACAGGAAAAGCAAACTAAGTCAGACAGTCCCTGTATTGCATTCACACAAACATCAAACATTAATTGAGGCTGTGCTATGTGCCAAACACTGTGCAAGGTGTTGGGTTTTACAGCACATTACAGTTATGATCCTGTTTTAAAAGCGGAGAGGGACTTCCCTGGTGGTCCAGTGGTTAAGAATCCACCTTCTGGGACTTCCCTGGTGGCGTAGTGGTTAAAAATCCACCTGCCAATGCAGGGGACACCATGGGTTTGATCCCTGGTCCAGGAGTATCCCACATGCTGCAGAGCAACTAAGCCCGTGCACCACAACTACTGAGCCTGTGCTCTAGAGCCCGCGAGCCACAACTACTGAGCCCATGTGCCACAACTACTGAAGCCCGTGTGCCTAGAGCCTGTGCTCCACAACAAGGAGTAGCCCCCACTTGCCGCAACTAGAGAAAGCCCGCGTACAGCAACGAAGACCCAATGCAGCCAAAAAAAAAAAAAAAAAAAGAATCCACCTTCCAATTCAGGGGACATGGGTTCCAATCCTGCTTGAGGAACTAAGATCCCACGTGCTATGGGGCAGCTAAGCCCGCACATCACAACTACTGAGCCCGTGCACTCTAGAGCCTGCACGCCACAACAAAGATCCCACATGCCACAACGAAGATCCCAAGTGCCACAACTAAGACCCGACACAGCTGAATAAGTAAATTTTTAAAATAAATAAATTAAATAAATAAGTAAATAAAAAATTAACAAAAAATAAAAGTGGAGAGATGAGCCTCGGGGAGGTTACACAACTTCCCCAAATTGCCCACAGGCACAGAGTTTGTAAGAGACTTGGGATTAGAATAAAGGGAAAGAATCTGACAGTTTATTATTTTTATGATCATTTTAGCTCCATTTCAGTAACCTTAGAAATACTCAGCCAACATTCGTGTGCACTTCCCTCTCAGTAGCCCAGAACAAGCCCCAGTTCATGCCAGGGGAGTGGGAAAGAGGTCTACCCTCATTTACTCTCCCACTGCTATGTGCAAAGCCAAATGTCAACTGGGCCCTGCTCTCTGCTTATTCACAGTGATCTGCGGATGCCTGCCCTCCACGTGGTGCCCAGAGATGGCCATGGTGCAAGGGCTGATCATGGGCCCAAAACCAACAGCAACAAGCAGGAGAGGAAGGCAGTTTTGCTCCCAGCTTGAGTGTTTTTTCTCCTCAACCTCAGAGCAGCATTCAGGTGCTGAGGGAAAGGAGCCTGAATTTTGGAGCCCTGCAGACTGGGATTCAAACCCCAGCCCAACCTTTTGCAAGTTGTGTGAGCTTGGGCAAGCCTTTCAGCCTCTCTGTGGCTTCACTTTCTCCCCCACTAAATGGAGGCCATACCTACCCTGCAGAGGGTTTCAATGCGGTAACGTCAGCCCGCCGTTGCTCAATCAATAGTAGCCATTTAGTATTGTCCAAACTAGACTCCACCCAAGAAGCAGAGTCATGATTTTTTTTTGGGGGGGGGTGGTACGTGGGCCTCTCACTGCTGTGGCCTCCCCCGCAGCGGAGCACAGGCTCCGGACACGCAGGCCCAGCAGCCACGGCCCACGGGCCCAGCCGCTCCGCGGCACGTGGGACCCTCCCGGACCGGGGCAGGAACCCGTGTCCCCTGCATCGGCAGGCAGACTCTCAACCACTGCGCCACCAGGGAAGCCCCAGAGTCATGGTTTTTTAAGCCGTGAACTAACAAGTATTTATTAAAGATCCATGTTTTAAGCAGGAAGATGAAGAGAAACCTTGCCCACCCTCTCCAGGCATGAGGGACCCAGGCAGGGAGTAAATAAAACCCATGGCAATGTGCAACTCTCCTGCAGCTCAAGCATCCGAGATACAGGAAGTGAGATAAAATTCTCCGGAGTGTCTCCAGCTTTGGAGATAAAGACCATGAGTGTGGGCCGATGGAGGCCCCTAGGAGACCCCTAAGGCTGCACCACAGGTCCCCCTCACCGGCTTTCTTTCCACTCCCTGTTCCTTTCTCCCTGTTCCCCGGAGTCTGCTTTTTTGCTCGAGCAGGTATTTTCCTTCCCAAGAGTCACCGAGGACCCCGAGTATCCTCAGGTTATCTGCCCCGGGCCAGCCGGCTCCTCGCCGGGCTCTGACCTCACCTCGGCGTCAGTCTTATCAGGTGTGGACAGAACCGTCTCCCCACTCTGGGAGCTCCAAGCCCAGGATTCTCCCCACACCCAGGCAGAGGAGGGCCAGCCACCTCTGGCACTGAACGTGGTGGCCACCTGCCAAACCGGGAGCGACCATAGGGGTCTGCGAGCAAGGCCGTGAGGCCCAGAGTCGGCAGGAAGGGGGAGGTTTACGTAAGTGTTGACAAGGAACAGAGCAGATGCTGCGCTCCGCCGAGCAGGAGAGAGGGAGGGGGCGTGGCGACTCCCGCCGCGGCTCCCCCGGGGGCAACACGCAGAGGGCAGCGGGTCAGGGTGGGAATTCAGGCTCCTCTGGGAACTTGTTTCCTCCCAGGCAGCAGGGAGATCCAGCTGAGCCCAGTCTTCTGAGAAGTGGGTCTTGGAGGACTGGGACAGGAAGTGAGGAGCCCGCTGGGGAGCAGGGAGGTGGTGGGGGCCTCTGCTCACGGGTCCATGTCATGGACGCCACTGCTCTGTGTCAGCCCCTACGCCATACAGCAAGGACACTTCATATCCAGGCCGCTCTGGTTTGTTTAGGTTTGTGGCTTGAATACTCCCTGGGGTTCATGGCCCGGGGCTGCTGCCGCTGCCGTCGAGGCAGGGTGTTTGATTAGAATTCATTCGATACAGGCTCCTGTGTCCTACTGCCCCAGACACTGGTTTGTTTGTACCAGGACTCTTGCCTTTGTTGGCCTCGTTAGGGTCTGTCAGTAAATGATAACTCATCTGAACTGTCCCCAGAATCACAGCTGTATACTCGCCGGAACCTTCTCATGTCAGTGTTTTCACATTCTAGTGCTTGGAAGAGAGGCGGGGGCAGAGCGCCCCTCACCGTGGTGTCCTGGGCGGTAGAAGGCCAGGTGAGCTGCACAGACTCAAGAGGGCTCATTCCTGGCAGGTTTGCCCTTGTCAGCAGAAGAGACAGGTAGGGACACTGTGGGGATATGCAGCTGCACAGCTGTGGCCCACAGAAAAGAGGCAGCCCGAGGAACAGAAAGCTTGTCCTTCCCTACAGCTTGGGTTCCGTGTGGTGCCCCACTGTGCTTGTACCCTGGGAACAAAGCTAGGAATTTGTCCTCCAGAAATACCCCCATGTGTACCGATGATGGAGTTCATAGCAGAAGACTGGAAACAATCGAAATGCCATCAACAAAGGCCTGATTAAGAAATGTATGGTGTGTGTATACAATGGCACGCTGTAAAGAAAGCTCCTTGTGCACTGGTAGGGAATGATCTCCAAAATACAGTTACGTCCAACAAATATGACTAGGTTAGGAACTGTATGTTATTGTTTGTTTAAAAAAAAGAGGGGAGGGGCTTCCCTGGTGGCACAGTGGTTGAGAGTCCGCCTGCCGATGCAGGGGACATGGGTTCGTGCCCCAGTCCGGGAAGATCCCACATGCCGTGGAGCAGCTGGGCCCGTGAGCCATGGCCACTGAGCCTGCACGTCCGGAGCCTGTGCTCCACAACAGGAGAGGCCACAACAGTGAGAGGCCTGCGTACCGCAAAAAAAAAAAAAAAAAAAAGAGGGGAGTGGGGAAGGGAGAACATGTATTTATATGCTTGTTTATGCACGGACTGTCTTGGAAGGCTGCACAAGCTGCTAGTATTATATCCCCTGGGAAGGAATGTTCCCCGGGCGGGTGGGAGAGCTGGGAAGGTAGCAGTTGACTTGTGCTGTACAGCAACCCAGGCCAAACTTAGTAGCTGAAAACCATCACCATTTTACCCAGTTCACATTTATGTGGGTTGGCTCGGCTGGGGCTTCTGCACATGACAACAGAGTCCCTAGAAGCAAGAGAGGGAGCCCAGTGCACAAACACTTTCAAGCCTTTACCTGCGTGATGTTGGCTAAAGTCCCCTTGGCCAAAGCAATTCACACAACCAAGCCCAAATTCAAGGTAGAGAAATGGACTCCGTGTTTTTGTTTTTTGTTTCTGGGGGTTTTTTTGGCCACGCTTCTTGGGATCTCCCTGACCAGGGATTGAACCCAGGCTCTTGGCAGTGAAAGCACAGAATCCTAACCACTGGACTGCCAGGGAATTCCCCACTCCGTGTGTTACTGGGAGGAGCTACAAAATGCAGTGGACATTAATCCACCACACAGTGAGGCAGAGGCAAGGACGGAGGGAGCGCCTTTCTCTTTGTAGCCTTTCGTACTTTTTAAATTTGAGTCGTGCCAATACACCCTCTTCAAAAAGAAGTAAACATTTTAAAATTTAAATAGATTCCCTGAGATTAGCTTTGAAATAATCCAGTTGTTGAAGGAAACATGGGAGGGAGAGAAGAGGTGGAGATACAAGTGAGACAGGATCAGCCGTGAGTTGATAACTGCGGAAGCTGGATGATGACTGAATGAGACTCGTAGTGCTCTGCTACTCTGTGAATGTGGAAATTTCCTGCAACAGAACATTTTTTAAATAAAAGTAAAACAGGACTAATACCCAAAACTCAAGCTTATTAAAGCTTACTTCCACGGTGAGAGCATTGGCTGCATCATCCTCTCTCGCCTTCCCAACCGCCCTGGAGGCGGCGACTGTTTGCGCCCTGACTGCGGCCTTCCTGAGGGTGCTGACTGCAGAGGTCAGCTGCAGAGTGGGCCCACAGGGCAGGCCCAAGCAGAGACACTGGGCCTTGAGGGATTGTCTGAGAGCAGGGAAGAAAGGAGCCTCAGGGAGCTGACTCCACAGCGTGGGCAGGACTAGAGGCTGAAAAATCCAAGAGATGGGGTGGTATTGGTGGTGGCAGGGGAGGGGCTCTTTCTGAACCATGTACGGAGCTTCTGAGGGTGGGGAGCGAGAAGGGAGCCTTTCCGGGGATTCCAGACAAAACGTATAGAGCGTATGGGCACATCCGAAGGAAAATAGCTCAGTGAGAAAGGTACGTTTTCTTGCCTCTTCTTCGTCACTCAGGATGGCCACATGTGTGCGCTGGCGGTGTGCCCAGGGTGAACCTTGAGCCGCCCACGTGGCCTGGGCCCGGCTCTGAGGGCCCCCAGCTTGAAGCAGCTCTGAGAATGCTAAGCGCCCCAGGCTTCCCTTCTGTGGGCAGACAGGGAGGTCTTTCACCATCTCTACACAGTCCTGTGGAGGCCCTAGCTAACCCTGAGAACTTTCTCCTCTGTTCCAAATGTCTACTAAGAGGCAGTTACCAGAGGTTCTACCCTCTGAGGCCACGCTCACTCGCTTTCGTGTGCATGCCTGTGAATGCCTGTGTGTGCATCTCCTGTGGCCACTACAGGACAAGGAAGTGAGGGACAGGACCGTGGCACTTTCTAGGCATCCAACTGTGTCCCCTACCCCACCTCCAGGCCAGGTTAGTTGACCCTCCCGCTCATCGTGCCCTACACCTATCTTTATTGCTGGATTCCCACATAGCTTAAACTCGTTCCTCACTAGTTAGAGACCTAGTATTAAAGAATTGCTGTTACATCTTGAACTACGGTAATGGTGTTGTGGTTATGTTTTGTTCTGTCTTTTTATTGAAGGATAATGTATACACTGAAACAAACCATATGTGTTCAGCTGATGAATTTTTTTAAAGGGAAAACACCCAAATTGCCAGCCTGCAGATCAAGAAACAGACCACTGCAAGCATTATAGGATGTTCTTCAAAGAAGAAACATTGTTTTTTTAGTAATACATTCTTAAACATCTACAGATGAAATGATATGATGTCTTTGGTTTGCTTCAAAATAATCTGCAGTTGAGGAAAGGTACAGATTAAACTATGTTGATAATTATTGAAGCTGAGTAATGTTTACATACACGTTTTCTGTGTCTCTCTCTCTCATACACACACACACACACACACACACACACACACACACTTAAAATTTCCATGATAAAATGTTTAAAACAATCACCGTGGAGCCCTGGCTTCGCCTCAACCCAGTGACTGTGAGAAGGCATGAGGTAAAAGCTGAGCAGGTGGGGTGAGGAATGTCTCTTTGGTATATTAGTTGCTAATCAAGAATCTGAGAGTCTAATGGGTTTAATATGCAAATTATTATTTTTTAAATGGGTTTTCAGGTGACTGTCTCCTCTGTGTAACTGAGAGCTCCCTACATGTGCTGGGCTTTATTCGTGTCTGTATCCCTGACCCTTAGCACAGTGCCTGGCACACAATAGGTGCTCATAAGCATTTGTTGAGCAAGTGAAAGCTTGAATTCATATCTTCCACAAGACCTGACGCAGCCCCAAGATGGCACAGGTGCACAAACTGCTTCATACAATCAATACTACCAACCTCTCTTTCTTCTTTGCAGCTGCTTTCAAACAATAAATTGTTCAAATCCTAAACTGTCAGAATTGAGAGGGACTCAGAGACCACTGTGTACAAACTTCTCATATGATAGATGAGGAAACCAAAGTGCAAAGAAGAAAGTGACCTTTTCAAGGTCACACAGCTGGTAGGGACAGAGCCTGAATCGGAACTCAGGCTCCTAGAGCCCAGGCTGGCCTCTTTTTGTTCTACCATCCAGCTCCACAGCTGTGAATTCGACACGTACCCACAATTCTATTTTCACAGGTAAAGAAAGAGAACTTCAAAGAAGTAAATACAATTTTCTCACGGTCTTGGGTTATTGTGACTCCATAGCTTTCTCCAGAACAGTGTTCTCCACATTGTATTTTGTCTCTTACTTCAAGAAAACTTAAAATTCGAAAACCTTAATTTTCAAAACAAACAGAGGGGTGATTATTCTCATTAGAAACGGCTTTGGTGCACATTTCTTTTAAAGAGGTGAACTCTCTCAAGTGTCTTTGAAACATGAGTCAGTTTTTAACAATTCCATCTGCATCCAGCTTGTTAGGAATGAAGCAACTGAATAAAATCAGGCACAGCCCAAGCCACAGCCTCACAGTCCTGTCATGTCAAGTGTCACGAGGGCACTTTCAACATACCCAAGCCAAAAAATAAACAAATCAATCAGAGATAACACACCAAGAGTGGAAATAAATGGAAAACACACACACACACACAAGGAAAAAAAATCAAGCACTTCATAACATATCTTTTAAAAAACATATGTTGATTTAAAGAAGTTTTTAAATTAAAGTATTAGGATAATTTTGCCTTATAGTTTAATTTTGTTGGCACTAAAAGCAGCATAACTCAAAAAAAAAAAAAGCAGCATAACTCTAGTGATCTTTTGTGTCACTCATGTATTCATGTTCTGGGCTTTTCCATGCAAAAGTATTTTGCAGCTTTGCCCAGTACTTCTTTCAAGAATCTTGTGACACTTCCATCCCCCGACCCAACAGGGGCGGCCAGATGTCTCTGCTGTTAAGAGGATTACTGAGACGTTCTCCTTTATATAATCCAGAAGACTGGGAATAACAGGAAAGAGCAAATAAGAGATGTCAAGGAGAGAGGTTACAAGCAAGGGCTGCTCTTCAAAGATGCTCTCTAAGCAAGGAGAGGTCAAAACATGTTTTAACGGACACTGATAAAGCAGGGGCTCGGGAAGCTGGGTACCCGGCGCGAGTTTCCTAGGCAAGCAGAGGGGTTAGCTTACATCCTCCATTAAGGGTTAAGCTTTAAGCCCAAGAGCTTTGGGTGAGTCAGGGCCAGAGCCTGGTGAAGAAAGGAGACACCTTATCTCTAATCAGCCCGGCCTCAAAATAGCTCTCTCTTCCCTCGGGCAGAGACCCGTCATCCCTGCCCAGCACAGCAGTGTGGAGGTGCCCCAGCCCACTGAGTCAGAAAGTCAATGAGCGTGCTTTATTCATCTCTTGCACAAGTTAGAGCTCTCTGGGTGAAGCATTGCAAAATTTAGCAACCTTCAAGATGGCTTGACTAGAATCAGGATGTTCCAGTCAGGAAGGACCTTACAATTTACCTGGATCAACCGGTCATTTTACAGATGGATAAACTGAGACCCAGCGAGAAGAAATGATTTGCACAAGAAAACACAGGGAGTCCATGGCTGGGCCAAAGGCGAAAACCTGGAACTAGAGCAGACATTCTCTTTCCCTGGCAGTGCTGCTGTACTTGTCTGAAAAATGAATGAAACACTCATGCCCCCCGGTCAATTTTCCTTCCATTGTTAAGGAAATCATTTCCAGTGCTCCCAGAGCTTCCAAGTCAACACTCTCACAGACAGCTGTTGTTAAACTCTTCCATTGTGAGTTTCTCAAACTTCATCTTCTATCTTCATTATCCAGGCAGCTTTACTTTTGAGGTTCTATATATGCGATGCCACGGTGGTTTTCCCCCCACCCAGGCTGCTGGAAGAGAATGTTACAAATGGGTAATTGAAGGACTCGGGGAGTTGCTTAGAATGGGGTCAGACAAAAATGCCCACCAGCCTCATCAGCGGCTCACCCCTGCCGAGGGTTATGACTCACAGCTAGGGATGCGCCCTCCCAGGGCCCATCTGTGAGATGGCACAGCTGAAACATTCCTGCTGCCACACTTCCTACACGGCCATTTGCATACTGTGCCCTTTTGTGCAGCCGCTACACAGTATGGGCTCTGTCGAGAGCTGTAGGAGGCACACAAGCTCTAAGCAGGGAAGGGGCCAAGCCTGGGGCTTGCAAATGCTGCTGGAAACTGCGCAAAGTAATGGGATGTAGAATGGGGACGAAGGGCTGGAGTGTGCAGTTAGGAAATGCCTGGCTCCGTCGAGCTTTACGCAATTTTGTTTCAGGTTATCACCATCCAGGACTTTGTGTCTGAGACCAAAGAGAAATAAAGCGCTAAGAGGCAGAAATTGAAGTTCTCCATGGTTGTCATCTCTTACATGTTCCCAGTTATTTCTTGCATGAGTCACTTGGCTGGACTTATCACAGCTCTTAGGTGGAAAGTGGCCCCTAGTTGTTCCTCATATGTGGGATTTATTTTTTTCTAGATAGGCTCCAAGCTACTCCCCATAAGGCCCAAGGCTTTGCAATTCCCCTAGGGCCTCCCACTATAGTGCTGGGCACACAGCAGGTGCTTAATAAATATTTAATAACTATGTCCTACTGGGTCAGCATCACAGTTCTACACTCACTTTGTCCTAAAGCCAGATCATGCCATGAAGGCCTTCATTTTACTCATGAGAAGGCAAAGGGCAAAGACAAATGATCATCTAGGGTTTACACACATTCAGTGACAGAGCCAGGCCTCAATCCCAGGTCTTTTGAAACTAAATCCAGTCCATCTATCTGTCTATCGTTTGTCATAGTATGGAGACAAAAAATATTATGCTAAAGAACTTTAGGCTAAGGTTAGTGAAAAAGGGAAATAGTATTAGCTCATTGCTTGAGGGGTCTTAAAATTGTCATGTCAAATTTTTAAAAAGGATATTTTAACTAATATATCCTTAGCTGATTACATGAGTTACATGAACATTCTCAAACATTCATGTAATTATAAAAGTATTTCTGACTGGCCTTTAAGTTTGGCCATTAACTAACTAGCTTTGAGACCTTAGGTACATTCTAAAGGACCCAACATTTTTGAATGTCATCTGTGTGCCAGGAACCTTGAAACACACTTTACATATGTTATTTCATTTAATCTTCATGACAATCTTATGACTTACAAATGAGGACTCTGAGGAGGAGAAAGGTCATTAACCTAATAAAAATCACACTGCTAATAAATGGCAAAGCTGGGCTTTGACCCAGATATGAGTGACTCTAAAGCCCATATTTTTCCTGCTATACCAGAGCTTCTCAATCCTAGGTCATATTAGTATCACCTAAGGAACTGTTAAATAATACAGATGGCTTGGGTCCCACCACAGACCAATGGCATCAGAATATCTGGGGGTAGAACCTGGATTTCTAAAAATCCCTAGATGATTATAATATGCAACTAGGGTTAAGAACCACTGTATGAGGTACACTGAGCTTCAGTTTCTTCAAGAAGAAGTTTAGATGGACAGCTCTAAGCTCATATCTACTTCTGTAGTCTAATTCTGTAGTCACCACGTCTACTTCTGTAGTCACCAAAACTGTGGTGACAGCTGTGGGGGACGCATTGCTCCTTGAGAAGTCCCAATGTACTGGGAGTAAGCAGCTGTTACCCACCCTGCCAGGTACTCCCCCAACTTTATACTTCAGTGTAGGCTCTGAGTAAAGCTAGTCAAACATCCAGGGATAAGACTTTAAAGTATACAATTATTTCATGTATTTTTGAAATTTCATCTATTTATTTATTTATTTATATTATTCAGAACAAGGCCCTAACTCTAAATAGATTCCCCATGCCATCTTTCCCTTTCTGTCTCCTTTTCAGGTATTTTCATAGTTCCTCGTTGAAATCCCTATTGCTCCAAACTATCTTAATGCTACTTCTGTACATCATTATATCAAAAAGTCTTTTGAAACTGTTCACAAACTTTGACCCAGAGTTCCTCTTCAGGAAATCTATTCTAAGGAGGTAAACAGCAGAAAAACTTTATGAAGATGTTCATTTCAGTATTATTTATTATAGTAGAACATTGGAAACCACTCATACATCTAATAGCAGGGGAATGAGTTAGTAAAATATGGTATAGCCTACTAAATGGTGAAATAGCCATCACAAACGATCTTTACATACAGACTTTTAAATGATGTGGAAAAATACTAACACTTATGATACTGAATAAAAAATGTAGGGCATACCAAATTACACAGAGTTAATCTATGAGTGAAAAATTACATGGAGTTGAGTAATCTCAACTATGTATGTTATTGAACCAAACTTGGGTCTGCTTGCCCACGTGCAGTAAAGCCAATTTACTGACACCAGGTTGTGGTGAAGGAAAGTGCAGCATTTATTGCAGGGTGCTGTACAGAGTCCAGGACAGCTAGTGCTCAAAAAGCCCAAACTCCCTGATGGGTTTCAGCAAAGCATTTTTAAAGGCGAGGTGAGGGAGGGGCGTCCCAGGGTACTTCATCAGCTCAGGCACAATCCTCTGATTGGTTGACGGTGAGGTAACAGGGCTGAGTCACAGGGGTGAATATAATCAACCTTTAGAAGCCAGTAGGCCTGGGGGCTATGTGCTCATTATCATCAACTAGTTAATTTCTTCCATTTGGTGGGGTTTTTAGTATCTGTAAAGCAGCTCAGGAAATGTGCATCAGATACTATTATCTAGGTACTTCAGAGAGGAGCCAAAGCAGAGGATATGGGGGAGGGGAAGGCCCCATAGGGTCCTGCTCTATTACATGTACTTATTTTTATACATAGAAAAATGAAGAAAAATACTCAGGCAAAGGTTAAAATACCTGAAATTGTTTTCACCATCAACCCAATTCTAAATGTTTGGAGAAGAGAATATAAGTGGTTCTGGGGACTTCCCTGGGGGTCCAGTGGTTAAGACTCTGTGCTCCCAATGGAGGGGGCACGGGTTCCATCCCTGGTGGGGGAACTAACATCCTGTATGCCCTGTGGTGCAGCAAAAAGAAGAAAGAAAGAAATTTAAAAAGTAGTTCTAAAACAGGCCCTGTCCAGAAAATCTTACATTTGGCCCTTGGCCTATAGGCCTATGTGGACATAGGACTTACAAACATTAGAGTAGAAACATGAAACCACAGGTCAAATAATTCTTTTAGGTGTGGGAAGCAAAGATCCCTTTAAAATTAGAATCAATATAAGGGAAGAGAAACTGAGAAAACCTACTGGCCCAAATCAACTCTAATCTAGGAAGGCTGTTAAGAAGGAAATGGGATTCACAGGTGAGTTAACTTAGGACAACCAAGGCTCCCATTTTCTAAGTATTTTCACATCCCTCTAATGCGGGTAGGACGCTTAGTGTTGGGCTTGGCCCCATCTCACTGATGAGGAAGCCAGAGCCTCAGGAAGATGCAGGGACTCGCTGGGTGTCACGGCAGCGGCAGCGCGCGGTCCAGACCCAAAGCTCCGTCCTCTGCCGCCACCGCGGGCCGAGACGGGCGTCGGGAGGAAGGCAAAGGCCCCGCTGCGGCTTTGTACCGGGGGTCCCGCTGCCGGCTGGGACTTTAGACGTTATCAGCTCGTCAGAAGCAAGGTAGGCCCCGCGGGCAGGAATCCGAAACCGGCTGGGGCGTGTGGTTGACGGGCTGGGGCCCGAGGGTCACCCACCGCGTGAGGGACGACCGAGAGAGTTCAGGCCTCCTGTCCCGTCTCTGCCCTGACGGCCGCAGGCGGGCCTTGACCTTGCCTGGGCTCGTCGTGGGCCCCGCGTGCCTGCGTTCCTGTGCTTCGGTGTCTGGTTTTCCCTCTCTGACAAATTGAACCTTGTACTTTTTGCAAACGACCTGTGTTTGTCCAGCAATCGACCAGCAGCGGGAAAATTGCAGGCGGCGGCCGGGTTTGTGGAGGGCTTTCCAGATGCCAGGAGGTCCTGGGGGCCCTCCAGGCCTTCAAGTCAGCTGGTGACTTGAGCTGAACCCCAGGTGGCTGCCCTAAACTGAGGGTTCCTAAAGCTTCCTTAGGCCAAGATTTGTAATGAAGGATGTCCTAGGCCACAATTCAGTGACCATCTAGTATATTTTGACCATCTGAAAGCCCTCTTTAGCCTTAAGAAGCAAATATATTTCATGATGATAATGATAGTAATACATTTAGGAAGACTATGGTGATTCTTTTGTCCTTAACTTCTGTCTCCCCCTGCTTCTTTTAAATGCAAAACAGGTCCCCTTTTTGCTGTTGTTAGCTTCAGAAACCAAAGCAAGCTATTCCAGCTTTTGTTCAAAATAGGGCTTAATCCACAATGGAGGTTTTGTTTTTCTAGATTTGAAAATCTATTTGGAATTTACACAAATGGCTTTCACCTCAACACCTTTTGTCCAAATAGAAACACAAAACTGTACTTCTCTTTCCTTCCACAAACTGCATTTCCCGATATCTTGCGTACACATCAAATTGTTCGCCCTTAAACACTCTTATTAAAGAGCTATTAAGTGCTGCTCTCAAATAATGTTTATCTTTGCATTTAAAAAGGGAGTTAGATGTTGCCAAGACAATCGGCAAGGGTAATATGTAAGGTACTTGGCAATTCTCTAAACTTTTCCTTCTCTGGAATCACAAGGTTCTCTTCCTGGATTAGATTACTCTGGTACTCAATAGAGATGTGTTCTCAGATCGTTTAACATCATGCCCCTAAGCTTTTATCCGATGTCATTTTAAGAAATGGTCAGGTGAAGAACAACTTTAAATTCTCTGTAAAACTGCCATAGACATTGATTATGTTGCTGAATATAAAAAAAAAAAAACCCTTGCAAATAGTTTCCACTTGTACTTCAGTACTAAGATAAAGTTTGGCTGTGTTTTCTTTTATCAATTAATGAAAGCCGCGGAAGGTATCATACAGTTCTTTTTGCCTTCAGCACCAGGAATCTCAGAGCTTCGTTTTCTGCTCCATCTCAAGAATCCCTCCTAACCTAGCTTTTCTGGATTAATTCCCATTCTATGACCCCTTTTCCCCAACCACCACCAGATTTTGCTTTTTCTGACTTATTTATACCGTCTTTGTTCATATGTTTTTTTTATGATCCCCTCGAAACTTCCCAGAAGTGAGAGGATATAAAAATTCGTTATTCTAGATTGCCTCAAAATGTTCTTTCAATCTGCCTCCAACACTATCTTCTATCTTTTTTAGTTTTGTTGTCTGTTCAGGTGACATTCACTTTCAAGACTACCAAAGGCCTACCCAGAGCTGTGTACAGTCCCAGCGATCCTTAGCTCTGCTCCTCTCTCTTCATTCAAGAAAGATAGCTAGTCGAATGTATTACTGTTTCAAGTGAGTCACTCACAAGCCTCAGTACTTTTTTTTTAATTAGTAACAACTGACACGCAGCACACCTTGCAGCTCTGGGGGCCTCACCCAGCGCCCGGACCCTGGGTGCAGTGCAGCTGGGACACCGCAGCTCATGAGTCATTCCTTATTTTCCCTCAAGTGGTAGCACAGATTTCCTTAATTCAAGTGTGCTCAACTCATTGTTCAAGAAAGCCTGACATCTGTGCTTCCTTCCATACCGCAGGAAAACTTTCTCATTTCCCTAGAATTTATTTCCCAGCTGTGAGGAAAGGAGTATTAGCAAAGTTACTCAGGAAGCAACTGGGAAAAACTCTTGGGGTTCTGAGGACATTTAGAGGAATGGCTGATGGAGAAGGGAAGGAGAATAAACATTTCTTGAGCCTCAGCTGTGTGCCAGACACCATATATGTCGAGTACTAGGCAAACTTTTTTAACCTTCCCTGCCGGACTCTGAGGGAGGCACATTTATACTCATCTTTCAGATGAGAAAAAAAGCTCGGAAGGGCTAAAGGACTTGCTCAAGTTACATCGCTATTAAGTGCTGAGTCCCGGATTCTAACCCAGTTTGATAGATGATGGGGGCTCATTCCATGTTCACTGTAAATTCTGCTCTCAGAGAGCAAGACTGTTAATAAACTACCACGAACTGAGGACACAGGGCCCTATAGTGCAGGCCTCAGGCAGGGGCTCTGAGACCAGGGTGCCTGGGTTCAAAGCCCAGCCCTGTCACCAGGTGCATGACCTTGGACAGATTACTTAACTTCATGGGCCGCCTGTTTCATACATCTACAAAATGGGTACAGTTGTTGTGAGAAGCAAAGTAGTTAATCCTGGCACAGTGTCAGCCTTCAATAGGTGTTATTTGTCATTCCCCAGTTATACCCCCAGTGTTATTTTATTGCTGCTTTCTTGCCCAAATGATGGTGTTTTTATGTCTGCCTATGTTAAGAAATCATTTACTTGGAATGGTAGATCTTGATAGTGGGGTCATCTTTGGAACTGCCTAGGTAAGTTTTAAAATATTGATGCCTGTTTCCCACCCCTAGAAATCTGGATTCAGTTGATCTGGGGAGTAGCCTAGGCAGGGGGAAGAAGGTTCTTGGTGGTTCTTAAAGTGTGATCCCTGGACCCGCAGCTCAGTATAACCTCAGAGCTTGCTTGTTGAAAACATAAATTCCCAGGCTCCACCCTGGACCTATTGAATCAGATTCTTGGGGAGCAGAACTCAGCAAAACAGGTCTTCTGGGTGATCTGGCATCCATGAAAGTCTGAGAGCCAATGCTCTAAGGGGAGGCAGAGCCCTGAGATAACCTCATCCTAAATACGAGGCCTGGAGACTGAGGCTGACCTAGAGGACCTATGTATTCGTTTACACTGAACAGTGAACCGCTAGTACACTAGTCTCCCTAGAACCCTAATATGCTGTGACTCGATCAGCCCATCCTCTCCCAGCCCCAAGGAAAGCCAGGTCCCCACCAGAAGTCTCTTTATTAAATGTCGAAGGACATCAAGCTAAAATAGCCCAATTTGCACATTTCATGGTGGGGATCATGAAACCATGAACCAAAAATGTTGAATTCCTCTGAATCCACATTACCAAGAGTCCATTGGCTACAGCCCCTCCCCTCATATCAGAGTACCCTGCCATAGGCCTGTGGGCCCTAAAACTCCCTCCCCTCTTCTGGGCACTGAGGGACAGGTACTGCTGTCCTTTGCCTTGGTTACTCTCCTTTTCCTTTGCTCCCGCCACCCTGCCCCCTCTCCCATAATCGGTGCCGTCTTGTATTAATACACTTCAGAAGGTTTTAGTTGGATATTGCAGTCCATAGAGCTACTCCGTCCCTTCTAGTGACTCTGTATAACTCTGTTTTGACACCTGACATGATGCTCCGACACTCTCAGAGGCATGGATGTCTATTTTCCTCTCTTCCTTATAGGCAACTCCCAGAGCACTCAGAATTCTTCGGCACCTGTGTCTTGTTCCTGCTCCTTTAGCCATCATTAGTCTCTTTTGAAAATAAGAAATGTTTGCATTAAACTTTTGCCTTCAGTGTCTGTCCAGATTCTGTGGAACTTGTGATCAGAAGATGTCTCTCCAATGTCATACAATGTATCTTTCGTCATCTGATTAAAAGAGAAAGGCCATTGTAGCTTGGAGTAAAACAAATGCCATCTGTGCATCTTTGGTGGTGTAACTTCTCACAGGAAAAACACTCATGTTTTTCTCATGCCTCATGGAACTATCCACGGAGAAACTTGTAGTAAAACTATACTTTTTTCTAAATGATTCATTTACTTCTAGATTACTTTGCCTCAGCTTCGCAAGTGAATGAGCAACAGAATCGTGAAAGCAAGGACAAAGGAACAACAGCAGAATGTGGGTGTGTGGGTGGGGGGAGCAGAAGAGAGAAGGTGTGAATGAATTAGCAGGGAGGCGGGGGAAGGAGGCAGAGGGAGAGACGGATCCAGGAGTATCCAAACTCTAGGCCAAGGAGAGGTTACTGCAGACGGGTGTTAAACTTAGTCTCAGCAATAGAGGCTAAAAGGAAAACAAGACAAATTCTGTTGCTTGCTCTGTAGCGGGATGTTAAGGGGGGCTTTTCCTCCTGCTGCAGAATCTCAGCCGATCCCTTAAAGCTAAAAACAAGGGGTATTATGCGGCCATTCCACATTCTATGGAGGGCAGAAGACCATCCACACAGAACTTGCTAAGCAGTGACCCGTAAAATGGTGCTCAGTGACCCTGAGCCCATCACCGTGGGATGTGGGGAGGAAGGGAGGGGTTTGATGAGGAAGACAAGAGTGGTGAGTTGTCAGTGCGCTGAGAGCATGACTCTTGACCTCAAGCCAAGTGGAGGGAGCTCCCAGAGAACCACTGGGAGAAGGTGGGGTGCCTCCAGGAGGGGAGGAGGGGAGATGGACATCTTGTCTCCTGGCTGGTCCAAGCAGAGCCATGGAAATGCCGTGCCCCACGCTGTCACAGGACTGGGACAGAATGTGGGAGGGGCTTCTCAGGAGAGCTTGACCTGTGTCCCCAGGTGTTTAGGAGGGCTGGACCCTGACTGTCATAATGTCTGTGATATACACTGAAATGCTTCTGACTAGGCAGGGTGACGCGGTGTGTGTTAAACTGTGCCCTTCCGCACACTCTAGAGGCAGCTACCACAGGAGGATGTACAGTTATCTCTACCTTTGAACAATATCAGAGGCTTTGCTAATTAGCATAATGAGCATAATAAAATGGATTTTATTTTGTGAAATGAACAGGACTGGAGTTATGTGGATTGGCCAAGTGTTTGCGACTCTCCTCACACTTGTGTGAACTGAGCGTGGATCTGGGGGCCTGTAGCCTGTACCCTAAAAGGCACCAGAGGTTTGATCCCTAAAGGGTCCTTTGGCTAGCAGTTGGTTCGAAGGAATCTGGTTGTCTGATGTGCTAAACCTGTGGTTTATTTGAATCTTACCTCTACAACACTGTGACGTTTCCCTTGAGTGAGTCTCTTGTGCAAAGACAAAGAGCCTTCGTGATGACCTAGTAGCAGAGTTGTGAAGAAATAATCAACCTCACCTGCGCCTAGGGGTCAGCAGCTGCTGTTGCCCCCCACAAATAACCCAGTGGTCGTGCCAGGCCAGATCGGCCGGGATGGTTCATAACACTGAGACTGACCCGGAACATCTACAGATGAGACCCTGGCTAGAGCTGCCTGGGACAGGAGAGTGGAGAGGAAGGGCCGAGGGAGGGTGGCCTGCAGGTGCTGTGCTGGGTGAAGCAAAGAAATACGTTCACTGTGGTCAAGTGGGGACTTGGCAGGCGTCCCCACCCAAGAAGATGGAGTGCAACACTTCTGATAGAAAGTCAGGTTCTTTCCGGGCACACGGTGGGTGGAAGGACTGACGGAAGAGTTTGGTGGGAGAGGGCCAAGGGTTGGGACACTTTGCTGGAGACCCATGTGGTTGGAGATCTCCAAAATGCTCCTTGAGCAAGGAGCAGTCATTTGGACATCAGCCACTTCCGAGTCTGTGAAATCGACCTGCCTCTTGCCTCCCCACCTTGGGAGCGGGAGCCGGCCAAGTGAGTGGCAGACAGTAGGAAAGTCAGGTGGGAGACCAGTCAGAAAGCCAACCACCTTTGTGCCCAGTGCCCGGCTCTGCACGTCTGCAGGCTTCAGATGGGGAAAGCTTCCAATTAGATGAGAGCTTAAAGCTCTGATGGGAGACTGGACTGGACTTCCATACCTAAAAATGAGATGTTTCTTAATACCGGAAAGTGACTGAAAAAGCTTTAGGATACGCCCCACATTTCACCCCCGAAAGCTGAAGAAATAATTCAACAGAGGGGGCTTAAAAGGGTGCTGATGAGAGGAAAATTGTTTATTTTTTATATCCAACTGAGTCCAACTTGATCAAGTATGTACAACTCTCACTGAAGAAAAGGGACTTCATATTTTTATTGTAACCTTCCAAATTATGTTTATATCACATTAAGTAGAAATCCAGGGGTGGCAAATTAGTTTTCAAACATAATCTTTAAAGCCACCGACTGAATAGCAGTGGGAAGGAGGGGTAAGGAGACATGTGTCAGTTACCCATTGCTGCTATAACAAATTACCACAAACTTACTGGCGTATAGCAACACAAATTTATTATTTTACAGTTCTGGAGGTCAGAAGTCCGAAATGGGTTTCTCTGCACTAAAATCAAGGTGCAGGCAGGGCCGATTCCTTCTGGAGGGGCCAGGGAGGAATCTCCTTATTTTTCCAGCTTCTAGACCCTGCACGCCTTGGATTGGAGCCCCTTCCCCCATCTTCAAAGCCAGCAGCCGAGCATCTTCCAGTCTCTCTGACTCTGCCTCTCCTGCCTCCTTTCACTTATAAGGATCCTTGTGTCTGTGGGATTATCACCCAGATAATCCAGAATGAGCTTTCATCTCAAGATCCTTAACTTAATCATACCTGCAGAGTCCTTTTTGCCATGTAAGGTGATATATTCACAGGTTCCCGGGACTAGAGGGTGGACGTCTGTGGAGCGAGGGCAGGCGGCATTATTCCGCCTGCCACCGCACAGGCCCAGGCACAGGAGCTGGCCTGTGGTTCATCTCTCAGAGGACCCCTCACCCTGGCCTACTGGTGAGCCAGGCAAAACGGTGGCCACGAGGAAATAACCTCTGTAATCTTGGGAAAAGCACATAATCAGTCCATACTTCAGTTTCTTCATCGGTGAAATAGTGCAATGGGCTCTAAAGCGTCTTCCAAATCTAAACCCTATGCTCCTCTTTTCTTTGGCAAAATAAGCATTTGAAGAAATCTGGTTGCTTAACTCAAGAAGCCAAACTGATGTTCTTCCAGTGCACGCTGCCCAGCCCACAGCCCCGCCCTGGGCCGCGGAGGCTCCGACAGCCCACTGGACAGGAGACTGGGAGAAAGCAGGCAGCCCTTTGCTCTCCCAAAGGCAGAGGAGGGGCCTGGAAGGCACAGGTGGGAGGTTCCGGCTGAGAGACCTCTCGGGGGGGAAGGCAATACGTTGAGTCACCATCAAAGGCCTTGGGTGATGGTGCCAATCTCAGAAATGGCTGCTGACTCAGAGCTGCTCCAGTGGTCCAGGGAAGCCCCAGCAGGATGAGTCACGGCCCTCTTAGGCCTGCTCCTCTCAAGTCGGCACACAGGCTGCCTCTGATCTCCCTGGAGCCTCAGGCTCCTAGAACAGCACGTCTCTAAACACTGGAGATGGATGGAACTTCAGACACCATGTCACAGATATCCTTCCCTGTCACGTGATCTCGAGCTGGTTGTGTTTTGGCTCTCCGGCTACTCGGATAAATTGTAGTGTTTTGGTGGCCCACCTCCCTCCCTGGTTTGGCCTTAAAATTAAGGTTCACTTTGCACCCTCAGCCCCATGGGCCTCAGAGAGGCACCCCAGGTCCTCAGGACTCCTGTAGGCCACCTACACCTTCCATTTTTGAGGTAGTGTCATCTATCAGCAAGAGCTCTGGGCCATAGATCAGGGAACCAGGGCTTCCCATTCCTGTCCTCTGAGCAGCTCTGGGGCCTTCAGCAAGTCACACTATCCCTTTGGGCCACGTAGGGGTTTGATGATATTTCTTCCAAAGCCCCTTCCAGCAGCCATCTGAGGGGATCAGAATAGATCATCCTGAAAGTCCTCTTTGGTTCTGGAAGTCAGTCATCCTCTGTCACAGAATTCCTGAATATGGTGAGTCTGGCTTGGCTTGGGGAAAGCCACAGCTACCCCCAAATGCCAGCCTTACTTGGATTAGCTTTTCCTGTGGCTCTTGACCGCCACATCTGTCCCCCTGCCACGAAGCTCCTGAGCCACAGCCTCTGCACCCAGGCATTCTGCCGAGGGCCCCTTTCCTTTCCTGAGCAGGTTTCTCAGTCCTGCCAGCCTATCTAGGTGATAGGCTAGACTGTCACCTCTACGTGCCAGTCCCCTGGGGGAGGCGCTCAGAGGTACGACTGTGGAGACCAGAAACTGGACCGGGACTTATTATTCATCCACGTGACAAGCCTATCGTTCCTCTTTCATCGTCAGGCCTGCCTAACCAGACCAGCGCTGGGGTCACCGTGTGTGAGAGATAGGAGAGACTCCTGCCTGTGTGGTAACTCCGAGGGCAGGCACTGCTCAGCGGGTGGATGTCACCTCTGTCCCTGGAGCCTCTGGAGCACCCAGAGCCCTCATCCACCCACTCCACCCTTCTAGGGCCTCTGTGTAAGGCCTCGTCCCCCTGCCTCAGGCTCTGCCACACTTTGCCAAGGTTCCAGAACCTTCTTGCCCCCTTTGAACCAAACAGGTGCTCTCTGAAAGAGAACAGGGTTGCCTTTTGCCACATCCATTTCAGAGTCAGCGGGCATCTCATGTCTACCCTTAAAAGAAAAAAAAAGCAGTCTTTTTCTGCTCATCCAACAGGGAGAAGCATGTATTTATGTCATGGGTTTAGGCACCACCCTCACCTCTGCAGAAGGACACAACGCAAATTATGTGTGTGGTAAACTAGCTTCCCCTGGGGTCCAGGCTCCGTGCAGACGGGGCCTCCAGGAGAGGGTCCGCCCTCCTCCTGGACGTGTGCCCAGCTGCGGGAAGGGAGAAAGGCCTATTGTTCCCGCCGGCCACGTGCTGGGTGTTCCCCCCGAGAGGCAGAAAAGCCTCCGGGAGATCTGATCATCTCCTGCCTGGTGTTCTGTTTGGTTTTGTTTCTGGTCTTTCCTTTTTTGCTGTACCTCCTGGCCCAGGCCACCCAGCCCCCCGCCCCGCGCTGAGTCCGTCCTGTACCCTGTGCACAGCGAACGCCTTGCGTGCGCCTTTGATGTCCGCACTCAGTTCTGGGGGGAGCGGAGGGAACATCTCCCACCTGCGAGGCTCCCCGGGGGGCCGGGCAGAGCGAGTGAACAAAGGCACGCGGGGTGGGGCTGGGGTGGGGGGCAGAGCCTGGGTCGCAATGCAGGGTCACCCCCCCCACCCCGACGCCGGGATGGGAAGGGGGGCTGCTGCTCCCCGGTGAGTGTTGGGATGCGGGACGTGGCAGGGCTGCGCCGCCAGCATCACCAAAGTCTCAGGTCTTCGGAGCACCCAGCCCGCCGAGGCTCCGAGGGAGAGTCTCGCAGGAGGAGCCAGGAAATTCTGGTCGGCCGTCTCTGTCACCGTGTGACCTCGCGCGACCCCGCGCCTCCCAGGGTGAGCCTCTCTGCCCCGAGAGGGGCAGTAAGTCCCGCCCCGCCCGCCTGCTTCCTGGGGCTGAGAGGCGCTAACACAGCCCTCTCCGAGGAAGCGCTGGGAGAAGCAAAAGGCCTTTGTGAGTCAGCGGTGGGAGTCCAGTGGCTCGGTCGTCACCCACGATTTACCCGCCACCCCGGGTCCCATAAGAATCTGGTGAGCTCGTGCTGCCCCCTAGTGGCTAAACCGCTCCTCATAATTCATTTCTCTTTTTTTTTAATTTATTTTTTAATAAATTTATTTATTTATTTTTGGCTGCTTTGGGTCTTCGTTGCTGTGCGCGGCTTTCTCTAGTTGCGGCGAGCGGGGGGCTTATCACGGTGGCTTCTCTTGTTGCGGAGCACGGGCTCTAGGCGCGCAGGCTTCAGTAGTTCTGGCATGCGGGTTCAGTAGTTGTGGCTCGTGGGCTCTAGAGCGCAGGTTTAGTAGTTGTGGTGCACGGGCTTAGTTGCTCCTCGGCAGGTGGGATCTGCCCGGACCCGTGTCCTCTGCATTGGCAGGCGGATTCTTAACCACTGTGCAAACCAGGGAAGCCCATAATAAGTTTCTTTCCAATTAAATTTCAATCCTCTCAAAATCATCAGAAAAATTAAGGATGAATATGTAATAATGAACCCAGCGTGGATTCAATCTATTTTTATACCAATGCAGTCATAAAAATATATGTTAAAATATTTTTTAATGGAGGAAGTGGCCCATGAGGGCAAAAGTGCATAAAGCAGCCCTGGTCCCAAGGTGGGAAGCATGTTGGAGCTCGCCCTTCCCCAGGCTGCTACCCGGCTGCTGCCTGCTCCTCCAGGCCCGCGGGGAGCCTGCCCTGGGAACTGATGGTGGCCACTTGCCAAGGCCATCCCCAAAAGGGCCTGTGTTTCCCCCAAGATGATGGAGATAAGATGGAGGAACAGATGGAGAAAGCAAAGCAACTTGTCTGCTTTTGTTCAGCCTTTAAAAAGCCTTTTAAAAACCCCAAAGATTACAAAATGCCTTGATAAACAGCTACCTTTCTCTTTGCTGATACTGAGACAGCACTAGTTGGCCTGGAGAGAAATTAGGGCTCTTGCGTATTAGCAATAACAAGTGACCAATAACAGTTGGGTTCCCTCTTTATGAGAAGTGTTGTCACAGACTGCTCACAGCAGCCCCAGGTAGCAACTGCCCCTGTTTTCAGATGAGGAATTTGGGGTCTGAAGGGTCACATGCTGGTGAGAGTGGAACCATAGCTTGAACCCAGGGATTCTGGCTTCACACCCTTTGCCCTCGAGTGCTGGGAGTTGAATCACCCCCGCTCTGCATGGTGGAGAGGAGAACGCTGCACAAAAAGTCAACAAGCTTTTTTCCCCCATACCTGTGGAATTAGTAATCTAGCCAACGGTCACCCTCTAGTCATGATGAATTATCAGCTGAAATCTCGTGCCCTTTCACCTGGTTAAGCCCTGTCCTTTTCCCTTCTCATCTGACAGAGATTCCTTGAGAGCCTTGGACATTCCAGACAGCTCTTCACACCCCTCCCAGGCCTCTTCCCGGGCTTCAGAGGAGCTTCCTTTTAGACTTAGCCTCCTGGCATTGGGACAGGGATGAAAGGTTGCTGGACTTCTGGAGGCTTCCCTCCATGGCTCCCTCCAGCCCCTCCTCCTAAACAGGCAGGATGATGGGCAGAACTGAAAAGAATGTTGTCAGTTTGGTGCCAAAGTATCGTCTTGCTTTGAGGAAGCTAAGCACAACACTGAAAAACGTGGACTGACAGTGGAGCGGCAGGTGGGCAGCCATGTCACAGAGGACTCAGGGACCCAGGAAGGCAGTTGACAACCCATCATAGCTGCTGGGTTTGCTGAGAAGGGCTTCTGACACCCACAGTGCAGTGAAGTGACACAAAGACTTGCTTCTTTACCCATATGAGGCGTGAAAATTCGAGCAAGCGTGCAGAAAGCCTTCTTCCAGATCTTTGATCTCTGGTGGAACTAAGTGAGATTATATGTGGGTTCTTACACAGGCTAGGAATACTCACATTTCATAAACCTCTCTTGCATACCAGCCCCTGGCCTTTTTGCATATGTCAAATCATTTAACCATTGGAAACCCCTGTGAGGTAGGGATTATCTGCCTGGCTTTACCTATTAGTAAATTGAGGTTCAGAGAGGCTGAGAGATTTGGCCAGGATCACAAAGCTAATTAGGAGAGTATCAATTCAGGGCATAAGATAAGCTCCAGAAAATGTTTTGTTTTGGTTTTTTTAAATAAATTTATTTTATATATTTATTTTTGGCTGCTTTGGGTCTTCGTTGCTGCACGCGGGCTTTCTCTAGTTGCAGCAAATGGGGGCTACTCTTCGTTGCAGTGCGCGGGCTTCTCATTGTAGTGGCTTCTCGTTGCAGAGCACGGGCTCTAGGCCCCTGGGCCTCAGTAGTTGTGGCACGTGGGCTCAGTAGTTGTGACTCGCTGGCTCTAGAGCACAGGCTCAGTAGTTGTGGCTCACGGGCTTAGTTGCTCTGTGGCATGTGGGATCTTCCCGGACCAGGGCTCGAACCTGTGCGTTGGCAGGTGGATTCCTTAACCACTGTGCCACCAGGGAAGCCCTAGCTCCAGAAAATGTTGCACCCTTGAGACCATAGTTTGCCTGACCCAAGACACCTCTGGATACTTTTCTGCTTTGGGGCCGAAGTGAGCCCCTCGTAGCATGTTAGGTTAGTGTGTACGGTCTCCCCACTGATTGGACTTATAAGTTGAGTGATTGGATAACTTAGTTATGCATTTGTGCCCGTCCCCGCTCCGCTCCCTGCAGCCTCGGCCTTTGGCCCAGTTTCCTGTTCCCTGCCTCCACCACACATGAAGGCCGAGTCCCGACTGTGTCAATCCCAGTGGCCTCATTTGTCTGTCTGCCACAGATGTCTGGGCAGCTATGGGCAGCTGACCAAGATAAGAATGGAAAGTCCATGGGCTTTGGAGCCAGGAGGGCTTGAGTTTAAATTCCACCTCTGCCATATTTTTAGGAAAAACAACTCAGATTTTAGGATAGCGATGGGGATGAGGATGTTACAGTCAGAACCCTGTGGTCTCAGTTGGCTGCCAAGTAGAGGAGGGGAGGAACCAGGGCCAGCCCTCTCCAGAGCAGGCTGGACCTTCCTGCCCCGAGATGGGGAATGAGCCCACCGCTGGCAGCTGGCAGCCTTCAGCTCAAGGGGTACAATTTCAGGGCCCAAATAAGACTCCAGTGCCTCTGGTTCTCCAAATTCTCTCCCACACAGTGGTCTAAAACTCACTTTTTTTTTTTTTTTCGGGGGGGGTGGGGTACTCGGGCCTCTCACTGTTGTGGCCTCTCCCGTTGCGGAGCACAGGCTCCGGACGTGCAGGCTCAGCAGCCATGGCTCACGGGCCCAGCCGCTCCGCGACGTGTGGGATCCTCCCGGACCGGGGCACGAACCCGTGTCCCCTGCATCGGCAGGCGGACTCTCAACCACTGCGCCACCAGGGAAGCCGTAAAACTCACTTTTAAGGCTCAGTGTAACCATCCCTGGGATGGGACCACACTTTACAATGTTAAAGAGAAACAGCATGGGGTTCAGGGGAGCATTTGCATGGAGCCCATCAGAATCTGTGCTTTACACCTGATCCGTGGCCTCTGTTTTCTCATCTTTAACGTATAAAGCTAATACTGTATGATGATAACTAACACTGCTTCTCTCGACGCTTTTTTTTTTTTAATTTTAATTTTTTGGCTACATTGGGTCTTCATCGCTACACGCAGGCTTTCTCTAGTTGCGGCGAGCGGGGGCTACTCTTGGTTGCGCTGCGCAGGCTTCTCATTGCGGTGGCTTCTCTTGTTGCGGAACACAGGCTCTAGGCATGCGGGCTTCAGTACTTGTGGCACGTGGGCTCAGTAGTTGTGACTCGTGGGCTTAGTTGCTCCGCGGCATGTGGGATCCTCCCGGACCAGGGCTTGAACCCGTGTCCCCTGCATTGGCAGGTGGATTCTTAACCACTGCGCCACCATGGAAGCCCCCCCGGTGCTTTTTACATAAGTTAACTCCTTCTGTGCTTTCAACAGCCTGATTCCCATTTCCTGGCAAGGCGGGCATGTAGGTCAGATCAGCCGCCCAGGGTCACACGGTGAGGAGCAAAGCTGGACTTTGAGCTCAGGCGGTAGAGGGCCTGCTCTTGGCCTCAGGTTCTTATGGGAATAATGAGACCTTCTGCTCCGGTGACAGGGCAGGATTAAGAGAGACCCTGCATCTGAAGCTTTGGGCACAAAGCACGACCTCAGTTAATGCTCTTTTCCTTCCTGGCCTTTTGGATCTGTGAGGAGGGAGCCACAGCCTACCTCTCTCAGCAAAGGTCTGCCTTGCGCATGTAGGTCCTGGATCAGTCTCTGAAGGAAGAATGAAAGGGCGAGTTTTGACAAGGTGGGTGGCAGGGAGGAGGGGCGGGGGGCACCAGAAATAGAGGTACATATGCGAGGCCGCGGTCAGAGGGCTGAAGCTGTGGCCGGTGCCATGGTTCTCCCAGGGCCTGGCCTGCACACCCAGGTGCCACCACGCTGGCTGCGGGTTCGAGTCCATGAGAGGGGACTTCGGCTCCTACTGCCCCTTACATCATGGCATTAGCCTCAGAGAACCCCCGGCGCCTGGGAGCCCCAAACAGCTGGGAAGCCACTCGTCCCCTTCTAGTGCCGAGAGAGGGCAGAGGCTACTCCTTGGGCTGGTGGTGTGGGCGGTGGGTGGAGCCTGGGGGGCTGGTGTGAGGAAATAGGGCTGTTCTGTTCCAGGCCTAAGATAGCCCAGGCCCACACCCAAGCAGTGGCTGCCCTACCCCTGTTCTGGCCTGAGTCAATGACTGGCAAATGGAGAACCAGAAAGAGGTCTCTGTAGGGGCCAATGGAGACCAGCTCTCTGATGGAAGGACTCCAAGCCCTGCTGGCACAATTCCGCCAGAACCGGGCTTCACTAACCCAGGCAGTCTGGGCAATGGTTACTGAGGTACATTCATCTCTGTTTATCGAGATCACGCGGGCCAAGGCCAGGTGTTCCCCGGGCCAAAACAAGCAGACCTTGACCGGACAACATACCAATGTATTGGTTTCACCATGTTCTCTCTGAATGTCCCTCAGCTCAATGGATACAGCGTGATCAGGATGGTTTAAGATGACAGATGCACTGCCGCACCCTGCTCTGACATTAGTTGTGTGCTCATAGGCACAGCCTGCTTCTCCGATGCACAGGAAGCAGGGCAGGTTTTTTCCACAAAGTGGACTCACTGAATCCCAATGACTTGGATGTTTTGGGAGTGGTTGTTTAAAAAATCCTACCCATGGCTTCAGTTTGCGCTGCTCTTTGTAAGGACAGTCACAACCCCAGACTCTGGGAGGGATTAATCCACTGTCCTTGTTCAGTTTCTTCCCACATAACCAGCTGAAATGAGCTTTTCTTGTTCAAGATTTGCCAAGGATAGTGGAGATCCTGCTTCAGTTGCTGGCATTTCAGAAGGGTTCTTGAGATGACAGAACCTTTGCACTCTCAACGTTTTCATCATCGATGAATATTTATGAAGGGCCCACACCGAGGTTGCTTGACGT
Source organism: Monodon monoceros (assembly GCF_005190385.1). Taxonomy (NCBI): domain Eukaryota; kingdom Metazoa; phylum Chordata; class Mammalia; order Artiodactyla; family Monodontidae; genus Monodon; species Monodon monoceros. The sequence continues at coordinate 106,826,804 of NW_021703767.1, read as the reverse complement.
TCTGAACCTAGATAAGAGGGAAGGTTCTTTATTCAGTTGCAAAGGGTGGGGAGGGGTTTACTCAGTCAACTGTGTTTCTTTTATCTTCTGAAAGCCTTCCTTTTCCTGGAAAAAAAAAAAAGTCATTTTGTTTTTGCAAAGGAAAGAGTAAAGCTTTTGCTAATGCATAGTATTTCTTCAATTATCATTTGGGTTTCTGGATAGGGCTTGTTTTCTGAAACCCTCAAATTACCTTATTCCTTTGCACTAAAAATACTTAGAGTCACTTGAACATTGGTTGAACTCCTGACTGTGGCAGCTTGCGAATTCAACAGATGGTTTCATTTTTTCCGACCCGTTCTCTTTCCTTTTTCCACTCCACCCAAGAACAAATCATGCAGACACCACATTGCTGGAGTGAGTCACCAGGGAACCCATCACTGACTGAGTTCTCCGCCGCCTGCGGTCTAACACTGCCCCCTCGTGGTGAGGAGGGCGTGGCTATCTCCTCTCTCACCATCTCTTACCCCCGGGCCCTCGGGCACTAAAGGCTATGTTATGTGCTCTCCAGGGTGAAAGGCTCTGGGCTGTGGACTTTGCTTTTGCCTCCTGTTTGAAACGCAGTGAACCAGACTGCCTCGACCAAGAAAGCCCTCCCCTGGGAATCGGATGCTTGGAAAAGTGCACGAACTATTCCAGGCCTTTGCAGAAAAATTTAGCCTTAGCAGGAGCTCCTTCAGTGGGAGGCTGGGTTTTAATCTCCTCCCTGTTCCCAGAGGCTGACCCATGGCCTGACACTTGGTAAATACTCCATAAATACTTGTGAACTGACTTCAGTTAGTTTCTGTCATCAACAGTCATGTGCTGGGCACTGTTTTGGGTCCCTGATTAAGACGAGGTGTCTAGAGTTTGTATAAAGGACCGTCCCAGCTCTGATTGGAGTCGAGTAGTATAGGCACAAGAGATGACACTTGCCAGTGTTTTCATTGCTCAAGAAATAACACAGGCAGTAGGAAGCACCCGTGTTTGGTAAAAAGGAGAGCTCCACCGAGGCTGTGACATCAGGTTCAGCTGTTCTGATTGGTGGGGATTGGGCTGTGCCTTTAAGGAAGTGATAATAGTCAAATCTATCAAGTACCTCCTACCCTGTACTGGTATCCTTTATGTATATCATTAATTCTCACAGCCTTCAGGGAAATGTTATCACTGTCTACGCAAAGATGAGGAAACTCAGGCTCAGAGGAGTTTAGCAATTCTATCCAAGGCCACACAGCACTGATCAGGACCAACGGGTTTCTAATGCAGGCTGGTCTAACTCCAGAACCCGTGACCCTTCCACCACCCACTGCCAAGGAGGAAAGACCTCAAACCTTATCAGGTATCTTTCTTTGGGCTTAATTTGAAGCAGCTTCCAAAGCAGGCTGCTACTGCTTCTAGGAAGTAAGGGCCAAGTGGGGGAAAGCTGGTGGCCTCGGATACTCTGGGCATGACACTGAACAGGGCCACAGGGTTACTGGGAGCAACCCCAAGACTAGCCAGCTTGCCGCCACAAAGGCAGGCTGGGCTGAGGTGTGGGCCAGGGCACGGCTGCTGGACGAGCTCCCAGGGCACAGCAGGTGAGCGGCATCCACTGCCAAGCTATGAAAGGCTCGACAATTTCAAATCTCATTATGTGAGCAGTTTATAAAGAGGCCAGTGATTCCAGGCTTGATATGGAAAGATGGGATCAAAATGGGACTCTAGCAAAGCCATGCAGGTGGATACACAATACAGTGGGTGAGTATATGAGCAAACCATTTCGGGTTGAATCCTGGCTCAACCGCTTACTAGCTGGGTGAAGTCACCTCCTCATGGGTTCCCCACCACCACAGGGTTTTTGAAAGATGCTAAATGAGTTACTATATGTGAAATAGAATGGCACCTGGAACTCGGTGCACATATATATTGGGGTTGCTGTCTATTCTTCTGCCAGCAGAACTTAGCAAAGGCGTATACTCTTGGAGTTGTTATCGAGGATTCAAGTCTGATTAAGGGCCCAAATGAGGCTTAAGTGGACATGTCTAAAGATACTGTTGCTCCTTTGAAAACAGACAAGTCCTTATTGTGTTCAGAATAAGGCTTACGATTCCAGCTGATCAGTGAGATCTTCCAGCGCCTCCAGCCAAACAGTGACCTCTAGTGGCGGTAGTGCTTATTACTACCTCGTACTGCAAACTAAAAGGCTCCTGTCAGGAAAGAACAGATTGTCAAGAGTATGGAAACTTTTATAATCCGTGAGGGAGGGAGGTTGTCCTGGACTGGAGGACAGTTGTTCCGGAAATTGCAGCCATGAGAAGCCCTAAGAACTGGCCGTGTGTAGGCATCTTGACCTTCAAAAGTCACTTCATGCCCTCTAAAGCCAGTGCTGATGAGAAAGCCCGAGAACTTCCTGTTTTACACTTCCAGAGAACGTACAAATGGTGGAATCTTTCGGTAAATCATACATGTGAAGAAAAGTTTTTAAAATGTTCATCTCAAAGCTTAAGGGGGTTCCCATTGGCCACATTTGGGATAATTTGAACAACAAAATACATAATGATAGTAATGAATTACAACCCACAAAATTAGTCCATTTACAAATGAAGAAATGCTCTTCCTTCCAGTGAGACTCTAACTAATACATGTAGAAGGGATGGTATTATAGAATTAGAAAATTATTTTATTTATTTTGGCTGCGCTGGGTCTTAGTTGTGGCATGCAGGATCTTTTAGTTACGGCAGGCGGGCTCCTTAGTTGTGGCATGCAAGCTCTTAGTTGCGGTATGCACGCGGGATCTAGCTCCCTGACCAGGGATCGAACCCGGGCCCCCTGCACTGGGAGCGCGGAGTCTTACCCACTGGACCACCAGGGAAGTCCCAGAAAATTATTTTCAGTAAATGTTTCTGGCAAAAATCATCAATGGATGCTAAAGTTAGCAGGCAGAATTATGATGAAAATATATGATCTTAAAGTATCTGATTACAAAGGTAAAAATAGTAACATTTAAGTAGAGAACACTGGCAGACACTACCTTAACACAATGATCAAAGCTGACACCATCAGTAATGGGACAAATCGACATGATATGCCTCCTAAGAGGGTGCGCTGAGAGGACACTCACTTCTGTTGTATCAAAACCCATATCTAACCACAAGGAAAATCCCCAATTAAGGGACATTCTACAAAACCACTGTTTTACACCGGGGTGGGGGGACGGGGGGAAAAGGGAAAGAATCTTATAGTGATGGATTGGAATCAGAAGTTTCATACAAAAAGGTGTAGAAACAATGACACCCCAATAGCCAGAATTTGGTCCCTCCCTTAAAAGAACCTATACTTCTTAGAGGAGTGGCTCATTCCTAGGTTGAAAGCAGAGAAAGTACCAGGTGAGCCTGGATAATCTTGTTGTACAAGAAAGTAATGTAACGCCCCAAAATAAATGGGGGCATATCGAAAGGTCAAAGGAGCTGGCTTAAATTGGCATGGCCACTGGCCTAATTTGGCATGATTTCAACATCATAATGTATAATGATAGGAATGAATTATAACACATGGAATTTTACAAATCTATGAATCCATAGATACTTTAAAATATTAAGGAGGTGGAGGGACTTCCCTTGTGGCACAGTGGTTAAGAATCTGCCTGCCAGTGCAGGGTGACACAGGATTGAGCCCTGGCCTGGGAAGACCCCACATGCCACAGAGCAACTAAGCCCGTGCGCCACAACTACTGAGCCTGAGCTCTAGAGCCCGCGAGCCACAACTACCGAGCCTGCATGCCACAACTACTGAAGCCCGTGCGCCTAGAGCCCGTGCTCCGCAACAAGAGAAGCCACCGCAATGAGAAGCCCATGCACCGCAATGAAGAATAGCCCCCGCTGGCCGCAACTAGAGAAAGTCCATGTATAGCAGCAAAGACCCAACACAGAGGGAAAAAAAAAAAAATTTAAGAGGTGAAGGGAAAGCTCTTCTTTTCAGAAGAATAAATGTTTAAACAAACTAGAATTGGAAAAAACATTTTCCAGCCAAGGCCATGAATGGATGGTAAAGCCACTGGTAAAAACTCTCAAGGAACAGGAAATTCACTGTCTTCATGTATAACCCCACAGAGTACAGATTAAAGATACCTTTACAGTGAAGAGATCTGGTAGACACCACCTCGGTCAAGTGATCAAACTTAACATCACCGATAGTGGGCCGAATTGACATATGCCCTCTGAGTGATACACTGAGAATATGCAATCATCTATGTAGTATGCTTCCCAAAACTGTTTAACATGAATCTAATCACGGGGAATTTTCTAGATAAATGTGGCCTAAGAGATACTCAACTAAATACAATAGATAATCTTTGATTGGATCCTGGATCAAACAACCAACCCACAGTTATACAGGACATTACTACAACTGTCTGGAGAATTCAAACAGAAACTGTGTATTACATAACTATATCAGTGTTTAAATTTCCTAAGCATGAGGACAGTTGTATTGTGGCTATGTAGGCACATGTCCTTGATCTTGGGTGTTACACGCTAAGGTATTTAGGGGTGAAGTAACTCAAATCGTTCAGAAAAGAAAAAGAAAAATATGTGTCTACACATAGATACGTAGAGATACGAAGCAAGTGTAGCAAAACATCAACTATTAATGAACCTTAGGTAATGAATATAAGGGTAGTGCTTGTACAACTCTTACAATTTTCCTTAAAGATTTGAAATTTATCAAACTATCATATGGGGAAAAATAAAACAAATCTCCCCCAAACAAAAATGTTAAAGTGATGAAAGACAGACTGAGGAACTGTTGCAGATGAAAGGACTAAAGGCATCGTGTGATTCTAGATTGGATCCTGGACCAGGAAAAGGACATTGATAGGAAAATTGGCAATATGTGAAAAATGTCAGTGATTATAGTTTGGGATCAATTAAGTTAATTTCCTGACTTTGATAATTATATTGTGACTATGTAAGAGAAATGTCCTTGTTTTTAAGGGAGTATGCACTGAGATACTTACAGGTAAAGGGACATCATGACTGTAACAACTTCCTCTCAAAAATATCAGATCCATTACATACACATACACATGTGTGTATGAGGGAGAGAGTGATAAAGCAAGTGTGGTAACAAGTTAATATTTGGGAAACCTGGGTGAAGGATATACAGGAATTCTTTGTAGTATTTTTGCCAACTTTTTTATGTCTAAAATTATTTCAAAATGAAAATGTTTTTTAAAATGTTTCCAATTTCTTTCAACATTTTTTTTCTTATGTCCCTGTAGTGAGTTGAATAGTGTCCCCCCAAAATTCACATCCACGTAGAACCTTAGAATGTGACCTTATTTGGACATAGTGTCTTTGCAGATATAACTAGTTACGATGAGGCCATGCTGGATTAGGGTGGGCCCTAAATCTAATGACTGGTGTCCTTATAAGAAGAGAAGAGGACACATACAGAGAAAAAGGCCATGTGAAGATGGAGGCAGAGAATGCAGTGACACAGCTACAAGCCAAGGATTGCCAGAAGAATCGAGGAAGGATTCTTCCCTAGAATCTTCAGAGGGAGCATGGTCCTGCCGACACCTTGATTCCAGTCTTCTAGCCTCCAGAACTGTGAGGGGAAGACACTTGTTTTAAGTCATCAAGTTTGTGGTAATTTGTTAGGGCAATCTTAGGAAAATGATAGCCACCCATCTGCTTAAAACGGCTCTCCGGTCTACAAGGCACCTTATTCTGGCATCCCCAAGCTTTCGATGATGTTAATAATGATAATACCATTATTTATTTAACACTTACTACAAGCCTAACACTGCACTAAGTGTATTATATGTACGATTCCTTTAATGCTTATCTGAATACAGCAGGTTCAATGACTACTTCACGGCTGGGAAATGGAAGCTTAGAGGGGTTAAGTAGTATGTGCAAAATTAGACAGCAGACCCCAGGCAGTCTGACTCCATAAGCCTCACCATTTCTGCTCCAATATTAGTTCATTATGCCCCTAATGAGCCCCTCCTGTAAGAGCAAACAAGCCTAGTGTGCCCTCTCGGGGCACACTCCAAGCTGCCCTGAGTCTATAACTCGAATCTTGCCTCAAGGTTACACTGCCTCTTCCTTCTTATCCTTTTAAATCCTTCCCATCCTAGGCCCAGCCCATGCTCCCTATTCTCTATGAACTTTCCAAGGCGCCTAGGCCACAGCGGTCCCTCTTCCTTCTTGAACTCAGCCCTCAGTGTACTGCTTGCTTGGACCTAAAATATACTCAGGATTACTTTGGATGTTACTTGGCTTTTAAAAAACGTATTTGTCTCCACCCAGATAGCAAGTATCCTGCAAGCAGGTGTTAATTATATGCAGGGTATCTGCCACATACCTGAACATCAAGACTTTCGCTACCCTTATTTCTCTAGGTAGAAACCTATCATGAAAGCTATCATCAGGTGTATATGCAATTACAGTAGAAACTTGACATTTGCAATTTGACTGTTTTCAAGTTCGCTCTCACTTTCAATCGTGTATAAAATGTCGTCTGCTACAACAAAAAGACCACAAATAAATGCTGAGGAGGGTGTGGAGAAAAGGGAACCCTTGTACAGTATTGGTAGGAATGGAAATTGGTGCAGCCACTGTAGAAAACATTATAGAGGTTCCTCAAAACCTGAAAATAGGACTACCACATGATCCAGCAATTCCACTCCTGGGCATGTATCTGAAGAAAATGAAAACATTAATTCGAAAAGATACATGCACCCCAGTGTTCACAGCAGCATTATTTACAGTAGCCAAGACATGGAAGCAACATGTGTCCATCAACAGAGGAATGGCTAAAGAAGATGTAATATATATACACACACACACACACACAATGGAATACTCCTCAATGGAACACTCCTCAGCCATAAAAAGAATGCAACCTTGCCATTTACAACAACATGGATGGACTTGGAGGGTATTATGCTAAGTGAAATAAATCAGACAGAGGAAGAGAAATACTGTATATCACTTACATGTGGAATCTAAAAAATAAAACTAGTGAGTATAACAAAAAAGCCTCACAGATGTAGAGAATAAACTAGTGGTTACCAGTGGGGAGAGGGAAGGGGGAAGAGGCAAGATGGGTAGGGGATTAAGAAGTACCAACTATTATGTATAAAATAAATAAGCTACAAGGATATATTGTACAACACAGGGAATACAGCCAATATTTTATAATAACTACAAATGGAACGTAACCTTTAAAAATTGTGAATCACTATGTTGTACACCTCAAGTTAATATACATCAAATATACCACCCCCCCCATATATATGTGTATATGCATACGTGTGTGTGTGTTATTGTCCAATGAATGAAACTTGGTTTTTTTCAAAAAGCCCAAGAAAAGAATATATTTTGAGCGGAAAATTAGTTTTGTAATTTAGGGTGGAATACTAAACCTCAGGGTGGCTTAGCATTATGATGTGCCTTGTGCTCTGTTCAAAGATCTCATGTGTCATACGCTCTATGTAAAACCAGGAAGAATCCACTTGTGGAATTTTTCTGTGAGTGCTCCAGCAATGAAACAGCTGCCCGAGTGAGGAATTCCAGTTTGAAAAGGGAAACCACATTAGACTGCAGGTAACTAGTGGAGAGATTTTGGGCACAGTACACAATCTGATTTTCAACTGACCCAGGAGCCTATACAAACAATGCCACATTCACAGATGTGGGGATTCATATAGGTCTTGGATATCTTTCGAGATGTCAGGGGTCTACTGCAACGTTCAGGCAGGTAACATCAGTGAGCAAAAGCCGTAGGATCCAAGAAAGATACCGCCGTCCACACAGTGATAAATGCAAACTGACACCTGCTTCGCTGCTGCAATTAAGAGGGAGTAGACAGAACTATAACACACTGTAGTGTGCACACCCCAACCGGAGGGCTGCTTGGTGCTAGTCAGTTGTTGCCTTGAGGGATTGTAGATCTCACGTATTCTAATTCTTATAAAAAAGTTGGAGGTCTAGGTTTTTATGTATTTCCAATTAAAAAATGTTAGCAGCTAGTTCACTAAAACAAACATTGCACAAACCAAATACCCGTGGCAAGCTAAGATTCGGCCCATGGATCACCAATTGGCTACCCCTGGGCTGTAGTTTATTTATCTGCCCCCTTTTGCCTGTGAGCTCCAGGACCCTAGAACCTGGTAAAAGGAATATACACATTCACTGAAGGGCAGCTGGAATAAGAACATGCACTCAAACTTGAAAGATGAGGGCTTAAAAGCCTCATTCAGCAAATTAGTGTATGTGAAATTCATTCATTCCTCATTATTTATTGCATATCCTAGTACAGGCCAGGCACTGTTGTAGGATTAGGTAAGGGCCATACAGTAATGAATAAATCACATTTCTGCTGCTCTCTTGAAGCTTATATTCTAATAAGAGAGTCAATGATAAAGTAAAATAAGGTAATTTCAGATAGTGGCAAGCATTATGAAGAAGTAAATGTTAGCAAGGAATAGAACGTTGATGGGGGTTGTCAAGAGGGTCTTATTTCTGGAGAGGGGACCTGAATGATGAAGCCTATCACACAAGATATGGAAGAAAAGCATCCCGAGCAGGGAGGACAGCAAGTGGGAAGGACCAGGAATAGATGTGCACATTTGAGGAAGAGGAGGAGAGGTTGGTTGATGGAAGAGGCTGGCAGGGGTCAGATCACATACAGCTGGAGTCGGGTTTGTAGAGTGAAGTGAGAAACCACTGCAAGTTTTATGTATTAGAACAACATGGGATTAACGTTTCCAATACATCATTAGCTACTGTTTGAAGGACTGTGGCAAAGACGTACAGATAGAAATGCTACTATACCTACTATTGAGATGATAGTTGATATAGGAGAGGAATTTGATGACATAGAACCAGGCAGGTTAGGAATTTCCTGTCCTTAGAACTGAGTTAGAATTATCCTGAGCAGAGGTGGCAAAAACAGAAAGGTCAAGAGGACAGCTGGAATCAAGGAGACTGGTGTTTATTTCATGCTTTAATTATTAAAATCTTGTACTGTTCAGATTCAGAGCTAATCTCAGTGAGGCAGCATTCTGAAACAGCTGTATTTTGAACTGTGTTCATAGGAAATGTAGAATTCAAACTTCTCTAAGTAGTTGGGTGCTTTCTAACATGATTGTTTGGATTGTAGGGGTAAAAATAGAACCCCCTTATGTCTAACACACATACTGTGTACAATGCTGGGAGGTAAAGGGCCAGTTTGCAGACAAGAGGTTAAATAACTTGCCGCATCACCTTAGTAGATGAATGACTTGAATGCAGAGCTGACATGGAAGCCCATGTTCCTTTTATTTCAGAAATGGACAAAGTTCAAACGGTTACAAAGTCAAGCTGTGTATTCCAGCCACAGGAGTGGCTACTCTAAGGGACACGAGGGGATCAAGGCTGGACCTAGAATTGATCATTACTTTTGGAGCCAAGAGGTGGGTACTCGACTTTCCCCAAGAAAGGGCTTGTATTAAGAATCATTAGGATGAATACTAAACATCTTATTTGTAGATTTACAGCTGCAGTGGAAACCAAAGGTGAGCGGACAGACACAAATGGGGCGCATACACACAAGGCTGTTGAGGTACAAGAAGTAATGTATTAACATCAGGAACTTGGTGAGATACCTGGTGAATGAGGCCGCAATTTAGTACGTTTAGCCTGGGTTCCCAGACTTCTGAACTTCAGTTAAAAAAAAAAAATTAAAGTTACCAAGCCTTGAGATCTACAAGGAACAGAAAAATGTGTTCAGGGACACCATAGGGTTACAATCAGCCAACCCAGAATATGGAAAATTCCAAGACAAATGACCCAATTTCTTTAAATTTCAAGGAAAAAAAAGATGGACAATCTGTGATTTAAACCAAATATAGACCTTGTTTGAACAAACCAATTATAAAAACAAATGAGAGACAGTAAGGGAAGTCTGAATACTAAGTTAGACACACTGTTACTTTAAGTATAATAAAAATATTATGGACATTTAAAAAGCCCTTACCTTTTGGACTGAAATACATGATGAAATCATTTGTCTGGGATTTTCTTCCAAGTAAGGGTGGGAGGTGGAATGGTGAGGTATAAACAACATTGCCTGACCTAGAACTGATCATTACTTTTGGAGCCAAGAGGTGGGTACCCGACTTTCCCCTAATAAAAGTCTGAAAATTAAGTTTTTCAATTTGGGTACAGCAGCATAATGTTGTCAAGATCTTGACAACGAAGAAAACTGATTCACTAACAGCACAGGACAAAAATTAGGACACAAGGAAAAGTTATCTTAAAGCAACGTCTAACATGCAACCCTCACCTCACATGCAGATGTATCCTCCATACCTTCCATCTTCACAAAACCCCTTCACCCGCGTACTATTTCCAAACAAGGATAGAGCAGGTAAAAATTTCTACACTATTAAGAATTCAGGATTAATTTGTTAAACAGGGCCTTGACATTTGCCTGTGCTCTTCGTCATGCCAGTCTTGTAAAGGAAAGAAACTGTTTGCTATTTAGAGACAGTTTAAGCTCTGCACAAATACTGTTACGGTTTAGCAATTTTATCATAAAAGCACATGTACAAAGAACACTCTAAATGAACACTCTAAATCCTTCCAGAAGTTGCTCATTCATACTAGGCCATGTTAGTTAGTTTTTATAGTCAGAAATGTAACTGATTAAGTATCATACCCGACATTTCTATATCCAAGTGAATCTTGTCTCCCTGTGAGGCTTTCTACTTTTTCCAGCCCCAATGCCCGCCACTGCTGAAATGTGTTCGGAAATCTTTGGAATCCTCTTCAGAAGCTGTAACTATTCTTTTTAAACATCCTTAGTGGCAGTAAATCTTCTCTTTGTGGGTGTATTTGATTTTTTGAAACAGCAACAAGTCATTTGGAGCCAAGTCTAGTGAACAAGGTAAGTAATCAAGATGGGTGAAAATTTTAATGGAAAATTTTAACTATAAAGCAATATTTTATTTATTATGGCCTTTACGATCTCTAAATTGACTTCCAAAATATTGGGGAAATAACTCTCCATGTGAATAATTCTAAAAATATTCTTTGGCTATGACTTCTGGCTTTTTTTCTCTGTGGTCAGACTTGACTTTAACAGCCAGCCCGGGCGGGTGGGTGGCTCACCTTATCACTTAAGCTCTCCTAGCTTAGATAAAATTCGTCATTAAATACCTCAAGAAAAATGTTAACGCTCAGTAGTTGTCTCTAATTTGCTGTCATGTTGAAAGTTCTGGTTTGCTCACCCTTGCAATAGTACTTAAAACCGACTTAAAATAACCTTATGGTGCCAGTTATGTGCAAATCAAGTTCTTAGTTTCATGCTACAATTAAACATTTAATGTTACATTGTTGGGCCACACCCATTTGCTTTTTCCATATATACAGAGAAGATTTCTATGATAGCTCCCAATGCAGGTAAGAATTATATTTTAATCTCCAACTTTATGTAATGGAAGAAGGAACAGGTCTGTCAGAAAATCAGTACAGCCATTTTACTATTAAAACTTTTCTTTTTAATAATTTATTTAAATAAGATGTATGAAGCAGTTTAGAAAAACAAGATTTGTATTTTATTTCCTTGTAAAAATCTTTACACATGCAGACGAACCAGTGTTAAGAAAGTATTCACCATCATTTAAACAAATAACCACTTAAATAGAACAGTGTCTGCAATTTCATCTGTATAAAAATAAGATACATTTTTACAGAATTCACGCTCCAGTTCTTATAGCAATAAACAATACACAAGTATAATAATTACAATTGAACCTGACCATGGTTTTCAATTAGATACTGCTAGGGCATTTTATGTGCAAAAAGAAAACCAAACAAAAAAGAAACATAGTTCTTTTCAAAAGAAAATGTCCTCAGTGTTTCTAGAGACCTAGAGAATTTTAAGAAATCAAATCCTAATCAGTTTACTTTTAATTGTTTGTTTCAATTATGAGTCCATACATCACACTGTAGATAGCCAAAATCAAAAGTTGATGCAGGCTCAAAGGAAGAAATTCAGCGCCTGTGCCTGCCATGTCCTGAGCGACTGCCACCATGGTGCTTGCCTTTATGAGACCTCTCAAAGGAGCGAGATCTTTCACGCCTGTCCCTATGGTGTCCCCTTTCATGCCTGTGTTTCTTGACAGCGTCTGAGTGATCCCGAGACTTGCTCTGAGATCGAGAACGAGACTTTTTCCTTTTATGACCATGTCTATTTGAACTTTTTAAATCATCTCTGGTATGCTTGGCTTTAAGGTGAGGAGAACCATGATTATGATGTCTTCTTGGGCTTTCACTGTGACTGCGGGACCTGCTTCTTGATCTCGAGCTGTATGTTCCAGATCGACTCCGCCTATTATTATAACTTAGATAATAGAAATTTGAGGTTTAGATTCAGTTTCTACTGGGAACAGATTAGTTTTGGTGGTGCTCATCATAGCAGGTTCAAAACAAAACTATCAAATGGTGTCAGTAACAGGCCAGACTGAAGACTTTTATTGTATTTCCCCACCCCTCACTACCTCTCCTCCAGCCTGTTCACATATTAGACAAATCTTGAACAAATTTACTGTATGTCTATATTCCAAGGAGGGGAGTAATTAATTTTTAGTGCCCTAGATAGCTATTTATTGAATTATCTCCCACACGCTCACTGAAAAGCCACAAGTAGCTAGCCATCTAATTATAAAGCTAATTAATGAAGATTCTTTGGCTATGACTGTCCTGATTATTGGTTATTAATTATTAAGTGGTCAGCCAGGCCCTACACTTCAAAAAACGTGGACAAAAACAGAATAGAATGCCATACATACACCACCACAAAACAAAAAAGCCACATGCCTACAGAGCGTATTTCCAAACTCATTTCTCACAATTTACCTCATTATTAAGACTAAATCTAGCCTAACTTTGAGAACAGTCTACGTGCAATTTTTTTTAAAAAAGCCAGAACCTTTACTCCAAATAAGACTGCTTTCCCTAAGAGAGTATTTACTTACTGTCTTCTTGGAGTGTGTGATCTAGAACGTGATCGTGTTCTTGACCTTGATCGACTTGCACTTCTGCTATTTCTACTTCTCTTGCTGTCTTTTCTTACACTTAAAATAAAAAAAACCCACACAATATTTTAGTTGCATACTAAGTATGTTAGAAATTAAACACATAAAAAGATTCCTCAGGCCATTTTTCTAACTCAAGTATACTCACCCATTATAAGGGCTTTTGGAAGCCTGTTGTCTATCCTCAGGTTCTTTTTTGACTGTCTTCACATTAACAGAGATCGGCGACTTCTCTTCAGCTTTTACTTCTCTTGGTGATGCTGTTAAAAAAACATAATAAGGCATGTTAACTATTAGATTTTACAGAGGGCCAATTTTGTTTCTAAATGTGACTCCAAATCCCATCCAAGTATCAGTCCTCAGTTGGCTGTCATGAGAGAAAACAGTAATAGCTTCTTAACATCTTTGTTTCTATGCAACTGTTAAGTGCTAAGGCTTTCTAATAACCATACATCTTCAGTACTCAAGTCATTTCAATCCTGAATTAATCTTACATGGTTTAGAGGCTGGAGAGAATCCACCAAGGGTTGAAAGGGCTGGAGTTCCATCGGGATTCAATCCCTTTGCTTTTAATTTGGCTTCTTGTAAGGCCACTTTTCTTTTCTCTACTTCTTTTTCCAGCAATTCATAGTTTGGCTGTTGAAGAAAGTGAAGTTATTATTTCTCTTTTACAGAAGTTTAGATTCTTAGCACTGACAAAATATTAACACAAACACTAGTAAACAGAATTACCTTTTTTCTGGTATAAAGCCTGAGCGTTTCTATGCAGATTTCCTGGATATCCTCTTCGGTAGTACCAAAAAGAAGAAACCAATGGGGACGAGTTGGCAATGGAATCTAAACCATAAAAATAGTTTACATGAAATTTTCACTGTTTTTATTAGGAGAACTGATACTTCTTGTGATTTACCCTACAGGACTATAGAATATATATATCAGGCTATATATATAACCTACCTGAAGAGCTCTAGCTGCAAGGTAGATGCAAGCACATGCTATAGTCTCTGGTTGAAATCGAACAAATACATTGGTTCGAAGACTGTCATTCATATAATTCCTGAAAAATATTTCAACCATAAGCTTTGTATGTAAATAAACCAGTTCTTCTGAAGCTTACATAAAATTGGAGACTCAATCTACTTTATTCTTTTTTCTTCTCATATTTTTATCTTCAATATTCTAGCATATAACAATTCTTAACTCAAAAATCAGTAAGAGGTAAGAATTTAACACTAGAATCATTCTTCGTGTCTCCTATATATAAGCAAAGTCCTTTAAAATAATTCCTTATTATTCCAAATAGAACGTAAAGTTTTTTAAAAACATATTTCTATGAAAAGCAATGAAAGTCAGTTCTGACATGACCAGTTTCAGAAATAAACCACTCCAACAATACTTCAAGCCATTAATTACTGACCATCTCTCCTTTATCCACAATGAAAAGCAGTGTCAATCAAGTTCTTTCAAAAACTCAATACTGTGAGAGGGGTAAAAAAGGCATTTTCAGTAAGCACTCACCAAATTATATTAAGAAAGCTAAGTAAGCTACTTCAGAAAACCTGGGTTGGGAAGTGAAGAGCAAACACATACAACAGCCTTGTTTACATACCTTTTTGTGACTAAGTATAAATAAAAGCAGTAACTACTTCAGTTAACAAATTACTGGACTTTTATATTAGTGAACCCTCCCCACAAAATTCCTAAAGTATTGAAGAAATTTTACAAGTAGTTCAAAAGGTTAACTAAAAGACTATTTCTTAAAATTCCTTACCCATGAAAACTTCTAAAAATCTGTTTTATAGAACATATATTAAAAAATGTCATGCATTTTATAAAAGTAATGAGACTTTTCTAGTATTACTAATATTTATTGAGCCCAAAAAGCATGGCAGTCATAAGTCCAGAACATAAGAATTACATCACTTAAGTACTGCACATCATCAACAGTCTTAAGACAGTAGTTGTGGCTGAACCACGAACTCCTTGTTTTAACTTTAAATAAGTCAGCACTGCAAATCACACAAAGTAAGTTCTAAAGTGCTATGTTAATATTAACATCTCTTAAAAATGAAGTACTTCTTTCTTCTAATACTATTGCCTCCAATAGCCCAGCAGCTATGAATTCAAGTATGGTAATGGTGCCCACTTTAAGCTGCCGTCTCCTTTGGTAGAATTCATGCTATACATACCAAAAAAAAATAGAAATCTAGTCAAACTCCTAACAAAAATCATTTAATTCATAATGGCTGGACAACAAATCTATCAAAAATGAACTATTCATTTTGATAGTTACAGGTATACATTAAATACATAGGCATGTTGAAGAGTTACTTCTAGAAGCAAATATACAAATCCTTTTGACACCCCGACAGAACTAGAAGATGCTGCCAGATGGATATGGACCACTTCAGTGAATCTCGGATGAGAGCTTGCACTGGATTGGCTGGAGAGCAGGGCAGCCAATCAGGCCATCCTGAGGTCATGGGCTGAAGTGCAGAGGGCAGAGTTCTATGACTTACCATCATGGACTACCCTTTAATTAAAGAGTAGAAAAAAGAACAAAGTTAAATTGAGTTCTCCATTAAAAGTAATTAGTCAAGCCAAGAAAACAGGAAGCAGAAATAAGCATTATTTACCTTTTCATTAAAAAACAAAAAAACAAAAAGCACCAAAACAAACTCATCTCATTATTTTGGAAAGGGAAAATGAAACTTACTTTATTTCTGCTTCTGTTTTCCTGGCTAGGAAAGAAATGTAAAAAAGCAACTTACCAGGCAGTTTGAACCAGGGTTTGATTACGTTCACATTCTAAGACTTGTAAATACATAACAATGATCTGAAGGACAAGGGAAAAAAACTCAGTTTAGCATACTGGTGGTTCTTTCAGAGTACAGAGTTCAATGAACATAAGTAACTGAAAATGTTAGGTGCAAGTTTTAATTCTTCTATAAACTGTATAAATAATACAGACCAACTAAAATGTACCTAAGAGTCAATGTAGGTTATTATGCTACTAGAGTTCATACGGAGACGTAATGTTCCAAAATTGTGCAGGAAAAAAAATGGAAGTTAAATCAGTTAAGAACAGTATCTAAGTTTCATGTGACAGGCACTGATTATTTAATTTCCCAAGGTACAAAAACCCTAGAAGGGCTTCCCTGGTGGCGCATGGTTGAGAGCCCGCCTGCCAATGCAGGGGACACGGGTTCATGCCCTGGTCCGGGAAGATCCCACATGCCGCGGAGCGGCTGGGCCCGTGAGGCATGGCCGCTGAGCCTGCGCTCCGCAACAGGAGAGGCCACAACAGTGAGAAGCCCGTGTACCGCAAAAAAAAGAAAAAAAAAAAAACCTAGAGACTGCTATATTTTTAAAGTTACACAATGGGTATGATACATATTATGTATGTACAACTCAGAGTGGGTAAGTAATCAAACCCTAATATTTCTACAGTGAAGCTTATCACACTAAAGTGTGATAAATTAAAAAACTCATATAAATGAGTTTACCTCAGTTCTGATCTTTCTGGACCTGTATTATTACTCGCCTTTTACAATTTTAGAGATGTGGAATCTGAGAAACATATCTGCCTAGGTCACACAGCTAATAGCAGAAACAAGTTTCTATGCGCAGATGGTCCTGCCCCCAAAGCACCTGTTCTCTTAACCATTGTGCTACAGCTTATGTTGAGCATATGGAAGCCAAGAGACACTGGAGAAACCTAAGAACATTCAATAATGCTAAAAGTGAGCAGCCACACTCAGCATTTCACCATGCAACAGGGTAGCATACTGTCAGATACTTCTGCAGATACACGTATTATTTATTCCTTGGCTAACATCTAAAAATCTCCGTTTTCTAGGTATGGAAACTGGGTTACCTCAGAAGCAAAAAGAACAAAATAAAGAGTGAAGATTTGAACCCAAGTCTTTTCAACTCCCATTTTACTGATAAATATCAATATCCAAAAAGTTGCTTTTTACAACCAACTCTCAAATATAAATTCATGTAAAATAAAATTTTAAGAAAATCCCTAATACTTACGAATGTTATTTCTGTATTCTACAACTCACCTTATGGGGATGCTTGACATGAACACAAAATCCCAACTCCTTTAGCACCCTCCTCTCTGCCTTGATAACTTGATTTTTGGTGTTAATGTAGTTCTGATCAAGGATCAGGGGGCTTGGAGTCCTATAGTTTGTAAGAAATAAAATCAAAACTGTTTTGCACATCCAAAAAATTTTATTTCTGGCATCTCCATTTTCCCTTCCAACCAACTATTGGCAACAGAAACCAGCTTTTTAAACTCCTGCAAACAAGTTAAAAGCATTAATCTTGTGCTGTCCAAGTTATACTAATTAAATATATACTTTCTCGACTCAGTTCCTAGTTTACTAACAAAACCCTGCAATGAAAAAAATTCACTCTAATGCTCTTAGATACATCCTTGTTGATTTTTTTCATCCAGATATTTTAGGTATATATATTAGGTGATAGACAGCCTGATTTATTTCCACAAACCTCGTTAGTCTCCATAGACTCCAGGAACAAAACTAATGTGCTCTTGAAAATATGTATTATAAAGACCTCATAAGATTATAGTGATTTTACTCATTTTATAAAATATCAACTCTTGGCTAGTTTAACGCCAAAATTAAAATTAGGGGATAAAACGGTGGGTAGCTAATTCAGATTCCCCTAAATGGGCAATTTGTTTAAATAAACTGATCTAAGAATCTCTGTTAAAGAAAATAATCTGTAAACTATAGATTCAGCTCAATTACCAAAGAAATATTTTTAAAATCAGATTTAAAATTCGAAGTCATCAATAAAACCAGGCCAAAATTTGGTCAGAGTTGTCATTATTAGGTACTAACTTTAGTATGCAATGGCAAAAGAGATGGGAAGACCAACCATAATGAAGAAACTAGAAGAGTACTCAAGGTCTCTGTGCCAGACTAAATTATGATAGCTTCAAAAGTTACGATGCAGAAGGCGATATATATCAGTGGTTCAATGCTTTGGGAAAAAAATGCTTTCAATTAAAACATCTTTAAGTCTTAAAATTGAAAACTAGTTTCTTAATGAGAAGTCAGTCAGGACTTAGACTTTCACTTTAAAGCCTATAAAATGTCCCAATGTCCTTCATTTGAGACATTCTTAGATCCAACCAACAACAAATACGTTTTTATTAAGACCCTGATAAGGTATGTATCTGGGTAGAACAATTAAATACTCTTTCCCATACTCAATTCATTTTCAGCCAAAAGATTCAAGAGTTTTTGCTCTGGGCAGAACACAACATTTTAAAAAGACAGTCATTCTGAACACTGCCCCCACTTTATAACTCATTTTACCATGCACACCAAATCCAGAAAAATTTAAGCCCATGTTAGCCAAAAACCTAGATATCCATTTGAAGATCAGAAAACAATCTGAAATAAGCTACATTATCCTGTAGTGATATGCTACCAGAGTAAAAACAATCAGCTACCGTATTTATTTTCCATTCTTTCTCCTATTTCAAATTATAAAACTGGAATGTTTAAACTATTTTAAATTATTCTATACTATACGATTTCTATCAAGTTGGATATAAGACAAAAGTTGGCAAAGCTGACAAGATGGAAAACGGCATGTTAACAACATTTAAAATGGCCTTCACTCAATTCAGTTCTTCTTACAGCTTTGAAAGGTGTGAGAAATGCGGCCACCAATTGGGGAGGGAGCTGATTTCTAACATAAAAACATAATAATGAACCCATTTTTATCAGGACAAATAGGCTACAAGTTCATTGTTCTTTGGAAAAAAATTAAATTTAACTCAAATGATAACAATTAACGTATATATGAAAACATATTCCAAAGATCTTAAGGTTTATGATTTTTCAGATATTAAAACAGAAAATTTGGAAAAAAAGTCAAATGGACTAGTTATCTGATGGCCCCTTCATCAGGCATTCATTAGGAGACAGAATACCTCTGGTGTTATAGTTGCGCATCACCTTAACCCTTAACATACAACTCAAACAGTAAACTGCACCATTAGAATCCTTATAAAATTATTATAAAAGCAGTTTTGTCTCATTTTTTCCCACTTATGTTGAACGAATTCATTATACCTCTTACTAAACTTGCTTTAAGAGTTGATTTCAAATTCTGTTAAAATTCATTTTCTTGCAATCAACCCACTAAACATTTGAATTATGGCTATTAGTCCCAAATCAGGTTTAATCATTAATTCTGCTTACGCGAATTACTTCCCATCCATTCTGCCACAATCTTTACTTTCCCATTTTTTTGTGTCAAAATCCCAACATTAAACCAATTAAGCAAACCAAACTACTATCTACTATAATTCCACTAAGTACGCAGCTTATTGCTTAGGCCTACTACTGCCTGTAGTCTTCAAAGTTAACTTTGTAGGTGTATAATCTGATACCTTCTTTTTGTTCAGAACTGGTTTTACCTCACAAATCAAAGGCTCGATGAATATATAATTTACACTACTTACAAAGACTATTTTGTATCAGAAGTAGAAAAATGTGTCCCCATATAACAGCAGTAAGAAAAAATTCAGACTGCCTAAGCAAATGATTTCTTTAAAGTATCAACTAGTACCTTACGTGGTAACAAGTACATCAAATTGAATTAAGGCTTACTAGAATTTCTTCCTCCCCAATTAGGTGAACGTTCCTTTCCAATAAAAGTTTGAAGAGGTAACATTTTAAATCTTTTTAAAAGAAACCATCTGTTCAGAAAACAATTTTCATGATCAAAAAATACCCAAACCTAACTCTACCTACCTCCTCCTCTTTTAACTTGGTCAGATTTTTCAGATTAACTTATATGAAAAGAACTTTCAAATTTTAGTCTTAGTATGAAATTCTGAGTTCTGGTCATTTGACGTTTATTATCTGGTCTCTCAGAATAGCTATTTTTCCTTCAGCATGATCTTGAAATACAACCACCACAACAAATTTAGGAGCAGATCCAAACATGGTTTGTCTCACTCACGTGGTACAAAGGACCAAGAAAATGAAGAACAAGTTCTTTATGAGACTGTACTTAAATGAGATCAGTTTACAAGAAGGCAGACTGCTACTCAACCTACAGAAATTTGTTAATTCCTACCTCAAAAGAACGTTCTTTCTTTGGCAGTGTTTAAACAAACAGTTTTCGAGCCACCAAAATAAAATGCAGGGGAAGACTGACTAAATGACAAGATCTCTTCCCTTCCAACTCTAATCTATGATCTATATGCATGTTGAAAATACCACACCATATTCACCAATGAGTGGGTTGCACCAGGCTTCGAATATTTGTCTTTTAGAGAAGCCTTATAGTATGAAGGTAGGTGCCTTAAAACTACATAAAACTCTTAATTTGCTGGGAGTATGCTACATCTCAAAAGCAAATTATAATCGGAAATTATTGAAACAAAAAAGCAATCTTACTTTTTAAAATTCAGCCATTTATTCCGAGCTTAAAAAACCAAACTACAAAAAACTGAAGAGAGGAAAAAAAAAAAAAAATCCAGGATGGGGCTTCGGCATTAGTTCTTTATAAAAGCTCCCCTGGTGATTCTAATATGTAGTCAGGACTTAAATCCAGTGACCTAAAGTCTACAAATACGATGCCTCTGTTTTTTTTATTACCAAGGTCACACTTCAATTTAAAGCTATTCATAAACTAAATTAAAATAAATAGCACCAATAAGACAAACTGATACATACTCTACCTAACTAAAGTGTGATATTGATAGTACTTTCTAATAACATTAACCTATGCAAAAAATTACTAAACTATCGTTCTAATAACTTGGACAGCAAAGACAAACGCTTATAACAAGAAACAGGAGTTTTTCTAAATGGTTCACCAGTGGCCAACCTGTTAGTCCCCGATTCCAGTGACCTATTCTCAGAGCACTGGCTTCTCCTTGGGGATTTTCGATACTTCACTCACTGTTGCCATGACGACAGCTTCATCGCTATGTACCACTCCACATCACCCAGGCTTTGGTAAATGTAGCTGGTCGCTGTATAGTCGGTTGCAAGGGAAAAAAGAGTTGAAGTTAATAACATATACAAGCTACCTGTCTGAGTAAACTTGTAATATGCATAGAACACTTTTACATCCTGCCTTAAAAAAAAGACTTCCATGCAATTAACAACTCCTTTTAAATTTCATGCTATAATCAGACTTCTAAGATTGAGACACAATCAATTTCTCTGCGATAATGACCGAAAGAAAAGGGAAAAAAAAAAAAAAACCACAGTTACATCAGACACGACAGTCAAATCAGGTGAGATGTTTTAAACTCCAAGGTTTTTATAGTTAAGAGGACCTACTCTGAAATCAAGGAAGACTACTCAAAGAAAAATTTCAAAGTAGATAATACTAAATGATAATAGTGAGCTCAATGGTCCAAAGAATACTAACAAAACTATTTCCTTTAAGCAAACACAGAATCCTTTGACAAAAGATACAAAACCTTTTTATTAGTGTCATTTTGTTTAAACACCCTGAAGAATCACCTAGATCTAAATATAAGTTTTAGCTCAGAACATGCTAAATACCAATTTGAAAACTTCCCAATTTTCAAAGATTCCTAAGAAATGAAAAGATATTTTAAAATGAAAACTAAAAAAGTAGTCTATCCCTGGAAATGGTTACAGTTAATGAGAAAAGATGGCAGAATAAAGAATGCAGAAAACTGAAAAATGCTGTGAAAACTATCTGGGTAGCAATGTTTCAGATTTTAAGGTTACTACTGGCTTGTCTCTGAATAATTCCATTACTGCCAACTTACAGACTCAGCAAAAAGACCACTCACGTAAGATACTAATTGGGTACTAACCGGTTACTCAACCCCAAAACGACTTAAAATCCTTTTATAACTTCCTTTCAAACTCAGTACAAGTTTATCTAACATCACAACAATTCCTTAAAAAGCGAACACAAGAACTAATCTACACCAAGTATATTCTTTTGTAGCATATACTAGAGATCATCTATAGACAAAAGCACTGCAACTAAAACTTTCTGGTACTGCCTCGCATGAACACATAAAGTGTTAGCAGGTATCCACGACACCTAAAAGACAACACTATTTTGGTCTCTATTTTCTTATAAGATCAGATAAATGGGCCTTATCTAAATGCAACCCACTCACTGAGACTGTCACCTGACCAAAACAAAATACCTGTTTAATCCCTTTGACTCCAAACTTTATCATCCTGCAGTCCTTTCAGATCCGGTATTATAGGATATATCGTAGTTCAATGTTGAGAAGTATTCTAACAAAAGCCAACCTCAATTGGTAAGGAATTAACTGGGACTTCCCATGGAAAAACAATCTACACAAAATTTTGCCACAGTATTAACTTGAACTGCAGTGTTTACACTTCCAGCCTTCAGTCTTCCAGAGAAGGGAGGGGAAAAATAACTTACAGAATACACTCACACTTGAGTCAAACGTATTCCCTTTCTTGTTTAATCTTAAACCACAGGACTGGCTTCACAGCACTGTTAGGATTGTCCATAAACGCAACTGCCTCTACAAACTTTAGATAACTGGTTAATTGTGATTTTTCAAATTAAGTATCAGCGTGTTCCTATGTGAATTTTAACACCTAAATTAAAGTCAGTTTTCCCTTGCATCGGTTTTAACTTGAGAGGAAAGAATGTTTTGATCTGATGATTGGTGCACAGCACAGTTGTATCAAGAGATCTGTGTTCAATAATGCCAATCTTACCTTTTTCCTCTTAACTGGCGTAGATGGTGAAATACATTAATCACATCTCTTATTCTTCTAGGTGCTTCTTCGATTTTTGATGCAAGATTAATACATGCCATGGCAACAATCTGAAAGAACCACGATCCAATAAAAAGTTGTGAGATTATGGCACTACAGAGTACTGCTAGAAAAAAGTGCCCCTCTCAAAGTCTAAGGAACTTATCCTGTTGAAAAAACTTTAGGACACAGCTGAGAACTTTAAGACCTTTAGCGAAATGAAATCGCAGTTGACATTTCTAGGCCATAGGCTTACCAGCTATGCTAGTGTAATGCTTTCTTTTTATTGCTTAATTCCCCTTAATTGTGAATCCAGAGCCAAGCTCAATCTCACAGGAATTTTGCATTTGGTTGAAAATTCTAATCCTTGATAACAGGGCACCTGGGCTCAGGATCCATCTTCTGGTTCTAAAACACTTTCCTCAAGTCCCTACTTCCCGGTGGGTGAGAGCTAGGTACAAAGGCCTGAAACTAACCACTCCCTTTCTGGAAAAACTGGCTGCTGACACCACCTCCGCCCTCCTTCCCATTTCCGGATGAAAAAAAATCCCCCTTCACCCGCCCCCGCTCTGCTTACCTCGAAACTGTGCTTGACGAAAGATTTGGAATAGAAAAAACGATGAAACAACACCTGCCCCGTTGCCATCGCCACCTGCAGACAAGAAAGAAGAACGGAAGCGCAGGGGTCAGGCGGGCCCGCACCAGGCGCCGCCGCCATTTTGTGCCGCCGCCGCTCGCTCCCCTCCCCCTCCCCCTCCCCGCCGCGAACAGCTCCCGTCCCCGTCTTCTCGTCGCCCAGCGCCCTCCCACTCTCGACACGCCCGGGCTCCGGCTGGGACCCGCGGCTAGAGAGCCCCAAGGGGACACCCCCAACCCGGCCGGGACCTGGCGGTACCGGGACGCAGCGGAGAAGGAGGCGCAGCAGGTCGGCCCGGGGCCGGAGCACTGACCTGCGGCAGCCGAAGGAGAATGCCGGCGGCCTGGATGAGCTCGCAGCCCAGAATGCGCAAGTCCGTCTCGCTGGGCAGGTCGAGCCCGTCCTGCATGGACGGGGTGGGCGAAAGCCGCTCCTCCGGAATCAGCGAGTGGTCGATGGTGAGCGAAACTTCCGAGTACAGGCGGTCGCCGATTAGGATCCCTCCCGTCGTGGTCGTCGTCGTGGTGGTCGTGCCGGAGCTGGAGCCGCCCGCGCTCGGGGCGGCCGACGATACGGCGGCGGCGGCAGCGGTCGCGGTGGGGTGAGGCCCGGACGCCATGGTCTCAGCGAGCTGCACGCACGCCCAACGCAGCCGGAACCCGGAGAGAGACTAACCAGCGTCCTCGGCGCGACGGATATTCCCGTGACCGCCGGGTTCTGGGCCGCTTCACGCAGCGTGCGCTTCCGCCCTGACGTCACCACGCCCCTCCGGCGTGCGCCAACTAGTCCCTTCAGGCCTCGACTCCACCCGCGGCGCCTCAATTCTGCGCTGGCCGGGGAGCGGCGGGACGCTCGGGTACCCTGGGTTCCCTCTCCGCTGGGCTTCCAGAGTGGTCGAGGAGGTGATCTATTTCCTAAAACAATCCCAGGCCGCCTCGTTTGTAATATTTTAAACCACAAGTATAATAAGGGAGGCTAACAAAATAGCTTTACAAGATACCTTATCCCCAAGTTCGAGTCTGCAAAATTTACTGTAACCCCTGCGCGTTGACAACTTGTCTAGAACGTGCGTCCCTGTGCTCCCGTCTCTCTTCCTCTCCTAACTTTTCGCATTTAGGTGGCGCAGTTTCGGCGAGCACAAAGGGTCGACTGTCGCCCACATTGGCGGGTGGAAGTGGCTACTCCGATTTCGTGTACGGACGAACTTGTAATTTAAAGTGACCCGCAAGGAATCTGGAGAAAGGTGCTTTACAGTATTTTTAGAAAACAGGAATGTGAACTACTTCGGCTCAAAAAAAACACAAAAAACAAAAACCTCCCCGATGAGCGTGTGGTTCACAGGGGTTTCGAAGTAAGGCGAAGGCTTCGTATTGACTGGGAGGGCAGCTGCTTTAGCAGCTTCCCTTGCGAAACTCAGGCCTGAGCCAGTGACAACGTCACAGCTTTCGCTAATCTGGAAAATCCCTAGTTTCCAAAAATAGTCTTACGGCGAGACTTTACAGAGGTAATTTGATTATGCCTGGGGTCTATGTATTCCTGCGTGGTTACTCCAATTAGGTAGTATGGGAGAAATAAAATCTCCATTGTATACATATTTTTCCCTCTGTGATATTAGCAGTTCTCCAAGTTTCCTCAAAATTGAAGTAAAAACAATGATACTGATCCAGACTACTAGAAGCTAGAGTGGGAGAAAAAGGAGTAGATCTTGATTTACTCCAGCCATTTTTTGTCCCTTGACTGAACTTCGGAGACGTCCAGGGATGAGAAGTCCCATTGCCTTTCTATTACATAGCTCAGTTTTAAGACTTAGTTTAATTATAGAAAATTGAAGCCTGGATCTATAGAACAAAGGGAGCTTGAATACATTGAAATATTTGTCAGTGATGTCACTAAAGCAAAACATATTCAAGGGACTTCCCTGGTGGTCCACTGGTTAAGAATCTGCCTTCCAATGCAGGGGACGCGGGTGAGGAACTAAGATCCCACGTGCTGCAGGGCAACTAAGCCCGTGCGCACTAGAGCCCAAGCGGTAACTACGGAGCCTGTGAGCCTTAACGCTCTGGAGCCTGTGCGCCACAGCTAGAGAGAAGCCTGCGTGCCACAACGAAAGATCCCACATGCCACAACGAAGATCCCGTGTGCCACAGCTAAGACCCGATGCAGCCAAAAAAAAAAAAAAAAAATTCAAAATCCTCATTTTTAAAAAAGCATTAAATCAACCTTACATCAGTATTTCTGAACTCTGGCTGCACATAAGGATCTTCAGAGGAGCTTTTATTTATTTTTGGTCGAGCCACGGTGGCTTGTGGGATCTTAGTTCCCTGACCAGGGGTTGAACAGAGTCCTAACCACTGGACTGCCAGGGAATTCCCCAGAGGAGCGTTTGAAAACATACTGATGCCTGAGTCTTACTTGTAGGGGTTGATTTTATTGATTTGGGGTGGGCCCAGCCAGTGGTTGAATTTCACCCATCCTCCAGATATTGGAATGTTCAGCCAGGATTGAGAAACATTGCTCCAATAGAGATACCAGACCTCTCTGCATGTCATGTTCACCTTTCTGACTAGGCTGCTTCCAAGGAAACTTCCTTCTCCAGTATTCAGCAGGGATTTAAAATGCTTTAACAAACTTTGAAATCTTTAAAAATTGATGATATGCTATTTTCATGGTTCTGATCATCTAGTATGGTTGTGTAAGATAGTATCAGTGGGTAAAGCTTCAATTATCTCAAAATAAAAAGGGGAAAAAAAACCCTAATTGGTGATATGCTCCATTGAAACATTGAGCTTCAGTGAAATCACCACCTATATTTGTAATGACTTAAGAGTAATATAATTTATTTTTAATTTCTTAATGGAACATTTTTCTAATATTTAGAGGGTCTCCCACCATGCCTCTCCAGTAGGCTGATGTGGTGATATCTTGATATATTTTATAATTATTTTTTAATCTCTAGGTCTATGATTAATCTAAAAAAGTTCACAAGCATAGGAGTGAGAAGTTCTGGGACAAAGAGGGGTTACTTGCTCTACTCCTGATATCTTTTCCCAGCGGACCTCCCTGTTCCCCACACCTCCTGTGTCTGGCAATCATTTCCAGGAGTGCCGAACCACCCAAACTATTCCACAGCTTTGTGCTCATTTCCCATTCCCTTCTGACTGTACCCCAAATTATATCCAATAGACACGACTATTTTCACTGTTCCTCCCTTCAGGCTCAACAATGGTGGTAGAGGAAGTGGGCCGATGTTTTAAATACTTAGCATTAACTCATTAAACTGTGATGTTGTTGATACTTATAATTTAAACTTTAAAAAAAAAGTTCATGACTAATCCAGAAGATCGAAAGTAATGGGTCTAGTGGCTCTGCTCCACAAGGCTGTCTAAGGCCCGGAGTTGAAAAAAACTTTTGACTATCAAGAGTCAAATTCCAGAAAAATCATGGTTTGAAAAGGTTGTTACATTATTTCTGAGTTGTTTTGAAGAAAGTTGCTTTTCCATGTACCTACTTCCAAAACATCAACATTAAAATGTGGAAAGACTAAGACCTATTCAGAGTTATAAAGGATCCAGAATTGGGAGGGATAAAGCATATGTTTTAATTGCATAAAAGCTTTAGTAGCAATGAGTTCAGACAAGTGAGACTGTTCCATTAAGAAGGTAAATGAATATGAAATATATATATATGTATAACTGAATCACTTTGCTGTACAGCAGAAATTAACACAACATTGTAAATCAACTACACTTCAATAAAATAAATTTTTTAAAAAAGAAGGTAAATGACTGAGTTGTCATTCGAAATAAAAATAGAATGGTAAGTCTATAATATATTTTGTATATTCTTTCTCAACAAACAGAGGTCCTAGTACTAGTATACCCTGAGTTCATCCATGTCTAAAAGGAAATCAATGATAATTAAAGTTGCATTTTTACTAACCAAGACCTGCAGGCTTCAGATGATGACTGAAGAGAAAAATGGAATTATCTGTGACCTGGGGGCTACTGAAGAATCATATTCCTGATACTTAAATCAGTTCTCATTCCATTAGTCTCTGCAGCCTCTCAGGGGAGCATGTTTTTCATTAATATTTAAACGTTCAGGTTCTTTAATCCTAAAATTACAATTGGCATAATTTCATTAATTTCTTCAGCAATTGGTTAGACCAGCAGAATTTAATAACACAACAGTGTAATTTAGGCTAAGGACAAATGAAATGTAAGTCCCCCGCCTAGATGGAGGTACACTCTTAATAAAGGGAATGGTACACACACAGACAAATGTCAGGGTGACTAGTAAGTGCAAAAAGCAGTCAGAGAAGGTGTAAGTCATTACAGTTAATGTCAACAGGGATCACTTAGAACCTTAAGAAGTTGCTCATCAAGTTTCTATTTATGGCCGAAATCAGAGACTATCTGACTTTACACATGACTTTATTCACGTAGTTACATGACTTTTTCATTTAGTCCTGTGGCAGTTATATGACAATGCATTCTGGTCTGGTTTCCCTCATCATTAGAAATAGTCATTCTGGGGGATTCCCTGGTGGTCCAGTGGTTGGGACTGAACATGATTTATATGTAATTAACACTTAGGCATATACTGCTTGGTAAATCTCATAATAGCACTGGCCTGGGCATTCTGCTGCTGGCTCTGCAGAGAACCAGTTCTGACACTTAACCACAGTTTTCTCATTTCTTAAAAGTGAGGCAGTCCAATTGGACCCCTTGCAGGTCTAAAATTCTTTGACTCTGGTCATCCAGACATCTTAAACCTCAAGACTCATCTTTGGTTATTTCTTCTTTATTGTATTTTAGTCACTAAGTCCTGTTGTTCCTTCCTTCAAAGAAGGAAATTGTTCTTGAACCTGCCTGTTCTATTCTACTATATCTGCTGTTATCTCATGCCTGGACCATCACAGTAGCTTCCTAAATGGTCTTCTTGCCTACAGTCTCTCCCATCCCTCGTTCAACCTGGGACATCTCTAAATTGCTCTTGATATATCAGTTTACTTCTTCCACTTCCTCAAAAAAAAAAATGCTGAAGATAAAAGATAGAGATCAAACACCTTTCGGCAATTGAGGCTTTCCACAATCTTAACTTACCTTGTCACTCATTTCCATATCCCATTACCACCTGACCTTATTCCCCTCTATGTCTCAACTTGAACCAAGACCTAGCATTTATGACCTTTAGTATATATTTTGACACGATTCCATACTATCATGCATTGTTGTTACTTGATCAGTTCATGGGTGAATTCATTGACTCCTTAAAAATAGAACCATTTTTGCATTTATTTGCATTCTCTACAGAACCTGATAGACACTGCGTATATGGTAGATACATAATCAGAACTTGTGGACTGAATTGCGTGTTTTTCTCTGAGGGCCTTCCATAGGCAACCTGGTCTTGCCTTCTTTCCATCCAGAAGTCAGTTCCATCTTCAGGTGCCTGTCCTATCACCACAGCCCTGTCTCCCTAATGGAGAGCTACAGGTCCCAATTTATCCTGTTATTTTTGCAGCACTTTGTAGCAGATCAGCCATGTTTCCACTTCTGCTCTATTGTGTCCTCACAGTGGGCTACTTAAATAGCCCACAACCTCTGTTCTGTATAGGCCTGGACTGCAGAACAGAAGGCCTGTTGGAATTGCTATACCCAGAGTTGCAATGGGGGGACAGGAGCTCACAGAAACAATATAGTGAAGTCGTTTGGTGACTGAGTATGGACCAAAGCTCTGAGACAGTTTTTGGAGGTGTTTCCAGAAACTGGGCATGTGTGACCAAGAGTTAAGGCCAGTGCCAATTTGATAAACTGAACTGTAAAGCTAACAAAACCACAGGTTTGCTTTTGGAGCTAGATTAAAGTTAGTATCTACTCTCATCTCTTTTATTCAAGCAAGGAAATTAAGGTCCAAAGATGAGGCTTCAAATAGCTACTCAGTAAATATCTGCTGATTGCAAATAATCCAGTCAAGCGGGTCCTTGGATGGATTTATTCTTTATAGTACTTCATGTCAAAAATTGGCCAACCAGTCTTAGTTTTAGTCAGCAGTTCAAGAGTAAGAAGAGCTTATTGGCATGACTTCCAAACAGATCACATCAAAGGAGTGTGACCCTGCCAACACCTGGGTTTTGGCCCATTGAAACTGATTTAGGGCTTCTAACTTGCAGAACTGTAAGATAATATAAATTTGTGTTGCTTTAAGCCACTAAATTTGTTGTAATTTTAAACAGCAGTTATAGAAAACCAGTGCAGTGAGAGTTGCCATTTCCTGATATTCTTTAAGAAGTGCTTCTCAAACTTTAAGATGTATACAAATTACCTGGGTGGAGACTGAGAGCCCCATTTCCAAAAAAACTCCCAAGTGATGCTGATACTGCTAGTCTAAGAGCTATACTGAGTGGCAAGGCTTTAAAGCACATTAGATGATTTTATCTCTTTTAATAATCTCAATATGGAGGAAGTGGAACCCAATGGCTGAAAGTATTGGAGGCTCTGTAGTTGACTTACTGGGAAAAAAAAATCCTGTCACTCAATAGCCATGCAAATATAGGCAAATTATTATTATTATTATTATTAATTAATTAATTTATTTTTTGGCTGCATTGGGTCTTCGTTGCTGCGTGTGGGCTTTCTCTAGTTGCAGAGAGCGGGGGCTACTCTTCATTGTGGTGCGCGGGCTTCTCATTGCGGTGGCTTATCTTGCTGTGGAGCTGGGCTCTAGGTGCACGGGCTTCAGTAGTTGTGGTGTGTGGGCTTCAGTAGTTGTGGCACACAGGCTCAGTAGTTGTGGCTTGTGGGCTCCAGAGCACAGGCTCAGTAGTTGTGGCGCACAGGCTTAGCTGCTCCGCGGCATGTGGAATCTTCCTGGACCAGGGCTCAAACCCATGTCCTCTGCATTGGCAGGTGGATTCTTAACCACTGCACCACCAGGAAGTCCCGTGAATTGTTTATTGTTAGATTCAACAGACATAAAGTTCTATCAAATTGCCAAAACAAGTTTTAGACTTACTCTCAATTTCTGTACTTATTGAGGACTGTAACAAACAGTTCAGAGTTTGGTGACAGTCCATGGGCCACTCTTTGAGTGATATTACTCTTTGAATTTTTTAATAATGAATATATATTACTTGTATAATTGCAATTAATTGTTCTAAAAAAAATCCAGTTCAGTCTGATAATAATAGAAATAGGTATGAGGTATAGAAACAGTTCCAAGGATGGAGTAATTTTACAGACAAGGTAGCAAAAAGGAGGTGACATGTGATCTGGCTTTTGAAGGCTACACAGGTATTTGTCAGAAGGATAACTGTGGAAGAGCATTTTAGGCAGAGGAAAAACAGGGGCCAGGGCAGGGAGGTATGAGATTGCTGGGTGTGTTGAGAAATACAGCGGACACCTGTTGTTTCAGCCTGCCCAGCATTCAGTCTCCCTTCTTTCATTTTCCCTGGGGGACCCACAACTTCTCCGTTCTCGCTGTAGGTGGCTGAGGTGGGGCTGACCCCTTCCCCACTTCCTCCCGGCGACTGGTTCAGGACAACAGCCAAGTCCAGGGCTTTGGCTGTACTCCTGGCCAGGGGAGGGGAGAGAGCTGCTTGTTGCTGCTGGGACTGCTGAAAGGAGGACATAAGCCTGGAGCTGCAGAAGAGAACCAGTTTGAGAATGAAGTCAGCAGAAAAAAAGAGCAGAGACCAGAGATGGAAACCCAACCCAAGACTTCATATGGGCCCCTCCCTGTAGTCATAGCCTATATGCTACCCCTGGGATTTTCAGTTATGTGAACAGATAACTTCCTTTTTATTCATTTCATCTTAAACCTACCTTAATTGAAAGAAGATTTACACAAGGAATATTCTGGTGTGTGAGAATACAGTGTGTGTGTACACCAGGGATTGATGAGTCTGCAGAGGTAGGCAGGGGCTGGAAGGTGAAGGACTCAGGAACAGGCCCTCATTTCTAGAGGCTCTCAGGACCTCTGGAGGGTGTAAAGCAGTGATTACCTCAAGAAAATCAAGAGCTATATTAATAAAATAAAAGAATATTAAGAACATTTACTTCCTCAAGCTTTTCTAGTAGTTTCTTTTTTTTTTTTACATCTTTATTGGAGTATAATTGCTTTACAATGGTGTGTTAGTTTCTGCTTTATAACAAAGTGAATCAGTTATACATATACATATGTTCCCATACCTCTTCCCTCTTGCGTCTCCCTCCCTCCCACCCTCCCTATCCCACCCCTCCAGGCAGTCACAAAGCACCGAGCTGATCTCTCTGTGCTATGCGGCTGCTTCCCACTAGCTATCTATTTTACGTTTGGTAGCGTATATATGTCCATGCCTCTCTCTCGCTTTGTCACAGCTTACCCTTCCCCCTCCCCATATCCTCAAGTCCATTCTCTAGTAGGTCTGTGTCTTTATTCCTGTCTTACCCCTAGGTAGTAGTCTCATTTTTATTATTCTTTGCCTGTTTCCCTCTAACTGGGCCTAGGCAATTAAAATTAGAAAGGGCCAGCAAATCCCTAAAAATGACATTTTAAAAATGATTCCATTTTCCTTTTAAGGATTGAGTTATAATTTTGAGCAGCGAAGTAGCTGACCTCATTTAGTAGTGTTTTCTGTTTCCAATAAGTGTTTAACACAAGCGGTCTTTCACGGAAGAAACTTTTAGGAATAATAAGAATCAGCTTTTCTGAAGCTCTCTACACATTTAGTTTTCTCAGAGCGAACAGGAGGTAACTTCTGGGAATCTGAGGACCACATTAGCTATTTTGAACATTATGAAACAAAAATAAATAAGCCTTATTAAAAAATAATAAAATAAATGAGCCTCATATCAAGTTCCCTGCATACAGTTGTCACATTTCTTTAATTTAGAACAATTCCCTAGGGTTTTTGTCTTTTATGGTATTTTTCATGATTCCAGGTCAACTATTTTGCAGCATGTTCCTTAATTTGGAGTTGTCAGTGATTAGATTATGATTAGATTCAGGTTAAATATTTTCCCAGGAATACTCCATTGATGATGTTGAATCTTTCTCTAAGCTTCACAGCAAGGGGCATATGATGTCCAATTATTGTCCAATTTTTGGTTAATTTTGATTATTTGATTAAGGTGGTGTCAAGATTTATCCTCTGTAAAGGTACCTGTACACCTCTGTAATAAGTCATCTATGGAGTGATTCTTTGACAATAAATAGCATTCTTAATAACAGATCTTACATGTATTGTTTCAAACAATAAAAATGGCTCAACATCAAACTCTGTAGAGTTGGAATTATTTCAACAAACCTCTAGTGAGTACTCACTAAATTACGTTACGCTAAAGGGCTAAGACCAAAGTGAGAAAGCCTGACCAGCAAACAGAATTCAGGAGAGTGACAAACCCACATTAAATGTGAGGAAAGGGAAATCCAGAGAAACGAACGATTTTAGACGATTTTAGATTGAGTGGCAGGGTTAGATTAGAACTCTGGTTTTTCTGATGCCCAATCCAGTGTTCTTTCCATGACAGCATCCAAAGGCTCTATTGTAACACTGTTTCTCCCTGGACCGGTGTAACATTGGTTGCTACAGTGAAAATAATTCATCTTACTATGTAACTAAAAGAACAAGCTTTCTCCAGGGCCACCACAAGATGCTTTAGAGGAATTGTTATTTGGATTGATTTAAATTATGTACACCGTGACATTAAACTCACTGGAGCCCTAGTCTAGTTTTGTCTCAGGGAAATGTTTCCTCATAGTGACAGTGACACATGCACACTACCGAACCAGATATTGCTCCTCTGCCACACCTTAAAACTACCACAGATTTCTCTATTCACAAATCACGAAGCAATTCAGAGGTATCTAAATCCTACATCCTGAGAACAACTACTTAGAGCTGACATATAATTGCTTTAGAGTGTACAGTGTTTTCATACATATCACTGGAATCTCAAAAGCAATCCAGTTACTCCTTAAGGTGGGAAGCATGAATCAGTGGTAGATGTCTGCTGGGTTACTAACTGTTTTGCCTTTAGGTTTAAAAATATCTAGTGCGTACCTAATTTTCAGAATAGAAACATAACGGACAAAGTCTTATACATACGTTTAATCACTAGTGTATATTTATTCATTCACTCCCAGCAGGACTATCTCAGCTTCCAATTTAAAAAAGGATCTGGAGATGGGCTGTTTTAGGCATTGTTCATGTGATTCCTTCTAGGCTGCTTTGGATCTGTAGACCCAGAAATCCCAACCTGGTCTCTCTGTTCCCTGGGCCGAGGGAGTTCAGGGAGAAATAGGTAGCGGCGGGGAAGAGACAAGCTGGAAAAGCTCCACTGTATCCCCTCAACAGTTTCAGGAACTGTTTTTAAAAGCGAAGACCAAGCATCACTTGCCCTTTGCTCGCCCTTCTCAATAAAGAACCTCACAACATTCTGCCTGCTTTGCGGAAGTGAATTTAATTAGTTATTACAGCATTCACAATTTTTTACGGAAGGACTCTGGCGGTAACTCCCTTCTCCAGCTGCTAAAGGGCCATCCCAGATCTAGAGGCGGGTTTCCCGGAGGGCTCTACCGTGGGGTAAGTGAACGAAGGGGGTGGTCAGTTGGAAAGCCCTTCAACTAACTCGGCGTCAGCCTTGGGCCCACACCCCGCGAGACAAGTGCTCGGACTGAAGACCCCACCCCCGCCCCGCCCCGCCCCAGGCCCCGCTACCCCCGCAAAGTTTGACCGCACTCGGCCCGGGGACAATGAACACGTGCAAGACCTGGCTGGGCTGCCGTGGACTCCGGGGGCGTAATGATTTCACAACGGTCATGAGGGAGAAGAGCGCCAACCCCATCATTTCTAGGAAGGCCTGAGGCGGCCAGGCCGCGAGGGCGGCCGGGAAGAGACACTCACATGCCGGAAAACCTGCAGAACTACAGCCACGCCCCGCGCACGCGCGGCGCGCCCTGACCTCGCGTGGCCGCGGTCGTGCGGCTCCCTCCGCCAGCTGCCGGATCTAGCTCGCCTGCCTTCTCCGTCCGTCCGCCTTCCGCCCCTGCGCAGTCGCGTCGTCGCCCGCCCTTCCCTCCGCCCCTCGCAGCCGCCGGCTCTTTTGACGTCAGAGGCAGAATCCTGCCGCTTAGTTCTAATCTGATGCCGAGTGCTGGGCGGGGTGGGTAGGAAGGTCGCCTGCTCCTCCCCTGACCTGAACCTCTCTTGGAAAGGAAACCTCTTTTGTAATTTCCTAAGACTTCGAATTAAGCCTTTAAACTGTCCCCGTTTCCTAATAAGGGTGAACACGACCTCTCACCCTAGTTGATCTTCCAACCTGGGAGTTCTGTTAAAAGGGAACTGTAAAATGTGTTGTTATTTGGGTTTATTTGAAGGCTTTCGCTTGTCGTTTTTATGTGTGCCCTTAGGGTGTAAAGTGGAAGAGTGACATCCATAAAATGACGACTTTGTGTATGGAGGCTGGGATAAGCAGTACCTAGTCCGGCTTGATGAGATTAATGTGATTTTAAGTTAGTTTCCATTTGAATAATCCAGGGGTGGCATTTTGAAAAGATGGGTATAAAAAGCTGTTAAAGAACTTGAAACCGTGGTTAATCATTTTGTAAGCTGCTTAAAGACAACGTGAAAAGGTATCAGAAATAAAATGATAATTTAAATTTATAAGGGGCAAAGGTTTTGTCTACCTTTTACAGGCAATGAAATTGACCCAAAGATTTCTGTGATTTGCCTGAGAGGGGTGGAATTCAGGCCACTGCTTTCACCATGCCAGTACTCTGGCCAGCGTGACTAAGGCTGTCTTTAGAGCCCTCTGAGCTTGATCTTTTATTGCCTCTTTTCTTGTCTTCCTACCTCACTTGTCTTTTTCCACTTTCCATGATTTTTGTTTTCTTCCGGAGTTCTCTTTCTCCCCGCCCTCCCTTTGCTTTCTCTATTTCTTTAACTTCCTCTGTTTTTTTGTTTTTTTTTTGTGATAGTTGAGCCAGCCTTTCCTTCCTCCTTTAAATGCCTCTCCATTAAATGACCATAAAAGGAAATAGAAGAATTTTTAAAGTTTATTTTCTTGTTTTAAGGGTGTTTTGTTTGGGGGGGATTAGTTAGATATATAGTATGTATATAGTTAGATATAAAATTTCCTCTTCTAAAAGCTGCCTCCCACTTCTTTCCATAGATGTTCAGTGAAAGTAGGAGTGTGTAAGAGAGAGAGTAGTGAAGGAAAGAAAAGAGAGGGAGAGATAGGAGAGTCCGGAGTGTGTGGTGAGCTGTTTAGAATCAGAAAGAGGAGAAAAACATATATAAACAGAGACATGCTCTAAATTATACAAAACTCAACGTAAAATAACATAGCTGTAGGTAGGTTCTATAAAACTCAAGAAACACATCACTTTCAATCAATCCCTGCACATGCCTCTGTGACGCATTGCCTCAGATGAGTTGTGTCTTTCACAGAATAAACCTGTAGCTTTAGCTGCTCCAGAAGAAACAATCACAGGGGTTCTACCTATGAAATAATAATATACCAGTGATTGCAGACTACATGCCACCCCATAGGCTTCTCAACGTGTTGGCCCCTGTGCCCAGTCCTGCCAGTGGTTTTTGTTTTTCCTTGTTCTACACTTGGGGAACCTAAAGCCCAGAGAATCCCTTGCCCAGTGTTATAGGAGGCAGAACCTCTGCTGCTATTTCCAATTCCATAGTCTCTGAGTGAATATGTATAATAATAAGGAATTAACATCTAATTTAAAATGAATAATAGAGTTCACTAAAGTACACTATTGCCAACTGACTGAAGTATGCTCTCTTATTATCAATTTCTCTCTTTGGTGTCTGTCTTATTCTGCTTGGTTAACAATAACTTGCAGAAGTTGGTTGGAAACATATTTTGTATTCTGCTAAAACATTCAAAGGTACTCCTGAAGTGTGGTTTATGTCTTAGTTCCCTTCATGAAAGAAAATACACTGCTCTGCATTCCATCATTTAAAAATAATCGGAAGCTTGAGGGCATTATGCTAAGTGAAATAAGTCAAATAAAGAGGGACAAATACTGTATGATCTCACTCGTATAATCTTAAAAAGTCAAACTCAGAAACAATAGAATGGTGTTTACCAGGGGCTGGTAGAAGAAATGTGGAGATATTAGTCATAGGGTACAAACTACAGTGGTAAGAGGAACGCATTCTGGGCATGAAATGTACAGGATGGTGACTATAGTTAACAATACTGTATTATATACTTGAAAGTTGCTTAGAGAGTAGATTTTTTTATTCCCCCAGCTTTATTGAGATATAATTGACAACATTGTATAAGGTATGCAATGTGCT
Organism: Monodon monoceros; assembly: GCF_005190385.1. Taxonomy (NCBI): domain Eukaryota; kingdom Metazoa; phylum Chordata; class Mammalia; order Artiodactyla; family Monodontidae; genus Monodon; species Monodon monoceros. The sequence continues at coordinate 106,789,977 of NW_021703767.1, read as the reverse complement.
GATTTGATACATCCATATATTGCAAGATTATTACCACCATAGTTAGCTAACACCTCCCTCCTGTTACATAATTACCATTTCTTTTTTTTGTGGTGAGAATATTTAGTATCTACTCTCTTAGTAACATTCAAATATAATACAGTATTATTAGTTATAGTCACCATGCTGTGCATTAAATCCCCAGAACTTGTTAATCCTCTAACTGGAAGTTTGTACCCTTTCAACAGTACTTTCCCATTTCCCCCACCCCCTAGCTCCTGGTGACTCTGCTTTCTGAGTTTGGCTTTTTTAGATTCCACATATAAGTGAGATCATACAGTATTTGTTTTACTCTGTCTGACTTATTTCACTTAGCACACTGCCCTCAAGTTTCATCTAAGTTGTCTCAAACAGCAGAATTTCCTTCTTTCTCATGTCTGAATAGTATTCCATTATATATACACCACATTTTCTTCATCCATTCATCAATTGATGGATGCTTAGGTTGTTTCCAGATCTTGGCTATTGTGAAATAATACAGCAATAAACATGGGAGTGTGGATATCTTGATGAGATCCTGATTTCAGTTCCTTTGAATATATATCCAGAAGTGGAACTGCTGGATCATATGGCAGTTCTATTTTTTTTTTTTTGTGGTACGCGGGCCTCTCACTGTTGTGGCCCAGCACAGGCTCCGGATGCACAGGCTCAGCGGCCATGGCTCACGGGTCCAGCCGCTCCGCGGCATGTGGGATCTTCCTGGACCAGGTCACGAACCCGCGTCTCCTGCATCGGCAGGCAGACTCTCAACCACTGTGCCACCAGGGAAGCCCGGTAGTTCTATTTTTTAATTGTTTGAAGAAACTCCATACTGTTTTCCATAGTGGCTGCACCAGTTTGCATTCCCACCAACAGTGCAAAAGGATTCCCTTTTCTTCACACCTTTTGCTGACACTTGTTATCACTTGTCTTTTTAACTATGGCCATTCTAACAGGAATGAGGTGATATCTTGTGGTTCTGATTTGCATTTCCCTGATGATTAGTGGTGTGGAGCACCTTTTCATGTGCCTGTTGACCATGTGTATGTTGTTTTTGAAAACTCTATTCAATTCCTCTGCCTACTTTTTAATAAGGTTTTTTGTTGTTTTTGCTGAGTTGTATGAATTCTTTAAGTACTGTGGAACCACTTATCAGATATATGGTTTGCAAGTATTTTCTTCCATTCTGTAGGTTGCTTTTTCATTTCGTTGGTTGTTCCTTTTGCTGTGCAAAAGCTTTTTAATTTGATGTAATCCCACCTATTGAATTTTGCTTTTGTTGCTTGTGCCTTTGGTGTCATATCCAGGAAATTGCTGCCAAGACCAATGACAAGGAACTTTTCAGCTATGTTTTCTTCTAGGAGTTTTAGGGTTTCAGGTCTTATGTTTAGGTCTTTAATCCATTTTGAGTTAATTTTTTTGAGTGGTGTTAGATAAGGGTCAAATTCTTCTGCATGTGCTTATCCAGTTTTCCCAGTAAGAGTAGATCTTAAATGTTCTCAACACAGTAACAACAACAATAAATGGTAATTACTGTATGTGAGGTGAAGGATGTGTTAACTACTCTTATTATGGTAAACATTTAGCAATATATATTTGTATCAAGTCATCACATTGTGCAACTTAAACTTATGTAATATTATATGCCAATTATATCTCGATAGAGTTGGAGGAAAAATAAAAACAATTATTCATTTCAATGACATTTGGTAGCTGAATAGTAAAAATAGAAAAAATGATAAATTCGATTATTCCCATAATATCTGTGTAATACTATATGTCTACCTTGAATTCAACAATTCACAGAAGCACTGTTCTACATTTTTTTCACATCTTTCTTTTTCTGAATTTTATCTTATTTATTTGTTTTTTATACAGTTCACATCTTTATTGGAGTATAGATGCTTTACAGTGTTGTGTTAGTTTCTGTTGTACAACAAAGTACAACAAAGTGAATCAGCTATATGTATACATATATCCCCATATCCCTTCCCTGTTGAGCCTCCCTCCCACCCTCCCTATCCCATCCCTCTAGGTGGTCACAAAGCACTGAGCTGATCTCCCTGTGCTATGCAGCAGCTTCCCACTAGCCATCCATTTTACCTTTGGTAGTGTATATATGTCAGTGCTACTCTCTCACTTTGTCCCAGCTTCCCCTTTCCTCCCTGTGCCCTCAAGTCCATTCTTTACGTCTGCATCTTTATTCCTGCTCCGCCACTAGGTTCATCAGTACTGCTTTTTTAGATTCCATATATATGTGTTAGCACACGGTATTTGTTTTTCTCTTTCTGACTAACTTCACTCCATCCACCTCACTACAATTTTTTTTTTAATTCTACATTCCAGGGTGGTAATTCTTCAACTTGTATATCTTTTACCTTACCATAAGTTGAGAACCTGGATTCCAGGATGGTAGAAACACAAAGCTTGCTGATTCTAATGAGCATTTATATATTTATAGGACTTTATCATTATCCTTATCATATACTGTGTTTTAAGGACAAAAAAAAAAAAGCATGAGCATTGTTGGGGGTTAGTTTTATTTTTTGTGGCTTTAAAATACAAACAAAAATAAGGATCATATTAGTTTTTAAAATGTCAGCAATACTATTAGCATTTTTACTGCTAGAACTGTGAAACATAAAGACATGAAATAGCATTATCACCTGAGAAGTTATGCTAATCCATTCTGTTATTAGGAAGCTTGAGGATGCAGTTTACTCACATCTGCATTCATGGGATAAAATTTGAAATGCGGGTTCAAACAGCAAGCCTGACTAACTTTATCCTTCTGTCTTATGACTAAGATAGAGGTTTTCACAATTACGAAGCAATTTGAACAGAAAGCATGAGCAAGGGATGGGCTTTATATGTTTCACTGCTCTGAAGCTATAATAGAAAACAAGTACAAAGATTATTCCAGATTATTTTGGAAAAACTTTTATTCCAAAGTATTGTAAACTTCCATTCTGCAGTTGACTGGAAGATTTTTGGATAATGAATCTACCCATTCATATTGATATGTCTTTGACCCTCATACTCTCTTGCAGTTACTTTTGCTGCATAACGAATTGACCCAAATTCAGCAACTTGAAACAACTATTTGATTATGTTCACACGTTTTGTGGGTCAGGAATCAGACTGGGCACAGCAGGGATGGTGGACCTCTCCTCCTTGAGATTTCAGGTCTCATCCCTTGGGCTGGGCTGCCTCAGGGCCTGGGACTGCCAACAGAAGTAACTGCACTTGTCTTCTTTATGTGGCTTGACTTCCCTACAGCTAATGTTCTCAGGGTAGTTAGACTTTTACATGGCAGCTCAGGGCTCCAAGCTTGAGTGTTCTAGTGTGTAAGGCTGATGCTGCATTCCCTTTTATGACCCAGCCTCACTATTGTGTCCACTGTAGTCTCTTGGTTGAAGGAGTCACAAGCCTGCCCAGATTCAAGAAGTGTGCCCAGTGCTCGCTTCGGCAGCACATACACTAAAATTGGAACAATACAGAGAAGATTAGCATGGCCGCTGCCCAAGGATGGCATGCAAATTTGTGAAGCATTCCATATTTTTGGCAACTAGAGATTATCATACTAAGTGAAATAAGAGAAAAACAAATACCATATGATATCACTTATATGTGGAATCTAAAATACAGCACAAATGAACCTATGTACGAAACAGAAACAGAATCACAGATATAGAGAACAGACATGTGGTTGCCAAGCGGGGGGATGGGGGTATGGACTGGGAGTCTGGGGTTAGTAGATGCAAACTATTGCATTTAGAATGCATGGACAACAAGGTCCTACTGTATAGCACAGGGAACTATAACCAATCTCCTGGGATAAACCATAATGGAAAAGAATATAAGAATGAATATATGTGTTTAACTAAGTCATTTTGCTGTATAGCAGAAATTAATATAACATTGTAAATCAAGTATACTTCAATTAAAAAAAAAAAAGAAGTGTGCCCATAGGACCCCCACCCACCATAACCTCTCCATGAAAGGAGTGTCAAAAGACTTGGGGCCATGTTCTAAAACTGCCACTTACTCCAATACCCAACTCTCCCCCATTCAACTCTAAAAGAATTTTCCTTCAGATGTTTTCTCAAAGTGAATACAATGTATTAATAAAATTCCTTACATGGGATCCAAGGCCACTGAAACTTCCATGTAATTATTTTTCTTTCTCAGGGGAAGCAGATGGAATTATCAGACTGTGATTACTGTTTTTAAACATGGCTGCCAATATCTGTATGTCCCTCCTGAGAGATGGGCTGCATTTCTGCAATGAGGGAGGAAAACATGTAATCATCCCTTGTTGAAGAAATCAACTTTTTATTTAAAAACCATGCTTGTGTGAGCAGACGCAAGAAGAACTACAACTCTGAAGCCTGTGGAAGGAAAACCACATTCACAGAAAGATAGACAAAATGAAAAGGCAGAGGACTTTGTACCAGATGAAGGAACAACATGATCCCAGAAAAACAACTAAATGAAGTGGTGATAGGCAACCTTCCAGAAAAAGAATTCACAATAATGATAGTGAAGATGATCCAGGACCTCAGAAAAAGAATGGAGGCAAAGATCGAGAAGATGCAAGAAATGTTTAACAAAGACCTAGAAGAATTAAAGAACAAACAAACAGAGATGAACAATACAATAACTGAAATGAAAAATACACTAGAGGGAATGAATAGCAGAATAACTGAGGCAGAAGAACGGATAAGTGACCTGGAAGACAGAATGGTGGAATTCACTGCCGTGGAACAGAATAAAGAAAAAAGAATGAAAAGAAATGAAGACAGCCTAAGAGACGTCTGGGACAACATTAAATGCAACAACATTTGCATTATAGGGGTCCCAAAAGGAGAACAGAGAGAGAAAGGACCTGAGAAAATATTTGAAGAGATTATAGTCGAAAACTTCCTTAACATGGGAAAGGAAACAGCCACCCAAGTCCAGGAAGCGCAGAGAGTCTAAGGAAGGATAAACCCAAGGAGAAACATGCCAAGACACATAGTAATCAAATTGACAAAAATTAAAGACAAAGAAAAATTATTAAAAGCAACAAGGGAAAAACGACAAATAACATACAAAGGAACTCCCATAAGGTTAACAGCTGATTTCTCAGCAGAAACTCTACAAGCCAGAAAGCAGTGGCACAATATATTTAAAGTGATGAAAGGGAAGAACCTACAACAAGATTACTCTACCCGGCAAGGATCTCATTCAGGTTCAACAGAGAAATCAAAGCCTTTACAGACAAGCAAAAGCTAAGAGAATTCAGCACCACCAAACCAGCTCTACAATGAATGCTAAAGGAACTTCTTTAAGTGGGAAACATAAGAGAAGAAAAGGACCTACAAAAACAAACCCATAACAATTAAGAAAATGGTAATAGGAACATACATATCGATAATTACCTTAAATGTGAATGGATTAAATGCTCCAACCAAAAGACACAGGCTCACTGAATGGATACAAAAACAAGACCCGTATATATGCTGTCTACAGAAGACCCACTTCAGAGCTAGGGACACATACAGACTGAAAGTGAGGGGATGGAAAAAGATATTCCATGCAAATGGAAATCAAAAGAAAGCTGGAGTAGCAATACTCATATCAGATAAAATAGACTTTAAAATAAAGAATGTTACAAGAGACAAGGAAGGACACTACATAATGATCAAGGGATCAATCCAAGAAGCAGATATAACTATTATAAATATATATGCATCCAACATAGGAGCACCTCAATACATAAGGCAACTGCTAACAGCTATAAAAGAGGAAATCGACAGTAACAGAATAATAGTGAGAGACTTTAACACCTCACTTACACCCATGGACAGATCATCCAAACAGAAAATTAATCAGGAAACACGAGCTTTAAATGACACAATAGACCAGAAAGATTTAATTGATATTTATAGGACAGTCAAAAATGTCCTAAACAAGAGATTACAAAAACAAGAGATTACACTTTCTTCTCAAGTGCACACGGAACATTCTCCAGGATAGATCACATATTGGGGAACAAATCAAGGCTCAGTAAATTTAAGAAAACTGAAATCATATCAAGCATCTTTTCTGACCACAATGCTATGAGATTAGAAATCAATTGCAGGGAAAAAAACGTAAAGAACACAAACACATGGAGGCTAAATAATACGTTACTAAATAACCAAGAGATCACCGAAGAAATCAAAGTGGAAATAAAAAAATACCTAGAGACAAATGACAACAAAAACACGATGATCCAAAACCTATGGGATGCAGCAAAAGCAGTTCTAAGAGGGAAGTTTATAGCAATACAATCCTATCTCAAGAAACAAGAAAAATCTCAATAAACAATCTAACCTTACACCTAAAGGAACTAGAGAAAGAAGAAAATAAAACCCCAAAGCTAGTAGAAGGAAAGAAATGATAAAGATCGGAGCAGAAATAAATGAAATAGAAATGAAGAAAACAATAGCAAAGATCACTAAAACTAAAAGCTGGTTCTTTGAGAAGATAAACAAAATAGATAGACCATTAGCCAGACTCATCAAAAAAAAGAGGGAGAGGACTCAAATCAATAAAATTACAAATGAAAAAGGAGAAGTTACGACACCACAGAAATACAAAGCATCCTAAGAGACTATTACAAGCAACTCTATGCCAATAAAATGGACAACCTGGAAGAAATGGACAAATTCTTAGGAAGGTATAACCTTCCAAGACTGAACCAGGAAGAAATAGAAAATATGAACAGACCAATCACAAGCACTGAAATTGAAACTGTGATTAAAAATCTTCCAGCAAACAAAAGTCTAGGACCAGATGGCTTCACAGGTGAATTCTATCAAATATTTAGAGAAGGGCTTCCCTGGTGGCACAGTGGTTGAGAGTCCGCCTGCCAATGCAGGGGACATGGGTTCGTGCCCCGGTCCGGGAAGATCCCACATGCCGCAGAGTGGCTAGGCCTGTGAGCCATGGCTGCTGAGCCTGCACATCCAGAGCCTGTGCTTCACAATGGGAGAGGCCACAACATGAGAGGCCCACGTACCGCAAAAAAGAAAACGAAAACATTTAGAGAAGAGCTAACACCCATCCTTTTCAAACTCTTCCAGAAAATATCAGAGGAAGGAACACTCCCAAACTGATTCTATGAGGCTACCATCACCCTGATACCAAAACCAGACAAAGATACTACAAAAAAAGAAAATTACAGACCAATATCACTGATGAATATAGATGCAAAAATCCTCAACAAAATACTAGCAAACAGAATCCAACAACACATTAAAAGGATCATACACCATGATCAAGTGGGATTTATCCCAGGGATGCAAGGATTCTTCAATATATGCAGATCAATCAATGTGATACACCATATTAATAAACTGAAGAAGAAAAACCATATGATCATCTCAATAGATGCAGAAAAGCTTTTGACAAAATTCAACACCAATTTATGATAAAAACTCTCCAGAAAGTGGGCATAGAGGGAACCTATCGGAGCATAATAAAGACCATATATGACAAACCCACAGCAAACATTCTCAATGGTGAAAAACTGAAAGCATTTCCTCTAAGATCAGGAACAAGACAAGGATGTCCACTCTTACCACTATTATTCAACATAGTTTTGGAAATCCTAGCCATGGCAATCAGAGAAGAAAAAGAAATAAAAGGAATAGAAATTGGAAAAGAAGATGTAAAACAGTCACTGTTTGCAGATGACATGATACTATACACAGAGAATCCCAAAGATGCCACCAGAAAACTGCTAGAGCTAATCAATGAATTTGGTAAAGTTGCAGGATACAAAATTAATGCACAGAAATCTCTTGCATTCCTATACACTAATGATGAAAAATCTGAAAGAGAAATTAAGGAAATACTCCCATTTACCATTGCAACAAAAAGAATAAAATACTTAGGAATAAACCTACCTAGGGAGACAAAAGACTTGTATTCAGAAAACTATAAGACACTAATGAAAGAAATTAAAGATGATACAAACAGATGGAGAGATATACCATGTTCTTGGATTGGAAGAATCAGTATTGTGAAAATGACTATACTACCCAAAGCAATTTACAGATTCAGTGCAATCCCTATCAAATTACCAATGGCATTTTTTTTACAGAACTAGAACAAGAAATCTTAAAATCTGTATGAAGACACAAAAGACCCCGAAGAGCCAAAGCAGTCTTGAGGGAGAAAAACGGAGCTGGAGGAATCAGACTCCCTGACTTCAGACTATACTACAAAGCTAAAGTAATCAAGACAATACGGTACTGGCACAAAAACAGAAATATAAATCAATGGAACAGGATAGAAAGCCCAGAGATAAACCCACGCACATATGGTCAACTAATCTATGACAAAGGAGGCAAGGATATACAATGGAGAAAAGACAGCCTCTTCAATAAGTGGTGCTGGGAAAACTGGACAGCTACATGTAAAAGAATGAAATTAGAACACTCCCTAACACCATACACAAAAATAAACTCAAAATGGATTAGAGACCTAAATGTAAGGCCAGACACTATAAATATCTTAGAGGAAAACACAGGAAGAACACTTTTTGATATAAATTACAGCAAGATCTTTTTTGATCCACCTCCTAGAGTAATGGAAATAAAAACAAAAAGAAACAAATGGGACCTAATTAAAGTTAAAAGCTTTTGCACAGCAAAGGAAACCACAAATAAGACGAAAAGACAACCCTCAGAATGGGAGAAAATATTTGCAAACAAATCAACGGACAAAGGATTAATCTCCAAAATATATAAACAGCTCATGCAGCTCAATAGTAAAAAAGCAAACAATCCAATCCAAAAATGGGCAGAAGACCTAAATTTCTCCAAAGAAGACATTTCTCCAAAGAAGACATACAGATGGCCAAAAAGCACATGAAAAGATGCTCAACATCACTAATTATTAGAGAAATGCAAATCAAAACTACAATGAGGTATCACCTCACACCAGTTAGAATGGGCATCTTCAGAAGATCTACAAAAAACAAATGCTGGAGAGGGTGTGGAGAAAAGAGAACCCTCTTGCACTGTTGGTGGGAATGTTAGTTGATACAGCCATTATGGAGAACAGTATGGAGGTTCCTTAAAAAACTAGAAATAAAATTACCATATGACCCAGCAATCCCACTACTGGCCAGATACCCAGGGTTTTCATAATTATGAAAACCATAATTATGGTTTTCATAATTCAAAAAGACACATTCACCCCAATGTTCATTCCAGTACTACTTGCAATAGCCAGGTCATGGAAGCAACCTAAATGCCCATTGACAGATGAATGGATAAAGAAGATGTGGTACATATATACAATGGAATATTACTCAGCCATAAAAATGAACGAAACTAGGTCATTTGTAGAAGTGTGGATAGATCTAGATTCTGTCATACAGAGTGAAGTAAGAGAAAAACAAATATCATGTATTAACGCATATATGTGGAGCCAGGAAAAATGGTACAGATGAACCGGTTTGCAGGGCGGAAACAGAGACACAGAAGTACAGAACAAACGTACAGACACCAAGCGGGGAAAATAGTGGCGGGGTGGTGGTGGTGTGATGAATTGGGAGATTGGGATTGACATATATACACTAATATGTATAAAATAGATAACTAATAAGAACCTGCTACATAAAAAAATAAAATAAAATTCAAAAATTCAAAAAAAATATCATGCTTGCTTGCTTTTACTCTTTGTTCTTTGGATATACAGTACATGTCTCTGCAAAATGACTGAATGAGAAGGCTATGTGTTAGCAATTCAATAAAAGTAGTTAAAACATGCCCCAGGGCCTGGATTTCAGGGGCAAAATTTAAGGGGGTGCCAAAAAACTCATTTATCAAGATATTTTAATGTAGTATTTTAAAAAATCAAAATTAATGCCAGACAATCCATAATAAAATGTCAAAATTTTAAATAAAGCCATATCAGTTTCCTAGGGCTGCTGTAACAAAGCACCATAAACTGGATGGCTTAACAGAAATGTATTGTCTCCCTGTGCTGGAGGCTGGCCACTTGCAGGGAGAAACCTCATGCCTCTCCCCTAGCTTCTGGTGATTGCTGAAGTCTTTGGACTTTCTTGGCTTGTAGCTGCACCACTCCAATCTGTGCTTCCATCTCCCCCTGACCTTCTTCCCCGTGTGTCTCTGTGTCTTTCCTCATCTTCTAAGGACACCAGTCACTGGATTTAGAGCCCACTCTAATCCAGTATGATCTCATCTCATCTTAATCTAATTATATTTGCAAAGACCCTATTTCCAAATAAGGTCACATTCTGAGGCTCCGGTGGACATAAATTTTTGGGAGACACTATTTAACGCTGTAGACAGGATCAGTATTACTGATTTTCCCTTTTGCCTCAGGACCTAGTATGACTCAGCGTGGTCTCCCCCATTTTAGTAGCAAGCATAGGCTGGCCACTGCCCAGTGAGCTGCTATTACATCATCTTTGTGGTCCAAGACTTAGAAGGCGGCTGTGTGTGTTCTTCCTGAGAACTTTCACCTACTCACCTGCCTCAGCTTCCACATACTTGTATGATGACTCTGAAATCTATTTCTCCAGCCTTGCTACTTTCCTGAGTTCTGGTTTCCAGTATGTTCTTTTTTATATTGTATTATTTATTTATTTATAGATAAGATTTTTTAAAATATTTATTTTATTTATTATCATTTATTTTTGGCTGCGTTGGGTCTTCATTGCTGCGCGCGGGCTCTCTCTAGTTGCGGTGAGCGGGGGCTACTCTTCGTTGTGGTGCGCGGGCTTAGTGTGGTGGCTTCTCTTGTTGTGTAGTACGAGCTCTAGGCACGTGGGCTTCAGTAGTTGTGGCTCGCAGCCTCAGTAGTTGTGGTTCACGGGCTTAGTTGCTCCGCAGCATGTGGGATCTTTCTGGACCAGGGCTCGAACCCGTGTCCCCTGCATTGGCAGGTGGGTTCTTAACCACTGCACCACCAGGGAAGCCCCTCCAGTATGTTCTGATTACCTGTTCTATGCATATAACTATACTATACCCCCCTTCTTCAAGGCTTTTAGGATCATTTCTTTATCCCAAATGTTCTGAAATTGTACAGTGATGTAACTTAGATTTTTTTTTTTTAATTCAGTAAGCTGGGTATTAAGTAGATGCCTTCAATCTGGAAACTCATTTCTTTAAGTTTGAGGGAATGTTCTTTTATTATTTACTCAATAATTTTTTTCCCTTTGCTTTAATCTCATTTCTTTCCAGAACTTCTATTAGTCTAACATTGGGGAGCCTGGATTTTTCTCCTAATGTTCCTATCCTTTTTCCCTTTTTGGTTTTTGTTTATTTTAAGGGAAGTTTCCTTAAAATTCTCTTCTAACCTTTCTTTTGAAATAGTTTTCATTCTGGTTATTATACTATACCCTAATTAGGGTTAGGGTTAGTTTTCAAAAGCCCTTTCTTTTTCTCTGATTGCTTCTTTCTTTTTAAACAAAACTTTTAAGTAGCACTTTATTCTTGCGTCACGGGTCCAACAGTTTTTCTTCTTTTTCAGAGGACACTAATTACTTTGAAATTTTCTTCTGTTGTCTGCATTGTCTCTGTTTCTTCAATTTTTTTTTTCCTTTTTGCCTTGCTCTGTGTCTCTTTTGCCTTGCTCTGTGTCTCTTATGTTGGAGATTTCCCTAAAATGTTTGGTGATCCTTGGCTGTCTGTTTGTACATAAGAGTGAGGATGGAAAAAGCTGATTTTGGTGGGAAGGGGAAGCCTGATGCATGGAGGATTAAGGCGGGAGTAAGCCAATCTCTAGAAGCCTTGCCCTCTGTTAGAGCACAGGAGGATCTATGGCCCTCTAGTTTTGGAGGGGGTAACTCAGCCTGGTCAGAAAGCTTTCAGGGAAATGAGTGGGCAAAGGGGCTGGGAAGTCTTGCAGACCAGTATGTAGGTTTCCCCCCAAATTATTCTATTTTCAATTTATTTCTGGCCCCTGCCTTTCCACTGGCAAGGGGGAGTGGCACTTTTGATCTCTGAGTCTCCAGAATCCTGGGATGGGATAGGCTTGCTAATCACTGCTCTCTGCTCTGCTGGTGCTTTGGTTTCAGCTTTTTCTAGGTTAGTCACATTCAGCTCTTGGGTTGCCAGCTTCCTAAAAATGTGAGTTGGTCTGCTGTTTATATTTTTCTTTATTTCCTTGTGGATTTATAACTTTTACTTTCCTTTTCTGTCTTTTGAGGGGAGTTTGAGAGAGGAGATAAAAAGCATATGTTCAATTCTCTATCTTTTAGGTAATTAATAATTCATTATTAAACTTTGTAGATGATCACTGCATGGTTTTCCCTTAGAAGAGGACTTCTTCAATCACAAATATAATTAAATATGTCAGTACTTTATTTTATCATGGGATTAAATGTTCCACCGGTTAAAGGAACTCATATGTATTAGGGCCATCTAGTGGACAACTTGAATTTAGCACCAAAGGCTTTAAATGCAGCAGGGCACTTTCTGAAACCTAGGAAACGAGCTAGAAAGCATCACTTACTACCATCACTTACCTTGGTGTCTGTAGGCAAAATCTCCCCAAATAGAAGTGTTTCCTCTATAATATGGAAAGAACATACACACATTTATTTTGTAGTTTATTTTAGTACATATTTTATTTCATATTTATGGCTATCTTAAAGTCTAATTGTTGAAATTTAAAATGTTTCTCTACTAATATCCTTGTGGGAGATGAAAAAATAACTGACCTGACTGTCCTCCTTTCTTTATAACAGGCTTTTTATTCAATGAGGATTAGATTCTATTTCTTTATCCTCTGGGATATTTCACTAGTCTATGGCTGGCCTTTCCTAGGAATTAATTGAAAAGGAAATGGCAGATAGGATTAAGCTGCTGGACCCTGTAGAATATTAGAGGCTAGGCTTGGAGGTACCTGTGGCCAGCTGAGCCAAGCTGCCTGTGAATTATGCTGCTCTGTGGTTATTAAGACTTCACGTTACACCAGTGAACTGAAAAGATGTAAGTTATCCAGTCTCTCAATCTTACCCTCAATAATTTACTTTACAAAGAAAAAACCCTGTTCTGGAGATTTCAGGCAAAAATTTTAAATTACTTCTCTTTTTTCATAACTCAAAAGGATTTTATGATTTTATGTCCATAGCTGCACGACCTGTTGTAGATATTCCTAAGCCTCCATTCAGCCAAATCATGAGAGTTCCCCACAGTGTCAAAATATATGAATAGCCAGTGCTTGAGCCAAGTGCAAACCAATTAGGATTTTAAATAGATCACGTATGAGCTGAAACTTGCTACATAATTTAAATGCCATCTAGTGGCCAAATGTCATTTTTAGTCCTCAATCAAAACAGTTTTGGTGCCTTCTAGTATTTTTCTTAGAGTGATTTACCAGATAGTTTTGAATTAGGGATATTATAGCTGCTTCTGCTCTTTGAGTGAAGTGGAATTGGAATATTTCCTGACCATAAAAAATGTTTAACAGCTTGAAATGTGCCTAAGTCCTAGCTCTTATTCCAGATGCATCTGCTTGTATGGCTGCAAAACAAAGAATTGTTGCTTGGTTTGGCTACTAGGTCATTAAATAGCACCAGTAGTTATAATTTATTACTTTGTAACTGATAAGTAAAAAGAAGTGTTATATGTATTGTGAGGTAACTACTGTAGGAACAAAATTCTAAATAATGATGGCCAAAGGGTTTAAAGGATCAACAATTTTCAGTCTCAGAAAATTGAAGAGCTATGAGAGAGACATATCATTTGCCCATAAATGAGTACCATGGGCAAGCAAATTAGTGTGATATAATAATGGTGGTGGTAGTAGCAGCAGCTAACATATTGAATGCTTAAGTGCCAGACGCTATTCTGAATGCTCTGCTTGCATTAACTCACAGCCTAATTAAATAGGTACTATTGTTATACCCATTTTATAGACAAAACTGAGGCACAGAATGCCCACTAGTGAAAGGCTGAGTAGGGATCAGAATATTTGGAGTGTCCTTTGGTCTCTTAGCTGCTTTGGATTTTAGTTAGTACTACTTTGGTTGAAGGATTTTTGAAGAATCATGAAAGTCCCTTTAATAGAACCAGGGCACAGTCAGCCTTGACCATCCTGGGCTGGGGCTCCACGTAGGGTTGGAGATGTTGGCTCAGGGATGAGGTGGAGCAAACAGGGTTCGCTCTGGTCCCTGAACTACCTGCTGGTTCCTTGATCTACCTTGGTTAGACCTACCTGCTCTCTTGGCTCTGTGGGGGTAAACTGCCCCTGGAGAATTGAAGTAAATTTGACTTTTGTATGATTGTGGTCTGAGGTTATTTATAACCTCCTCTTCGGCTTTTTACTCCAGATAGTAGAGAGTTGATTGAGTGTAACCAAACTAGCTGTCTGTGTTTATGCAATAAATAGGACATCATTAAGCATTCTTTTTCTTGTTGGTCACAAATCTGGTTCTATTCTTTCACTTCTGGCATGTGACCAGCTAAAACCTTAATGATAATAAATAAGTTAATACCTCACACAGTACTTTTTTGATTTCAGTGAGCTTCACAAAGTATTTTTGAGGTCGATAACAATGGTTCCATTATCCTCAGTATACAGATAAGGAAACTGGGACTCAGAGAGATTAAGTGGCTTGCCAAAATACACACGACTGCTGGCATAAAATTAAGACTAGAACACCTAGGCATTTCATTGCATTTATTAACACACACACACATTTTGCCAGGCACCCAGATGAATATGTGTGCATGAATAAATGACGATGCCAACGGCGTGTTAAGTAAGGTAGCCTCATATAAAAGTGAAACCAGGCTAACTGCAATTTTATCTGCTATCTCCTACTTTCTCAGTTACTGTTAGAGATCTTTGAAAGGAAGTCAGACAAATCAGTGCTATAGGTTAGATAATTTAGATGTTTTACACTCTCTCTCATAGGCAGAATCTAGGTAATCTTTCAAGGCTTACTCTAGTCCTCTAATTTTATTTTTTAATGAAAAAAATGTAGGATTATATTTCTTTAAAAAATGTTTTACTTGTATAAAATAAGCAGTTTTACAAGCTTATCATGCCTAACACGATTTATCCAGAAGGAGGCAGCATTTTACTATTAAATTGATGCTTCTGCAAAGATTCTAACAAGTTGTTTTTTCTCCTTTTCTTTAAAGTTGTAGACTACCTAATCACACACATCTAAAAAATCTTTCAGGGCAAAGATTCTTGGATATCACCAGAGCTCTGCATATTGAACAGTTATAAAATCCAAATCCTGCTCAGATTAAACACATCTAAAATTACAAGTAGCAAATCCGTTGATAGGAACTCTTTTTCAGTAAAGATAATAATCAAAATATAGAGTTGAACAGAAGTTGCAGTAGAAGAAAGGGAAAATGAATGGTTCGATTATTGTAGAAACTTGTAGAAAATAGGTATTTAATCAATAAAATATAAACTTTAGATTAAAAAACGCTTTAATTCATTCAGAAATAAGGATAATGAATTAGTTTTAATCGTCTACCTAGTTTCATAAATGTAACTTGCTTTTTTTCTTTCCTTGTTTTCATAGAATCGCAGGATCTTTAGAAGGGATCTTGAAATTTCACGTGACATATTTCAGTGATTGCTGGTTAGAACTCATTTCACCCATCAGGGGAAGTGCGTCTATCTGTTTTCAAGGAATTAGGAAGAAAGGGATTCCAGTATGATAGGGGAAGTGCAATTGTGAGAATGACAGGATGGCAAGGGGGACTTTTTCTATTGCCCTGTGTTTGACAAAAAGGGCCCAGAGCTCAAAACACTAACTGGGGTCTGCCACTTTCTCCAAAGTTTTCCTAAGGGTCTGAAGAACTGGGCATTAGTCCCCACCTACACCCTCTGCCCCTCAATACTCAGTCCCTGGTCTATAAAAGATGAGGGGAGTAGGTGATTCCTCCCCTTCGTATTGGGGAGGGATTTCTCCTGACTCTCATTGCCAAATGAAGAAAGAGGCTCCAAGAAAATGGCTTTTAGGGTCTACCCCTGGTGACCTCTGCTTGGATAGCAGAGTTGCTGGGCTATCCATTCCTACCAGAGCAGAGAAGATGGAAGCCAGGGAGAGCTGGCTGGCCATGTGGAAGAGGTGACAGTGGAACAGTGATCTTGCCCACCCTTATGTGGCATGGCCAGGGTGTGAGAAATTCCTTGGAACAAGGGAACATATGGAAGGCAAATATTCTTGAGCCACCTTGCTGTACAACTCCCCGCCCACCCCCCCAGGACTATGCACCATGACTTGGGTTATATTACTAAGATAACTGAGGGCATGGGTGGGAGAGGTCCAGCTAGAGCTGAACCTTCCAATGGGAAGATCCCTCTGGATAATTTTCACCTGTGCTCCCAGAGAGGTGGACTTTGGATACTGACATGCACACTCAGGGCTCACTGGAGAAGCAGAGCAGCCAACAGAGAGACGGCTACGGCTGCCCCTTTCCTTCCCCTTCTTCCTGATTCCAACACTTGAGAGAGAGAAGCCCGGCCTGGGACAGATAGGAGAGGGTGTTTTGCAGCCAGGACTCCCTCTAACTCCATCTCACGCCAAGCAGTCAAGATTCCAATTCATGCCTTCCCTGGAGTGGTGCACTATGAGGAGACAGAATTTACATAGAGTTTGAAATTGAAATTTTATACATTTTTGAATAACCAAAAGTGAATAGAAAGTGATGGAATCTGGCCAGGATGTCATGGAGTGATAGGAAAGGGAAATGTGGAGTATAGATGAAGGCAGGTACAGTTCTGATCACCAGTTCCAGTGGGTCTAGTTTCCCTAGAAACAGACTGGGAAAACTTCAAGACTTCTAAGAGAATCACCATATCCAATATGGAACCACCCAAGCAGCAACGTAGAAATGGCTGAAGGTAGCATTTAAACATAGACAGGGTTAAATACAGAGTCCCAAGAATCCCTTGGCCTCTATGTGATGTGGAAGGAGCCAGAAGTTTCTACTTGACCTGATGAAGGGAGAAACCAGAAGCCTGCTTGGGCTGTGGTAGCAATGGGTGGGACCCCAGTGCAGGCTTCTCTTAGGGGCTGCTGGAAGATGAGGTGGAGATAGACTCAGAGGATTTACAGAGCCAGCCTGGGATAAGGTGGAGCCAGTTAAGAGGAAAAGACCCTCGAGACCCCCAGCTTTGCCAAAAGATCTGACCACAGATGTCTCCAGCAGGGTATGAGCAGGTGGTGCAGGGGACATCTCTGAGGACTCCAGTCCTGGAGTCAACCACCCCCTTCAGCTGCCCCCAAGGATATACAATCTCTGCCCTACCTGTAAGTCCCCATCTTGGGAGGAGGGAGGAACAAGAGAGGAGAGAAAAGTCTTAGAGGGAGTTTGAACTTCAACTGACTGCATATTTATCTGGGACTGTTTAAAACAAAGTAACTGATTGATTCTTAACTGGTAAGTTTGTATCTCCCTTTATCCCGTCCCATTCCACCACCTCAAAAAGTGGGAGCGGGGATATATTAGACTTTGGGGCTTCCATAACAAAACACCACAGACTAGGTGGCTTAAACAACCCAAGTTTATTTTCTCACTGTTCTGAAGGCTGGAAGTCCAAGATCAAGGTGCCAGCAGATTTGGTTCCTGGTGAGAATCCTCTTCCTGGATTGCAGATGGCTACCTTCTCACTATGTCCTCACATGGCAGAGAAAGCGGGCTCTCGTGTCTCTCCCTCTTCTTAACAAGGGCACTAGTCCCATCATGAGAGCCCCACTCTCATGATTTCATCTGAACCCAACCATCTCCCAAAGGCTCCATCTCCAAACACCATCACATTGGGAGTTAGGGCTTCAACATCTGAATTTGGACGAGGGACACAATTCAGCCCATAGCAGTGGGCTTGTGAGGAAGTTTATATCATTTATAGAAAAAGCATGACACCATCATCTTTTGGTGTGCCTAAATTATACTGTGTCGTTAAAAAACAAATACCTTGTAAACCTCCTGAGGGCAGAGACTTGATTTAGCTCACTGCTGTGAGCTAAATCAAGAACCTACCACCATGACTGCCAGTGAGTAGCAGTCAATAAATATTCGTTAAAGAAGTAAATAAATAACAGTTTTCTTTTCATTTAACTGTTGAATAAATTCAATAGAGCTAGAGATTTCTGATTAAAAATGAAAAAAGAAATTCTACCACAAGTGCTTTTAGTTCCCCACCTTCCTACTGTGGGAAAGGTGTTTGTGTGGGGTGGGTAGAGAAAAAGAGGGACGGGTGGTGGGAAGGAGAGAGGAGGAAGTACAAAGAGGCTGGGAAGGAGAAAAAGAAAATTAGAGGGAGACCAGGAGGAAGAGAGGGAGTGACCTGAGGAAGGGGGAGAGAGATAGTGGGAAGGAAGGAGAGACCTGGGGTGGGGGGGGACAGGGACTCAGAGATGATCGGAGTAGTGGAATTTGCCAGAAGGATTGGAATTTGGGGGGAAAGAGGAATTAGAGAGGATTTGCAGGGAGTCTTGCTCTATAATGTGTGGTGTGACACCCTCCTGATCTCCTCAAGACCTTTTGTCAAGAAACACATTCCTCTTCCCCTCTTTTCCAGTTGCTTTCCTGTTTCCATCATGATACTTGGGTGTGTTGGAGGATTCGGTGTTACACACTCTTCACACAGTGGTGATCCAGGCTAAAGTTTAACAGTCAGATGGAGTCTGTCTTATGTCTAATTCCTTGTGATGACATTCATGACATCCTTTCCTGTTTTGTCCTATTGGAGAGCAGTCTGTCCCTGACCTGTTTAACAGCCATTTTAAACTGAAGGCTTATTGGAAACCAGCCTCCCAATTTTTCTTTCCTCACTGGAATACCTCAATTTCTTTTCTTTCTCTTCTTTTTAGGCTGCACTGTGTGGCATGAGGGATCTTAGTTCTCCGGCCAGGGATGAAACCTGTGCCCCCTACATTGGGAGAGTGGAGTCTTAACCACTGGACTGCCAGGGAAGTCCCTCAGTTTCTTTATTCTTTCCTCCTAGGCTGCTGTAGGCTCTCCTTCTGAGTCCTTTAATCATCTTCAGCCTTCTTTGGACTTGCCGTGGACTTCTTCAGCTAATTAGCCTGGAGGAGGATTAGCAAACACCACCAACAGTGCTTGGCTTGTGTATTTCTGAGCCATGCCCTATCTCTTTCAATGACTTTATATTTCTTCAGACTTATTTGCTTAATTAAATAAAAGGCCAAGTTTTAGTTACAATGGTCCCAGTGATTTCAACTATCAGCTGAGTTATTCTAATTCCTTCATACTTAGGTCTCACTGCCTTTTGCAACAACATTGGCTGGAGTGTCGAGACTGGTGTTATATGAGTTTTTTTTCCGGTAGTCTATTTTCAATGTAAAACTCTTAGTGAATATTTAGAAGTATGATTTATTAAAACGTTTAGAGTACATGTTTACTTAAAACTAGAGAACTTTAAGTCTATCATAAATGTCTGTTTTGCTTGATGACTTGCCTAATGAGGCATATTACTTTAAAAATGCTGAACATTCCATTCAACCATGTGGGACAAACTGGGAATTCTGAAGGATTAAATTTCAGTCCAAGAAAATGGGAAAATTCCATATAATTAAGAGGAGACGGGAAGAAGGAAATGGTAAGTTTGTAATTTTCTGGGAAAAAAAATTAAAGAAGTTTTTTCTGTATAGAAAAGTAGGGGAAGGGGTTATAGAATTTTAAAATATATTGACTTTGTGTCTCAGGGTAAATTTTGTGGTCCACTTTAAGGTTTGAAAATAATGTTTGCAATAACCAATTGGATTAGTTATACTGAGAGCATCTTTCACAGTAAAAGACTATGTGGAGATAGTCCTGTGACGTTCGAGAATATTAACAAATACTTCAGTACACATGATCCCAGGCATGAAGTAATAGATGTGGTTTTAAAGGCTTTCTGGAGGCTCTGTTGAAATTTTTTGGATAAGGTCGAAGGTATTTTGAAATGTCAAGTACTTTATTTTGTTTTTGACCAAAAGAATAGAAAAATAAAGCTATGCTTAAGTCAGTGTTATAGGTGCAAAGCAAAGTAAAAATTTGAGCTGATTTTCTAGGTAAGAAATAAGAAAGTCTGAAATATTCATTTAAAGGCAAAAGTGAGTTCAAGTTGAATCCTTCATTGAATTGACTTTGTTCTATGGAGAATCAGCCTCAAAACTGGGAAGTGATAAGATTAGAAATGATTTTGTTTGTTTTCTGTTTGCATCATTTTGGAGGCAGATTATTTGAGCCTTAGTTGAAGGGTACCCAGCCATTAGGGTATATTTTCTCAAAGTGCCCACTTCGGTTATTTTAATTTCTTTGACTCTTCCCTTATTTGTTTCCATTAATTCTTTTGTTCAAAATGGAAAGAGAATGGTCAGGGATGTGCATTAGTTGTCAAGTTTTCCTATTTATTTTCTCAGAGTCAGTGAACTCATTAATCATAATGCAGTCCTTGGTGAGAGAGGACCAGAGATGCATTGTGAAAGAAAATAAAAAGATGAGGGCACAGAGGGAAGATGGGACAGATTCAGTTTCCAGTGCCCCGTGGTTATATTAGACTCAGAAAGTAAAATTAACATGCCTGTGTCCAGATCACACATATCTAGTGGCATCCACTTACCAACACCCAACCCCCCAAAAATCATTAAATCACCTAAAGGATACATTACGTCTTGAAAAGTGTGACACAGGTGCAGTTCACCTACCCTGAGTCCCCCTGTCTCTTCTGGCGTTGATTGTGTGTTTTCCATCACTGTAGGCAGACCAGAGGTGACATCACATTTGAGGTGCAATGAACACAATTAGCAGTTAGGTGGGATGTAGGCAGTTCTGGAGAGCTGGACCTGATGTCAGGGGAGGGCAATCTTGTAAGCTCAGAAGAAAGGACAATCAAACAGTGCACATATTTTGGGGACCTTGACCTAATAAAGCACACCACAGCACACCCACCACTACAATATTTTACATTTGCATAACAATTTTGGTCTAAATATCTTGGACATTTTTCAAGAAAAAGCATTGCTATTATAGTTCTGTTTTTATGTAAGTGGGAATAGTGGATGGCAGGAATTAAAGTAACTTTTTTTTTTTTTTTTTTTTTCTGTACGCGGGCCTCTCACTGTTGTGGTCTCTCCCATTGCGGAGCACAGGCTCCGGATGCGCAGGCTCAGCGGCCATGGCTCACGGGCCCAGCCACTCCGCAGCATGTGGGATCTTCCCGGACCGGGGCACGAACCTGTGTCCCCTGCATCGGCAGGCGGACTCCCAACCACTGTGCCACCAGGGAAGCCCTAAAGTAACTTTTAAAGGTAGTGCTCAGTGCTAGGTGAGGCCAGGAGTGGGTAAGAAGTATACAAATTAAGGAGAAATGTATATAACAACATTAGCCAAAATAAATCTGGAAATGTAATTCTAACAAGTCTTCACTTTATTTCATTTTTTGCCTCCTTCCTTCCCAACAGCTCAACATTCTTATATTTAATTAAACCTGATCTTAAGAATGTTCTAGAATCCAGTTTGTGAATTTCAGCCAGTATATTACGTCCTTTAGAGATACATTATATTTTAAATCTTTTCTTTCTTTCTGAAAGATAAGCTTTGTCCTCAGTAAAAGGAATTTCAAAGTCAACAGAGGGTGACGAAGAACTTTTTTTTTGAAGTAGAGAGTCCTTGCTAGTACAGTTCTGCTTGCCTCATCTGTATGTATTGATAATTTTTGTCTATAAATATTTCTTCACATAAGTAAGGTACAAAAAGTCAGAGAGTCCCAGTTGATTAAGTGGAAACTCATCAAGTAACTTTGAGATGGTCATACTATTAATAGAATTTTTTGGCCGTTCCCTGACATAAGCCAAGAAGTCTTCACTGGTGTGTTTTCTGGCAATATTGCAACAGCATATGTTACCAAGTTAGTAACAGTTCTTCCCCAATACATCTATCCCAAGAGTATTGGGAGAGACTTTTTTTTTTGAGAGACTTTTAATTAAAGAAAAAAAATAGCAAATTTGTAAAATAGAATATACTAAAAATCTGGACTATTTAAGCACAATGTTTTAAAAGAATGACTCTATTATACCTGTGAAACATCACCCATATTCTGCCTGGTAAAATAAAAAAGGAAATACTTGGTTGAAGACAAGAGCAGAGTTCATGTCTTCATGATCACATATCTCAAAATCAAAATATAAATTCATTAAGTTCATTCCAAAGATTTGTCAGTTTGCATATGATTTATTCTTGTTAACAAGGGCCAATATATTGAATTAAAGCTTTATATCAAACTTCTGTCCTATAGGACTTAAAGTAAACCAGTCTGGATGACACATGGGTATGATGCAGAAAATCACTAATGAAAATAAGGCAGGATTCCAAGTATATCAGATGTCTATGTTTGTGTATGCGATATATTAAATAATGGATTTGTGATTGTGTAAATCTAAGGTCTTGTCTTGGTTTTAAGATTTTGATATTTCAATGACCCATCCAGACCCTTTCATCATCATTCCTTGACTATCCCTAAGCCTCTACTTCTCCACTTCTGCCAACCCTTGGTATGTTCATACCCTAGACCTCATCATCACATGGAAGTACTTTACCACTGAATTTTTTTTTCCCTTTGACCACAAGTTTTTCTTCAACCTCCCCCATTTTTCAACCCTTCTGAAATGGTTGTTCTTTCAATCTCACCCTTGGCACTCCTCCATGTAGCCTGCAACAGGCCCATTCTAGCCTCTTGTCTCTCTCTGTTCGCTTGGGTCCTGGAATCTCATCTAGACCAGACTTGGTTCTTGAGAATGTGTATTTAGGAAGGAGAACAGCCTTGATCTCATTGTGATGTCCTTCCCCTTAACACCTCCCTCCCTCTTCTTCCCCTCTGTTGGCCCACCATACCCTTTGCTCCCAGCTTAATGTTTGGTAAAGAGAGAGCCTGGGGAAAGCACATCAGATACGTAACTACCTCTGCTCAGAAGTGACCCACATCAATCACTTCTGCTTACATTCTATTGTCCAGTAGAGCTGCAAGGGAAGCAGGAAAATGTAGATGTACACAGAGATATCCACGGGCATTAATAGTTTCTCTGACATCTACCTTGTAAGACTGTTTTGAGAATTATATACAATAACATTTGCAAAATATTTAGGTCAGTGCTTGGTAGATAGTTTTCTCAATAATTATCTGGTATTTTTTACTTTGATGAAAGTTGTTTTTCTCACTGTAAGTGGATGAATTAGCATCCCACTTTATATATTTCTGTGAGTTTCGTTAATGCGAGCCAAAGTCAGAGAGGCTGCTTCATACTCAGAGTGTTGATAAAACCATATTTCTGGTTCTGCATATACAAAGACTACCTAGAAACCACATAGAAACACCACCTTGTGAAGTCACATCTTGGGGACAGTCATCTCTGAGGTGAAATTGCTCAGTCACATTTTTCCTTCTGATCTTAGCTGGGCTTTCAATATTAAGAGCCCTGGGGCAGAGTATATATGTATCTATCTGGATGTTTGCGGTTGTCCTTAGTTATCTCTAGCAGGCTCCCTGTCCTATTCTCCACAGCAGTTCCTGAGGTTTTTGTAGGATACTTGCTATGGAGTTTCCTCCTGGCATAGCTTGGTGTGGGGTTTGCCTGGAGACCCTGCTGCTCATTCCATAACTACCAATACTCCAGCTGTTTTACCTGCTAATACTGACCCTGAATATGTCACCCTTTTTAATAATTTCATGCCTTTATATCTTCTAATGTTTCTGCCACTTGCTTCCCAGATCAGGTCACCCCCTGACCTGATCTGGGAAGCAAGGAGGGGCATGGCACATCTGCCCCAACATCAATTTTACTCAATGGTGAGAAATAAAAACTATTATTTTTTATTTTGGAACAAACATAAATACATTAGGAAATAGAATGTAAATCCTCTTGAATTTTAACTCTAGAACCAGAAGAAAATTTCTTCTATAAAAGGGGTGGAACTCTGGCTCTGTTTCTAGTTTGATTTCCTTTGCTGTGTGGATACACTGTGGGGAGAGGTAAGGAGCACATCTTTTCTCAATTGCCCCCCTGGTTAACTTGGACTTGTTCTTGCTTAGTCTCATATAGAACCTGTTCCAGCACGGTATCTTCTGATTGATAGGCCATTCCTGATGTTCTCTGGCTAGCAGAGATGCCTCTTTTTCATTCTCAGAGTCGTGCAGGGTTCTCTTATGGACTTTGTTTATAATTTTATTATTTAGTTATTTAACAAACACATGCAGCACTTACTAAGGGCAAGGCAATCTTCTAAGCGATGAATATGTGTTAACTCTCACAACCACCATATGAAAGAGGAACTGCTTTGTGTGTGTGTGTGTGTGTGTGTATGTGTGTGTGTGTAGGTACAGTTGACCCTTGAACAACACAGGGGTTAGGGGCGCTGATCTTCCACATAGTTGAAAATCCACGTGTAATTTATAGTCTGCCATCCATATCCCCAGTTTCTCTGGATCTGAGGAGTCATCAGCCAATCACAGATTGGGTAGTACTGTAGTATTTACTATTGAAAAAAATCCCCGTTTAAGTGTATTTAAGTGGAGATCTGTGCAGTTCAAACCTGTGCTGTTCAAAGGTATCTGTAGATATGTGTGTGTGTGTGTGTGTGTGTGTGTGTGTGCACATGCATGCGGGCATGTATGAAACACCGAGGCACAGAAGTCAAATAACTTTCTCAAAGTCACACAGCCACTTACAGGCTACAAGCCAGAGCCAGAATTCAAACTCAGATATCTGACTTCTAAATTACTATGTTTGCTGCCTCTTGCATTAATTGTTGGGTAACTTCTCTTCTTCTCTAGACTATTAGGGCCTTGAGGACAGAGTTTTATTGATCCCTGTGTCCCTCCAGCCTAGAATGAGGCCAGGCACACAATAACGGTGTAGCAAATGTTGGCTAACCCTCTTTACAGAGAGGGTGGAAGTCGCTAGGACTGCATGCCTGGGCTGAGTTTTACCCACTTAATCACCCTGTCACTTTCTCTATGTAAATAGCCCATGACCTCTAATTGCTAGAGGAATCTTAAACTCATTTCATCCTGGGGCTTCCCTGGTGGCACAGTGGTTAAGAATCCGCCTGCCAATGCAGGGGACACGGGTTCGAGCCCTGGTCCGGGAAGATTCCACATGCCGTGGAGCAACTAAGCCCGTGCGCCACAACTACTCAGCCTAAGCTCTAGAGCCCGAGAGCCACAACTACTGAAGCCTGCGTGCCTAGAGCCCGTGCTCCGCAACAAGAGAAGCCACCGCAGTGAGAAGCCCGAGCACTGCAAGGAAGAGTATCCCCCGCTCGCTGCAACTAGAGAAAGCCCGCAAGCAGCAATGTGAAAGACCCAATGAAGCCAAAAATTTAAAAAATTAAAAAGAACCCCCAAACTTATTTCATCCTGTGCTTAGTGGAACAAGATGTGAAATTTTTGTATAAAATAACTTTTGACATTTTTCTGGAATATTTCAATAATATCTTTGACTGGGAATTGTAGGATCCCAATTTCCCTCTCTACCCTGTTGTTTATGATTCTAGGAAGTTTGGTTTGGTTGTGCCTGTTCAAGGTTTGTGGAAGTTCGGGAATCTGCATGCCAAGCTCTGAGATTTCAGTCTGTATAACCTGCCCTAGAGCCATGATGTCACGGGTGGACTCCACCAAAAAAAACAACACCACCCAAAACACCACCACCACCACCACCAAAAAAATGACAGCTTTAAAGGATTTGGAAGTAGAAGAAAATGTCACTACCTGCAGCTTCCCTTGAAATCCTTCCTAAGCCACATCTCGAGAGGGTGTTTTGGAACCACAACTTTATATTTCCTGTAAGCTAAAGCATTTTGAAAACATACTTGTTGCAAGTGATGACTGGTTAGAAAGAAATTCACCAACTGTGAGCTCCACAGAGAAGTAATCATCAGAGCTGAAGAAATCAAAACCATATTTTTCTTAGAAAATATGCTTTTCATGAGTATCAAGCTGGGGATCTTCCTAATTTTGTTTATAATCAAAGGGAGGGCTTTGCATTGAAGCACATTTTGACTCTCCTGTGGTCCTGGTTTTCTCTGGCTGGCCTCACCTTCTCTCTCTCTCTTTCTCACACACACACTTTTTTGTTTGTTTGTTTCTATTTGGAATATTTTGAGAAAATGTGGTCTCCCTGCCATCAGCCCCCATGTCAACATTTATTGATTCACTAATATGGTAAACCGCTGTATAACTTTTACCATTACCTAATGTGCATCTGATTTTCTTTTTCAAAAACTGGAAGTAGTTATACATGTCTTTCTATGAGCATATAGTTAAAATTATGTCAAACTTATTCTCTCTCCCTGTTTCCCTCCTACTCTTGCCCCTCTTCTCCCATCTCCAACTCTAGAAACAAGTCATGGATGTTTTTACAGTCAAAGAGTACCTTGAGGGAGGAAATACTTCTATTTCCCCTTGAGGGCAATCTAGAAAATTCTGCTAACACTCTAAGAGGTGTGAATCACTACAGCAAGGCCAAGGGGATCATATAGTTGAATTCAGATCCTGAAGCAGTTACTTTGGATAGAAATGGCTTTGCCACTAATTGCTCAAGACATATTAAGGGCTATGGGCTGCAAAGATTATAAATAACAAGAATTTAGGGTAGTACATTTTAAGTTATTTGTTGAGTATTACCTGTGGTAGGTAGACAGGGTATGAAAAATACAACTGATAGTCAAAAATCAATGCTTCACATATTCACAATAAGAATGTATATGTATGTATATATAAATAAATACATACATATATTTATTTATGGCCTTGCTTATCCCCCAAAGGATTTAAGAGTATTTACCAAAATAGACATGATATAAAGAGATAAATAAAATAGAAAGCAAGTGGATGAGGGGACCTAAGGCCCTAAGAGGGTAGGAAAGATGCAGATGAAGCTAGGAGTGATATTAGTACCTGCAGTGTGTGCTGTAAGGATGGGTCTCTGCTCATGTTGGGCTACATGGGCTCTTTGCTACATGTCTCTTTGCTACATGTTGGGTTATATTTGCTCAGCAGCTAATATAAAAAGAGACATAGGCCCAAAACTGACGTAGCAGGAGAAAAGCCATTTCTGATGCTAAGAAGAACAGGAGAACTTCTCATAGAGGGTATAGTAAAATAATAAACAAAGTCCTCAGCAATATCCCCCGAGTAAGTACAGTGATGAGTTTTATTTGGTTGTTCCACAATCCAGAGTGCCCTGAGGCTGGCTGATACTCACTTCTCCAGAAATAGTTGTTTTTCATTTGTGAGCTGCGTATAGTTTACTATGGCTCAGGAATCTTTGAGGGAGGGAAGGTGGCAAAATGTTATTGTTTTTCTAGATTAAAATAGGCAACAATACTTTGGCAGATGATATATAGCCAATGTAGAATCAAAAAAATTACATATATATTTTTAATCCCAGAGGTAAATACAACTTTTCTTAATTTCACTGAGTAGTTATTATTATTATTGCTTACTGTCATTCGATGCTATTTATTTGAATATTCCTCCTATACCTTCTAGCATGTGTATAGAGGAAAGAGGGCAGAGGTTAAGAGATTTAAATAAAATTTCTTACATGTTTCCTGTGTTTGCATTAGACTCAAATTTTTTTTTGAAAGTGATACATGTTCATTGTAGAAGATTTAGGAAATACAAGACAGACAAATCGTTTAAAATCTCACCATCTAGAAATACCTTTGAGGTGTTACATAGTGTATGTCTTTATGTGCGTGGTGTATGCATTGGCTTAGTTTCCTAATTTTATGAGGGCTACCTAACCACAGCCCTAGAAACTAAACACCATAGTTTCTCTACTTATGACTAAGCAAGGCTATTGATTTTCTATTTACTTTGAACACACAAGTAATGTGGAATGGGAAGAAAAACACAAAAACAGAGCTTTGAGTATAAGGCCAAAACCTGAGATAAAGTCTGACATTCACAACTGGCACCTACCCCTTTCTTAAAAAAAATAAATCCTTTTAGGTCTTCAGCTTCCACAAAGCAAAAATGTTACCAAAGTGCTGGCGCTTCAGAAAGTGGGATGCATACTCTTACCACTTCTATTCAACATAATGTTGGAAGTCCTAGCCACAGCAATCAGACAAGAAATAAAAGGTGTCTAAATTGGAGGGGGAGAGGTAAGATTGTCACTACAGTAAGTCCTCTACATAGGAACGAGTTCTGTTCCAAGAGTGCATTCGTAAGTCCAATTTGTTTGTAAGTCCAACAAAGTTAGCCTAGGTACCCAGATAACACAATTGGCTATATGGTACTATAATGTAATAGGTTTATAATACTTTTCACACAAATAATACATAAAAAACAAACAGACAAAAAAGAAAACATTTTTAATCTTACAGTGCAGTAGCTTGAAAAGTACAGTAGTCCAGTACAACAGCTGGCATACAGGGGCTGGCAACGAGTGAACAGGCAAGAAGAGTTACTGACTGGAGGAGGAAGAGGGGGTGGGACATGGCAGAGCTGAAGGATCGTCAGCAACAGGAGACGGAGGGCAAGTTGCAATTTCATTCACACCTGATGTTGGCACAGGTTCTGGTTCCTTGCTGGATTCAATTCTATCTACTCTCTTGAAAAAAAGATCCAGTGATGCCTGGGTAGTAGCTCTTTTTACCTCATCATAGATGACACAGTAGCACTGGATTGCTTTCTGAATGGCTGCTGCAACCTTTGTGTACCATTCTGTGTTCAGGTCCTGTGCCTCAAAAACTAACAGTCCTCCTTAAATAAAGAAAATCCCCTTGCCATTTCCTGCGTCATGAATCTCTTCAGTTCTTCAGTTACTTCTTCTTCCTTTTGTTTCTCTTTGTCCTTTCTCTGGGCCTCCAATTCCATCAGGCCTTCATTAGTAAGCGCCTCATGTTGCACAGCAAGGAGTTCAATGAAGTCGTCCTCTTGCAGATCTAGCTCCAGCTTCTCGATGAGGGTCAGTAAGTTGTTGAAGACCTCTTTGGACTCCTCATCCACCTTCTCAAATCCACAAAAATTGTGAACAAACTGCCGGCAAAGTTTCTTCCAAACCCTATTCATGGTGATGGCTGTAACCTTACTCCAAGCAAAGTCAATGTTTTTTATGGCCTTGTAGATGTTATAGTCCATCCAAAATTGTCGCAAGTTTATTCCTGATTCATCATTCGCCTTTACTGATGAAAAGTGTGCCATAAATAATATTTCCTGAAAGTCGCTATAACTCCCTGGTCCATAAGTTGGATGAACGATGCACAGTCACATCTTTGAAAGTTCACAACTTGAAGGTTCATATGTGGGGGACTTACTGTGTATATGCAGATGACATGTACTATATATAGAAAACCCTAAGGACTCCACACAAAAACTACTAAAACTATAAATGAATTCAGCAAAGTAGCAGGATACAAGACTAACATTCAGAAATCAGTTGCATTTCTTTATGCTAACAATGAAATATCAGAAAGGGAATGTAAAAAACCAGTACCTTTTAAAATTGCACGAAAAAAAAAAAAAACTAGGAATAAACCTACCAAGGAGATGAAAGACCTATATGCTGAGAACTATAAAACATTAATAAAAGAAATTAAAGAGTACTCAAAGAAATGGAAAGCTATCCCACAGTCTTGGATTGGAAGAATTAATATTGTTAAAATGGCAATACTACCCAAAGCAATCTACAGATTTTTAAAAAATATTTATTTATTTATTTATTTATTTTGGCTGCACCAGGTCTCAGTTATTGCATGTGGGACCCTTGTTGCAGCACGTTTAGTTGTGGCACACAGGATCTGTAGTTGCGGTACGTGAACTCTTAGTTGCAGCATGCATGCGGGATCCAGCTCCTTGACCAGGGATCGAACCCAGGCCCCCTGCATTGGGAGCGTGGAGTCCTACCCACTGGACATGAGGGAAGTCCCCAATCTACAGATTTCATGTGAACCCTATCAAATTACCCATGACATTTTTCACAGAGCTAGAACAAATAATCCAAAAATTTATATGGAACCGTAAAAGACCCAGAACTGCCAAAGCAATCTTGGGGAAAAAGAACAAAGCAGGAGGCATAACCCTCCCAGACCTCAGACAATACTGCAAAGCTACAGTAATCAAGACAGTGTGGCATTGGTACAAAAACAGACATATGTATCAATGGAACAGAATAGACAGCCCAGAAATAAACCCATACACTGATGGTCAATTAATCTTTGACAAAGGAGGCAAGAATATAAAATGGGAAAAAGACCATCTCCCCAGCAAGTGGTGCTGGGAAAGTTGGACAGCTGCCTGTAAATCAGTGAAGTTAGAACACACCCTCTCACCATACACAAAAATAAACTTCATATGGAGTTTTGAGTTTTGGAGTTAAACATAAGACATGACTCCATAAACCTCCTAGAAGAGATCATAGGGAAAACATTCTTGGACATAAACAGTACCAATGTTTTCTTAGGTCAGTCTCCCAAGGCAATAGAAATAAAAACAAAAATAAACAAATGAGACCTAATCAAACTTACAAGTTTTTGCACAGCAAAGGAAACCATAAATGAAACGAAAAGACAGACTACAGAATGGGAGAAAATATTTGCAAATGATGCGACCGACAAGGGCTTATGTACGTATGTATATTTCCAAAATATACATACAGGTCATACAACTCAACAGCAAAAAAACAAACAACCCAATCGAAAAATGGGCAACAGACCTAAATAGACATTTCTCCAAAGAAAAAATACAGATGGCCAATAGGCACATGAAAAGATGCTCAACATTGCTAATTATTAGAGAAATGTAAATCAAAACTATAATAAGGTACCACCTCACGCCAGTCAGAATGGCCACCATTAAAAAGTCTACAAATAACAGATGCTAGAGAGAGTGTGGAGAAAAGGGAACCCTCCTACACTGTTGGTGGGAATGTAGGTTGGTGCAGCCACTATGGAAAACAGTATGGAGGTTCCTCAGAAAACTAAAAATAGAATTACCATATGATCCAGCAGTTCCACTCCTGGGCATATATCTGGACAAAACTATAATTCGAAAAGATACATGCACTCCTATGTTCATGGCAGCACTATTCACAAGATCCAAGACATGAAAATAACCTAAATGTCCATCAACAGATGAATGGATAAAGAAGATGTGGTACATATATACAATGGAATATTACTCAGACATAAAAAGAAGGAAATAATGCCATTTGCAGCAACATGGATGCAACTAGACATTATCACAGTAAGTGAAATAAGTCAGAAAGAGAACAAAATTCCATATGATATCTCATATGTGGAATCTAAAATATGGCACAAATGATCCTGCCTACAAAACAGAAACAGACTCACAGACATAGAGAGCAGACTTGTGGTTGCCAAGGAGGAGGGGGTTGGGGAAGGCATGGACTGGGAGTTTGGGGTTAGAAGATGCAAACTATTACATTTAGAATGGATAGACAACAAGGTCCTACTGTATAGCACAGGAAACTATATCCAGTTTCCCGGGATAAACCATAATGCAAAAGAATATAAAAAAAGAATGTATATATGTGTATAACTGAGTAACTTTGCTGTACAGCATAAATTAGCACAACACTGTAAATCAACTATACTCAATTTAAAAAAACACAGAAAGTGGGATGCACTGTGCAAATGCAAATGTTATTGTCCTTGTTAACTAACCTGGTGGCTTGGAAGTTGTGTAACAGCCCCATGACGGGCCTCCTGACCACGTGCTCTTGACAATAATGTGGAAAAAGAGAAGTTAGAAGGAACACTCTGAATCTAGCGTCCATGATTTATGGACACCAGAGATCATGAAGTCAAATCTGAACCCCTCCGAGCTAGTCTTGTTTCCTTTGTTGTCCTTCTTATCAGCATTTCCTTCTTTTCTCTGCTTAATTTCCACTTTCCTTTTCTCTTGTTCCCTTTTCTTTCTTTTCTTCTTTCTCTTCCTTCCTCATCTCCTTCCACTCCCCTCCTCTCCCTTCTCTATCTTTAATTGACCTGCATTCTAGACATTTTCTGTCAAAATAGGAAAAGAACAGTAGGACAGAGCCCTTAGAATTGAGTTTGAGTTTTGAATCCCAGTGAAAAACTTATATAAAGTCTATGACAATCTTGGCTTTCACCAAGCCCACAGCTTAAAAAAAAGATGATCATTTCTCCTGGACACTCATATATGAGATTTATGGGTGGGTGGGGGAATCTATCATTCCAGCATCACTGCTGAGGGTGGAGGTGATCATCTTGGCCACCAACATGATTGCTCTCAACCATCCCTCCATTCTCAGTCACAGCTGCTGGAAATTAAAACCCTGGAAAAGTTACCTGAATTTTAGGAGAGGAGTGGACTTTTTCTCTCATGAACCCTATAGGAAGTCTGCTACTTTCGTATATAAAGCCTTCTTGAAAGCATAAATGAAAATTGAATATCAAACATATAAGGTAAGTCTAATTATACCAACTAAACACAATCTTTAAAGGTGTATTTCTAACATATCATATGCTATGTGCTGTAATTTTGATCTGTTTTTCCCCCTGTAATAGAACACTCTGTCACCTGGGTTAAGTTCAATGAAAACATTTGAATAGGAATGCAATCTACAGCTTTTGGCATGTCCACTGATTTCCATCTTTATCTCAATAGTATTACTTTTATGGAACCTATATTTTTCACCAATATCAACCATTTCATTTGCCTATTTTCCACTACATTTTATAAAATGCTAATGGCAAAATATAATAAAGCGGTCAAATTCTTTCTACAGCACCGCCCTGTCATAAAGATGGCTGTGCTGGACAAAGTAAGTGGCTGACGGGCCTTAGGTAGCTCCCCATATCATGGCTCGAATCGTTTGTTTGGAAGCCAAGAAAAAATTCAGAATGTGGTCAACAAATGTCAGTTAAAGGGCCCTAATGTATGATGTGTGTAAAAAAAAAAAGGGGGTTATGCGGAATTTGTATTGAGGGAAATATAGGACCTGTATGTTAAAAGGTGGATAAGGTAGGAAAAAAATAGCCTAAAGGTAAGATCTAAACAACAACATCATCATCAACAACAACAACAATGATATGACTAAGTTGTAAGCATAATAAAGACTTTGATTGTTTAAGATATGCATTTCTATTATTTTATTTTATTTTATTTGGGGGGTGGGATGGGGTTAAATGAGATATGTGTTGAAGCAAAAAGAGACAAGTGAGAAATATTTATCAGAGGCATTGCCATTTTAATATATTTTCCCTGAAGCATCATTAAAGTTGACAGGAAAAAGTAACAATTGCAACTATAAATAAGGAAGGTGACAGAGATGTATCCATTTTCAGTTCAGCAACACTATTGTGTTCCAGGTACTTTGGCAGTACAAAGCTGATCAAGAAGCAGTCTTTACCTTTGAGGAGCTCCAGATGCATTTTGGGTAATACTGAGAATACAAAATAAAAGGTGGGAACAATCCAAATTGAATAATGAGATTTATTTCATTTTTCAAATAAATATTATATTTTATTTTAAAATTTGGAACAGTAGTAAATATTTAGAAAAGTTGTAAGCACAGTGCAGGACAGAAACCTTTTTGTTTTCCTGAACAACTGGAGAGCACATTGCTCACCTGATGTTTTATCATTCTTAAATACTTCAGTGTTCATTTCCCTACAAGCACATTCTCTTACATGACCACAGAATAACCAGCAGAATCAGGAAATTAACACTGAATCATTGCTACCTTCTAATCCTCAGCCCCCACTTCAGTTTTGCCCATATCCTAATTATGTACTTTATAGTAAAAGGATCCAGTTCAGAATCACACACGGTATTTAGCAGTCATGTTAGTCTCCTTCAGTCTTGAAGTCGGTCTTTCCTTGACTTTCACAACCTTGACACTTAATAATCACATGGTAGTTGTTTTGTGCAATATCCTTTAATATGGGCTCCTCTGACATTTCTTCGTGATTATATTCCGGCCACGAATCTTTGGTAGGACTGCCACAACATTCTCTTTGCTACAGCTATCAGGTGATGTACAATTTAGATCTGTCCCATTGCTAATGAAGTTCACTTTGATCACCTAGTTAAGGTGGCATCTGCTTTTCCATTTAAAGTTACTCTTACTTTCTTTGGTACTTTGAAACTGTTTCTCACGAAACTTTTAATTCATTCATAATTTAAATCTGTTTGGAGTCACGGTTTCCTGTTTTATTCAATAGGTTATAATTATTATTTTGATGCTCAAATTATCCCTGATTTGGCCAGTGACAGCCCCCTCCAGCTGGCTTCTCTATCCTTTTGACATTTCCCCATCATTCTTTCTTTTTTTTTAATGCTAAATTTTTTTAAAGTTTATTTATTTTATTTATTTATTTTTGGCTGTGTTGGATCTTCGTTGCTGTGCAGGGGCTTTAGTTGTGGAGAGCGGGGGCTACTCTTCATTGAGGTGCGAGGGCTTCTCATTGCGGTGGCTTCTGTTGTTGCAGAGCACGGGTTCTAGGCACGCGGGCTTCAATAGTTGTGGCTTGCGGGCTCTAGAGCTCAGGCTCAGTAGCTGTGGCGCTCGGACTGAGTTGCTCCGCGGCATGTGGGATCTTCCCGGACCAGGGCTCAAAACCTTGTCCCCTGCAATGGCAGGTGGATTCTTTTTTTGTTTGTTTGTTTTTTGCTTTTGGGCCCAGCCGCTCCGCGGCATGTGGGATCTTCCCGGACCGGGGCACGAACCCGTGTCCCCTGAATCGGCAGGCGGACTCTCAACCACTGTGCCACCAGGGAAGCCCGGAAGGCGGATTCTTAACCACTGCGCCACCAGGGAAGTCCCCCCATCATTCCTGAAGCACTTCCTTGCTTCCTGATATAATAAGATGTTATAGGCTCATCTTATACTCTCTCTGACCCAGTTCCAGAATCATCCATTTCTCCAAGAAATATAGGTTGCTGTTAGTGGAAAATCATATTTATAACTCAAGATCTGGGTGTTAGGTGTGTTCATTGCTATGAGTGTGGCTGTTCCCAAGCCCTGTCAGTGGAAAGAGACAGACATCCATATCTATATCCATATCTATATCCATGTCTATATCTATATATATCCATATCTATATCCATACCTATATCTATATCCATAGCCATATCTATATCCATACCCATACCTATATCTATATCCATATCCATATCTATATCCATATCTATATCTATGTATATCTATATCGGCATCTATATCTATATCTCAAACATAGATGCAAATGTATCTTTAAACAATATGATTTTATTTGCATGCATGTATAAAGACAGATTTGCATTTATATGCTTTTCTATATCTCTATACCCATTTATATTGAAAATCATGAGTTTACACTGATATCTCCAATTCCAGTCCAACACCATGGGGTCCATTCTAGTTTTCTTCCTTCTCATATTTGTACCTTCCTTCTCCAACCATGGGGAACCTGACTCTTAATGTCCTTAATTTATTTACTTATTTCATCAGTCCCCTAGTAGGTAACCCACCTCTGCTGCCACCCTCTTGCCCACATGGACACTCACTTCACTCGAGTTGAGATGCCCTGTCCTGGGCTGTCCTCACCTCAGGGACACCTGATTACCCTGCTTGGGCTTCAGCATTCTGTGCTGGGCAGCCCAATGCCTGGATGTCTTCCTCATCCTGTCTGGGCTCTGACAGGCTACATACACCAGGTTGCCCTTCTGCAGACATGTTCCTTACCCAGCTCTGGCTCTGACCTCACGTAGGGCAGCCATCCTGGGTGGTCACTGTCTTGCTGGATTTGAGCTCTGACACCCTGCTCTGGGCCACTGTGGCCGTCTCCTTCGAGGGCAGATGCCTGCCTTAATCTGCCACACTTCGTGGCTTCGGGACTATGTTTTGGAGGAGGGAAAGTGAGGGAAAAGGGGAGGGAGGAAACGGAAAAGAAGAGTAAGGTCTATTTGAAATTCTAAAATTTAAAAGAAATGAAACAATGTACACTACATATTTGTTTTCCATACCAACGAGAAGTGAAGCTTTCTCTAGGTCTTCTAAAAAGATGAAAAGATTAAACATGTTTTTTCTTCTGGGGACTAATGTAATGCTGGATAATTAGACTCAGATTCCTTATTTAGATTCTTATTTGGGGCCAGAAGGGAAGTCTCTTTTAATATACAATCTTTCCTTTTTTAATATGCCCAGAAGGATTGGAAAATAGTGGGAATTAACAATTATTGGTGAAGAGACTAGATTGTAAAGCTATTATAGTGTAAAATAAGGGTCAGCATTGCTCCCTCTAATCACTTCATGAAATTTCACCCCAAAGGCATTTATTCTTGTCTTTAACCATTGAAAGGCATGGTAAATACTATTAATTTAAACCAGATGAAGTCAAACAATTATTTATGACTCCATTTTGCTATTCTCTTGAGGTAATTATTACCAAGTGATCAGTGATTGAGTCTGAAGAAATGCTTTTAATTATTATTAACTGAATAACCACTGGCTTAATAAAACTGTCTTAGGATATTATACTGGGAATTAATTGAATATAATGTATCTATCTACCTTCAAGAAATTATTTCCTGAGGGAGATAATAGAGAAGGAACAATTCTTTTTCACTTAAATAAAAAGACACTTAATAAATCCTCATTAAATGAAACATTTGTCTAATATTTGGGAGCTGGGGTGGCTTAGGGTAGTAAAATAATTTTGTTTATGCAAATTCTTAATATGGCAAACATCTCAAATTAATCAACAAAGGTGGACAATCCAGTGCCTTGACTGAGAATTTTAATACCTAGTTAATAAACTGGATTAAAAAAATGTGTCTATATAGTCAGTTGTCTATTTTCTTATGTAAAAAGTAGTAACAGGGCTTCCCTGGTGGTGCAGTGGTTGGGAGTCTGCCTGCCGATGCAGGGGATACGGGTTCGTGCCCTGGTCCGGGAAGATCCCACATGCCGCGGAGCGGCTGGGCCCGTGAGCCGTGGCCACTGGGCCTGCGCGTCCGGAGCCTTTGCTCCACAACGGGAGAGGCCACAACAGCGAGAGGCCCGCGTACCGCAGAAAAAAAAAAAAGAAAAAACTTAGTAACAAGATCAAATTAAGGTAAATAACTTAAAGGTAAAAGACCTAAACATGGCCACAAGACTATCCTTTTCTGTTTCTTTTAAAACTCAAGAAGCCAAGCAATTTGCTTAAATAATGATAGAGCATAAAATACAGGTTTTCTGTCCCTGACTGGCCTAACACTGCATTGTTCCATGATTCTGCCTCAAGACTCGTACTAACTATAACATGGAAGAATTTTGGGGCCTCAATGCAAGGCATGATTCTGGAACTGTTGTCTCATAAATTCAGACCAAAAAAGAAGTGAGATGTTTTGCACTTGGTAATGCACTGAGGGGTTTGAAGAGGTTATTACGAGTAAGTTAAGTGCCTCTGCTGAATACATGGAAGCTAAAATTTCTCACTGAAAAGGAAAGATGACCAAAATACCCAACAATATGTTTAGTGATTCATCATGATCTTCAAACTACATTTCACTTTTCTTTAAATGAATGTGTGTGTGTTTAAAAACATTAAAGAGAGTTGGAATATGGCTTCAAGGATTCAACAATCTTTGAAGAGCATCAAATAACAGAATCAAAAGAAACAAACTGAAGGAAATTGTGGACAAAGATGAAAGGATCTAAGTCTCTGGAAATAGTTAAGTAAAAAGATTCCTGAGCACTGAACAAGACCCCCATGCAAGTCCTGAGAAGACAGAAAAGCAATGAAGTGTTGAATCAGTAGGAAACGTACTTTGCTAAGAGGCAAGAACAACACTTCTGTTTGCAGAGGCAAACAACTCTGAGACTTCAAAGAAAACCTTTTTTTTCTGTCTTCCTTTTTCATTTCTTTTTGTTTAAATCTTTAAGAACTCAGTGGTAGAACTGTATCTGAGAATGGCTTAGTGGACTTTGGGCACTACTGTCTTATGCCCAGTATTTTAAGTCAGTCATTTGCAATAGCCCTTATCAGTCCCCCTTCTCCCACCATTTCCAGACAGACCCCATTCTGAAACTCTATCTGTATTAAAAAATGCTTGCCTGAGAAAACAGTTCTTTTAAATTTACAGACCTTAAGGTTCTTAAAGCAGGAAATTTTCCAAGCACAAACCAGATTAGGATGGGAAGGGCTGTTTTTCTGAGGGCTAGCTTGTGTTCAATTCATAAATATAAAATTATTGGGACCCCTTTGACAACAATTTCAATACCAGTTTAGGAGATTAAGAAAGGGATAGATGGGGATTCAGACCACTGACTAATCATTCTGAACCCAGAAGTCCAGAGAGCTTCTGAGGTTTCAAATAGATTGTATTGTGTATAATATCAAATTCTTGTACATATGAAACTCCAGTCATCTGTCTTTGAAGATCTCAATGATGTTAAGAAGTCTGATCCTACCAGCAGAAATCAGGATTATGATTCCCAGTTCTCTCCTATAATAAAAAGATACATCCATGTTCTTTGCTATGGAAATTTGAAGGGCTTCCCAAAGTGGGTGGATAATATTTTCATACCCTATTGATGTTGGGCTTGGCCATGTGACTTCATTTGGCCAATGGAATGTGGGCAGTGGTGACAGTGCCAGTTCAGAGACAAGATCTTAAGAGACAGTGCATGTTTCTGCACCCACCTCTTATATTCTGCCATCTCCATGAGAAAAACATACAGCCATTTCAGTCTGGGCCTTAGAAAGAAGACCTGAGGAGCAGACCTGAGCCCAACTGAAAGCCTCAGGTTGAACCTGGCCCCCCTGACTGCACCCA
The DNA here is from genome assembly GCF_005190385.1 of Monodon monoceros. Taxonomy (NCBI): domain Eukaryota; kingdom Metazoa; phylum Chordata; class Mammalia; order Artiodactyla; family Monodontidae; genus Monodon; species Monodon monoceros. Next base: position 106,751,175 of record NW_021703767.1, on the reverse strand, counting down.
GCCAACTTGCAGACCCATGTAGGGATATATACAGGTGTGTTGGTAAGCCACTGACTAATAAGCTCCTTCACAAGCTGGCTTTCAAACTTTACTTCTTAGTATAAATCCTAATGATCAAATGACATTACAAATGACCTCATTATCCCTATGTATTTCTAATGGTCTTTCAAAATAAATTGCTTCAAAGTCTCCAAATATAAAAATATAATTGAATCCTAGATTAAGTTATACTTAGTATTGCTTAAACATTTTGGCTCACTTAATGTGATGGATAAACCATAATTGGACTCCCAAATTCAAAACCTGAAATCCTTTTGCTCACAAAAATAAAACTACCTTGTAGCCATTATAAAGAGAATCCCCAAACGCTAGGACAACTCAATTCTCTACCTACTGCATACCTGCACCTGAGCTGCTGACTGTGGAGAAAGGAAGCAGGTCGAGAAATGCTGCTCTGCTGGCTAGTCTCACTTAAGATTTATTGTTACTGCTGTCATACAGTCAAACCACACTTCTGTGGTACGCTTCCTCTCTTCAAGAGGGATCATCTCACAAAGTCTCTTCTCAGCCCTCCAGCACCTTCTCCCCTAGCTTCACTCTCAGCTGATGACTTTGCTTCTAAGTTTACTGAGGAAATAGAAGCAGTCAGGAGAGGTGTGTCTTACCTTCCTACATCCAGCTCTGCCTGCCTCTCTCTTCCCTCTTATTACATCATTCCAACAGTCTCTGTGCCCATATGGGACAACTTCTCCACTGGGCACCACAACCCTGAAGCCCAGCTTGTCCTGCCTCCTTGAGAACTTTGCTTCTGCAGTCATGCCCTGTCCTTCCTGCACTGTCGATTTCCACCTCCTTAAGAGATCATTCCCATCAGCATACAAATGTGTAATGTCTCTCATATTAAACAACCTTCTCTTCATCCAAATTCTCCTCCGTTGTTATAGCTGTTTTCATTGCAAAATTTCTTCAAAACAGTTGACTGGATTTGCTGTTTTCATGTCCTCATTCTCTCTATAACTCACTGCAGTCAGGCTTTCATCCCTCCTGCTTCAATGCAGCTATTCTCATCAGGGTTACTAGGGTCTTCTGTGCTGCCAAACTCCCTGGTCAATAGCATTTAATACGGCTGATTACTCCTTTTCCCATGAAAATCTCTCTTCACCTGGGTTCCAGTTCTCCATCCTTTACCAGTTTCTTTCTACGTTGCTGGACGCTTCCCCGTCTCCTCTGCTGGCTTCATCTGATCTCTGGACCTCTCAATGTTGGAGGACCCTAGGGACAGTGTCCTTGACTTTTTAGCATACCCTTTACAGGTGATCTGGATCAGCCCCATTGGCCATCTATTTGTGGATTAATCCCAAATTTATATCTCCTCTAACTCCCAACTCACACACCTATCTGCTCACTAGTCATCTCTACTTGTATCTCTAACAAGCATCTCAAACCAGACATGTCCAAAACCCAGACTTTTAACTTCCATAACCAGCTTCTTCCCCAGCCATCTTCATCTCAATGATGGTAACTCTATTCAATCAGTTAATTCAGGCTAAAAATGTAGGTGTCATCCCTGGTACTTTGCTTTCCTTCACTCCCCATACCAATCAGCAAAACCTACTGGCTCTACCTTCACATTATCTGAAATCTGACAACTTCTCACCACCTCCCATGCCTTCTGGCTTCCTTTTGGGTTCTGCCAACGAGTGGACCAGCAGGACAGCAGAGAAAGGGACCAGAGAAAGGTCAAGGTATTTCTTCCCCACTCCCTCTTTGCTTCAGGCTTGCATCTCTAGCAGTAGCTGTATCCCCACAACACCAGAGGCACCTTCTCCATGTCCCCACTGGTACTGGGCACTCCTGTGACCCTGTTTATTCCTTTCTTTGCCACTTCAGCCCTTGGGATAGTATCACCTTCCCTCTCTTGCCCTGCATCCCTCTCCGTGCCTCTGTAAATAGCTCCTTCATCAGCCACTTCATTTGAATCATCATTCTTTTCCTGCTGGCACACTGATCAACATACTACCCTACATAAAATATCCTTTATCTCCACTTTTTACCCCTTTAACTATTTTTTTCAAGTACATACTATTCACTGAAATTTATTATCTTCTGTCCCCTCCTCTCTTTTCTAAAAAGTAATCTTTCCACGAACTTTTCATTTTACTTTTCACTTTTATCCCTAGCCTCTAGAAGAATGCCTGGTATAGTGTTTCATGTAAACAGGTTGCTGGGAAAGATAATATGTTCTTGATATATTCTTAACAGCAAAAAAAGTATGTGTTAAAGAAGAATACTATGGTATGTTTCTACTGTTAAAAATCTACCTATCCAGATATAATAATTGAGCAGTAAAAAGAAACATCTGGAAGCGTATACATCAAATATTAATAGTGGTTACTTCCTGGGGAGTGGATGATAGGATTTGGTTTTCTGCTTTGTACATGTCTATATAGTTTGCATTTGTAGGAGAAGCAAGCAGGACCATTGGAAGCCTACATGAAGTTTCTGGGCAAATTAGAAAAAGTCATCCCTCCACTATAGGATAGACACAGCTGCCTTGGTACCAAGAGAGCAGATTTTACCACTCTGGTACCAAATAAAGTCAATTTTCATTTAGATTAATTCAGAATTAAAATTTCCAGTTATTAAAATATCTGATAGTCTGTGAAAATGTGAGAACTCTTCTTTATGCATATAAAAACTGGATTTATAAAACAAAATGATTATAATTCTTCCAAGTTATGCTCCAGAGTCCTCAGTACTCTATTGTAGGAAAATAACTATTCCTTCACCTGTTGAGCTCACTTCTAGTGCCTGGTTTGTGTTCTTACTCTAAAAAATACTATTTAATAAAATATTCTTATTTTGGATACATCTTGTGTAGCTGTTTTCTTAAACATTCTTTATTAAAAACATCTTTGCATCTTAAGTTTGTTTTGGCAGCTTTAAGTCACAATATACAGATCTGAATTATTTTTGTAATAACGTATTGGTTTCTTATATAAATTCCAAGGCATGTCTAGGAGTCTGTCACTGCAATCAGGATCAATTTTTTTTCTGAGCAAACAGATAATCAGAAGGGCTTTAGGATTAATTACATGTTTAAACATTTAGTAGTAAAATGTCCAGAAATTCCTTATTATTCTAACTAAAGTCAGCCTTGAGAAATGTCCTTGGCTTCGTCAGGATTTAAGGAACATGAGGGTTGTTGGGAAATTCTTATAAGATTTTAAAAGAAACAGGAACACCATGCTATAAAATGTAGGAAAGGAACTCAATATTTTTGTGAGTAGCAAGTTTCCTCATAAAAATGGAAAAGAAATGTAACTTGATCTGCATGACTTTTTGCCAACTCTGGTTTATCTTGTTGCTTTTGTTCATTTGCTTGGAAGGTTTTGGCTGTTGGGTTCTTGGACTAAGGCCTGAAGAACCCTGAGCTCCAGTGCTCTCGACTTGCCAGGTGGCATAGGGAAATTGCATCTTTTCATATCTGTGAATCCCGGGACAAAGGGGATTATACCACTTACTTTTTTAGAAAGTGTTTGAGAGGTTTTATGTGAAAAGCTGAACAATACTTCGAACACCATACAGCAGCTGGAGAGAATCAGAATGGGGCTGAGGGGGCGGCTTGCTCTGCTGATCTTCTATGGGGCTCTGCAGGGCTTGCCCTGCAGTCCCGAATTCAGAGCTGGCTCCCCATGTGGCTTCCGGAGCATGACTTTTCCTCCAACCTCTCTCACTGCTGCTTCTTCAATTGCTTTGCTGACTCCCCTTTCTTGACCCGGCCCTGAAATGCAGGGTTTCTCCAAAGTTCTACCTTCACCCTCTTCTCAGCTTGCATTACCTCTGTGCTGCAGTGGTCTTTTTTCCACTTTGGAGGTTCCAACCGTATTTCCAAATATCTATCAGACATCTGTGCCTGGGTGCCCCCTAGGTACCTCAAACCCAACACTTCCAGAATTTAGCATGTCTTCCAGCCCTCCATTAAAATGCCTTTCTTTCCAGACTCCTGTTGATAAACAGTGTCACCTTTTCATAGTCTATGAAACTGGAAACGTTTTCACCTCCTTTGCCTTCCCACTTCCAATTAACGCCCAGGTCCTGTCAATGCTGTCTCAGATGACCTCTCCCCCCTCATTTCTGATAAGTAGCCATATTCCATCTACATCACCTAAAATGTTGCCAATTCCTTTCTCCTTTCTCCGTTCTGGCTTCTATTGTCCTTGTTCTCACATCATCACCTAGTGCATCAATCAACTAACTGGCCTCCTTGCCTCCTTCCCTCTTCATTCCATCCTGCATGTGGCTGCCAGAGTTGTTTTTCTAAAACACAAATCTAATAATAACGGTCGTTTGCGAAAAAGCAATGGTTGCTGCAGCATAGTCTGGCTTCAGCCTCATTTTCTGGCTTCACTGCTTTTCCCATCTACACCCTGTAATTCACATGTGCTGCTTTTTGCTCATCAAGCCACCATAAACTTCCACAGCCTCATGTTTGTCTGTCCTCCTATAATGCCCTTCCTGCCTTTTCTGCCTGGTCAAATTTTACCAGTCCCTCAAGGTCCAGCTCCATTAGAAAGACATAATAAAATATGTTTACAACATAGTAGGACTCAAATATTTTGGGGCTGAATTAAGTGAAAAAGAAGATACCAAAACTTCACAGTATGAATAAAGGATGCGGGATTATTTCATTAGCCGAAAAGTATAACTGAACTTCAATGTGAGTCGAATGTATTGTCTATGATCCCCTTGTTCCCCCCAGGCTCCTGCCATTGGTGTGGCCTGCCTTGAACAATCTTTCCTTACATCCCTACTTAAAGAGAATTTCCATATTTTCCTAGTAAAAACAACGTTGCAATGAACATATTTCATGGTCTACTTTTTCAAGTATATCTGTAAGTTCCTAAAAATGAAATTGCTGAATAAAAAGCACATGGATTAAAACATCTGATACATGTTGCCATAGTGTAGCAACTACCCTTATTCAAAGTTGTATGAAGATGTCTGGTTTCCATGCCCTCACCAATAATAGGAAACTTAGATTTTTGCCAATCTTAAAGATTAAAAAAATGTTATTTTGGTTTACATTTCCATAATTATTAATGAGGTTTAACATCTTGTCATATGTGTATTGGTCATTGTATCTCTTTTCTTGCTTTCCCTGTTCTTATCCTTTGTTCAGTGTTCTATTTGGTTGGTCATCTTTTTCTTTACTGATTATACTTGTTCCTTGTAAATTTAGGAAGCTAGCTCTTTGTTTACAGTATGGGTTTTAAACAGTTTTCCAAGTTTACCAACTGTTTTTTTCATTATTAATTTTTATTATAAATTAAAAAAAATTTTGTAGTCAAGTTTATCAATCTTCTTTATGCTTCTGAGTTTTGTGTCATTCTTAGGAAAGTCTTCTCCATTCTAAGATTGTAAATAAATAAACCCAGTTTTCTTCAAGTGTTATTATAGTTTCTTTTTTAGAGTTTAAATATTTGATCTATATGAAATTTACTTTCATATAAGAAGATGAGAATTTGGCATAATTTTTTTCCCAAGTGGTTCCTAGTTATACCAGTTCCACTTATTGAATAATCTTTTCCTCACTGGTCTGAAATGTAGCTTTTATACTAAATTATGGTATATAGTTAGGTGTATATCTCAACTCTGTAAAATTTAATTAGAGAAAATTTATGGTGCCCTAAACCACTAGTTCAGGAGCTCCAGTATTAAACCAGTATTATTCTGGATCTAGATTGCCTAACAGGTGTAAATTTCACAATTGCAAAGTTCAGATGTGCAAAAGATGTATCTTTACTTCTCTACAACTGAATTTAATTTAGCCCTTGAGCTTCCATGTCCATTCTGTGGCAGAACACTTAATTCAGCTAATTCAAGGTATCTCTGTCTCTCATGGATGATCTAAGCTCTGGGGGCTGGAGATGATGACAACTTCTCTCTTATCCAGGCTTTTGTGAAGGGGATGAATCTGTTTAATAGCCATCTTCATATCTTTTCCTGGCATCTACAAAATGTAACTCAATCTCTCTGGTTCTTACCATTGCACACTGGCCAATGGGCCTCCATTTGCTAGTTCCAGGGCCCTGTGCTCTCCTTCCCCATTCCAGGACCCCTCTTAGCTTATCTGAGCCCTTTTCAGGGGGAGGCCAGGGAACCCCTGACTGCTTTTCCTGCACCACCCCGAGGTGCTGAGTCTCTGTGAAGCTGTGCTCAGGCCCTTCTACACGGGCATCTCTTAGCCTTTGCCACTTCTCCGCTCTAGCCTCATGTTGGATATGGGCTTCTCCAAGAGGCTTTCAGTGTCTCTGGGTTGTACCCTGAGATGAGAGGTAGAAGTTTCCTGTGCTCTTAGGTCCCCCTAAAAACCCAGCTGGGATTTCTCTTAGAGGTTCCCACTCTAGCACCATGCGTCTGAAGCTGGAATGCGCAGGATATGGAGATGCTTTCTCAGGAATTCATATCAATTACTCACTGCCCTGCTCTCCTTTCCCAACTACCTTCTTTCCTCAAATCTGTGAGATTTTCCTCTGGTCTTGGGGAGTGGGCAGTGGCTGTTGGGGGAGGAGAAAAACGGCATAATCATCACCCTGCACTTTCCAACTCCCTTGTTGATAGTACAAACTTTGACTATATTATAAACTTTGTGTTCAGTCCACTGGATTCTGATAGTCAAAGCCAAGCTTCTGGAACCAAAACAATCTTTTGTCTCTCAAAAGGTCAATTCATACAAATCAAAATATTTTGGCTCTTAATAAACTCAGTTCTGTTATGAATTTTAAGAGCATGTTTTGGAGCTAAGAATATGATTCTTTGTTCTTGCTGAATCGGGAAGAGTAATGGACACAAAGAAGGCTAGGAGAAGGACGCATGGGAAGAGCCTTTGTTAATATCTCAAAATTATCTGCAACACCAAGTCCTTGATCTGGCCCGTAGATTCCTGTCTCCATCCCTGTGATCACTCCACTGGCTATGGGATCTATTTCAACTAACAGCTCCCTGGGCCTCGCAGTTCCTTTCCTCTGCTCTTTCTTAGTCCCTACTGCCTTTTGAACTGGAGTCTTGCCTGGCTTCCCTCACCACCAATTCTCCCAGGGACCAGAGTCTCAGAATGTACCCTCTTTGGCTACAGCATCATTTTGACCGCAGAGCTGTCTACCTTCTAGACTTTCACCTACTCTCTCCTCTGGGAACCTCCATCTGCCTCCTGGTGCAGCTGCTGGATCTTCCCAGATCACCTCCCTACCTCACCCAGCCACTCTGCTCGACAGGAGGGTGGAGGGCACCAGAGTATTCTAGTGTGGGAGGCGGGGATGCGGGGTGTGAGGTGGCTGCAGGAGGCTGTATGTGACGAGGGCGACAAAGAGAATTACTGCAAGAAAGGCTGCAGGGACAGAAGGCGGGTCTCCAAGAACAAAGCATCATAATGTTGCTTGAAAGGTCTAGTCTGTGAGTCCTTATGGATTAGGGCTTTGGTGTATTTCTGTAGTTAGTGACTCTTTTTCATGATATCACCCTCTTCCCTCCCATTTCATCTCCTACCCCTGAATATTCTTCAGGTCTAACTCCGAGTATTTAGTCATCGTAGGGATTTTACTTCCTTCATATCAGGGGGTAGCCATTGTCACAGTTTTTTTTGTGCCATCAGTAGCTTGATCTTATTCTCTGGAATTGTGTAAATGGCTGGGGTTTTAAAAACTCATTTTTCTCTAAAGGGAACGCTTGTACACTGTTGGTGGGAATGTAATTGGTACAGCCACTATGGAAAACAGTATGGAGGCACCTCAAAAAACTAAAAATAGAACTGCCATATGATCCAGAAATTCTACTTCTGGGTATATATTAGAACACTAACTCAAAAGGATACATACATGCACCCCAATGTTCATAGCAGCATTATTTACAATGGCCATGATATGGAATCAACCTAAGTGTCCATCAACAGATGAATGGATAAAGAAGATGTGGTACATATATACAATGGAATACTACTCAGCCATAAAAAAGAATGAAATAATACCATTGCAACAAAATGGATGAATCTGGAGGGTATTATGCTTAGTGAAAAAAGTCAGACAGAGAAAGTGTATGTTACCACTTATATGCGGAATCTAAAAAATAGAACAAATGAACAAACATAACAAAACAGACACAGACTCACAGATATAAAGAACAAACTAGTAGTTACAGTGGGGAAAGGGAAGGAGGGAGGGGCAAGACAAGGGCAGGGGATTAAGAGGTATAAAACTACTATGTATAAAATAAATAAGTTATAAGGATATATTGTACAGCATAAGGAATATAGCCAACATCTTATAATAACTTTAAATGGAGTATTATCTATAAAAATTCTGAATCACTGTTGTATACCTGAAATTAATATTGTAAATCACAATTACACTCAATTTAAAAAAATCATTCCTCTCTGACCACTAATTTATGTTGTTCTCTTATTTGCCTTTCAGTAAAAGACCTTTAACACAGAAGTTTTGATTTTGAAATAGTAATTAGGAAAGAAAACACTTCATATGGGGGCTGGAGATTACAGGGAAATGGCACAGTCTTCCTCCTCAGAACTACAGTCCAGTTGCTAAACAAGCAAGTTCAACAAGTTGCAATTTCTCTAGATTAATAATACTCTTTCTCAAATCCTGCCTCATGAGATTCACTGGGAAATTTTTGTCTTTTTTGCTAAGTTTAGGTTTCAATTATTTTTGGATCAGCTGCTTCTTTGATTGAAAACAAAGCAAAAGAAAGCAAACATGGAGTAGAATCTTTAAGCAAATGTGTCCTTACACTGTAAGAACATGGAACTTGCTTGAGAGCCCTGGATCGCTTCAAATGCCTCCATATTTCCTATACCCAATTAAACTTCCTGGAATGTTCCCCCAGGAAGCTCTCCATATTCACCAACTTTTTGAGTAATCCAGGAACTCTTACAGCCTGATAAAGGGATTAGGTAAGAACTTTTTAGATAGGAAGATGTTTCTGTATGTCTGTTTGTTAACTGGATAATATCCTTTTTCTAAGCACTAAGCAGTTGACCTCTGACTTGGAGAAAAACAGAATAGTGGCTGTTACTCATTGATGACTTTGGTGGGAGGAAACAACAGCTTGTGGACTTCTGATTCTGTCATCTTAACAGGCTAGATACCCTGAAAAAGTCTCAATAGAAAACACCTAGAAATTGAGGGATTGAATATAACCAGTAGTCTTTAAGATAGTGAGCTCTTGAACACAGGAGAAACTTCCAGACACCAACGGTGGTGAAGTGGTGCTGATATCAGCCCCAACCCTGCTCTGGAACATTTGGTGAGCTTGGTAGTCAAGAGGTTTGGGTTTCTGACATGTAGGGACAGAGGCAAGGCCTTGAACTGTGAATGGTTGGGAGGTAGAACTGAGGCTCTGCATAAGTGGAGGACTCTCAAAAGGCTAGCCACTAGAAAAAAAAGATGTCCAGGCAAAGAGAAATGACAGGAAAAATTGTCTGCTTCTGGGCTCTGAGTAGAAAAAAAGAATTCAGATCTGTATATATATATATATATATATATATATATATATATATATATACACACACACATATGTGATCAAAATAACTCCCACAGCATAAGCCCCACAAATAAACCTCACTAACATGAACTCAAACCAAAATTATAAACACATGACAAAGAAATAAGTTACTAAGAGTGAGAACAAATAGAAACAAGAAGCAATGTGATTAGAACCCCCCCAAAAGATAATAAAAATATCACATACAAGATATTTAAAATAATTAAGGCAGTAAAATATGGACTAAACAATAAAGGAATAAGATACTATTTACAAAAACTTAGAAGATTAAAAAATAAATGAAATAGAAATCCTAGAGATGAAAATAAAAGTATTGAAATGAAAACTTGGTGTATAGGATAAGCAGCTGGGTAGACACCATTGGAGGAAGAATGAGTGCACTTGGAGATAAATCTAAAGAGATTATATATAATGTAGTACAAAGAGACAAAAAATGTGAGAGATGAATTAAAACGTATGGAAGATAAAATGTATAGGTCAAACATATATTTAGAAGGTGTTTCTAGGTGTTTTACCCAAAGGACATGAAAACATATGTCACACACACAAAAACGTGACAAGAATGTTCACAGCAGCTTTACTTGCAATAGCTGAAAACTGGAAGCAAGTCAAATGTCCATCTGCTGGAGAGTGAATAAACAAATGTTGGTATATTTGTATAACGAAATTGTACTCAGTAATAAAAAGGAATGAACTATTTACTGACACACATAATCACATGAATGAATCTTAAAAATATGGTGAGAGAGGGAGCTAGACACAAAGGAATACAGACTGTATGATCCCATTCATGTGAAGTTATGAAATAGACTAATCTATGGTGGTTGCTGCTATGGAGGAACATGAAGAACTTTCTGGGGTGACAGTAATATGTTATAGCTTGTTTTGGGTGTTGATATTGTGGGCTCATACAATTGTCAAAACTCATAAATTAAACAGTTATGATGTGTAAGTTTTATTGTATGTAAATTATATCTCAGTAAAAAATTTAAAATTTGGAGAGGAAGAAAACAATAGAAAAGATCAATGAAACTAAACACTGGTTCTTTGAAAAGATAAACGAAACTGATAAACCTTTAGTCAGACTCATCAAGAAAAAAAGGGAGAGGAGACCTTCATGATGGCAAAAGAGTAAGACACGGAGATCACTTTCCTCCCCACAAATACATCAGAAATACATCTACACAAGGAAAAACTCCTACAGAACACCTACTGAACGCTGGCAGAAGACCCCAGACCTCCCAAAAGGCAAGAAACTCCCCACGTACCTGGGTAGGGCAAAAGAAAAAAGAAAAAACAGAGACGAAAGAATAGGGATGGGACCTGCACCAGTGGGAGGAAGCTGTGAAGGAAGAAAGGTTTCCACACACTAGAAGCCCCTTTGCGGGCGGAGACTGCGGGTGGTGGAGGGGGGAGCTTCGGAGCCACGGAGGAGAGCGCAGCAACAGGGGTGCGGAGGGCAAAGTGGAGAGATTCCCACACAGAGGACTGGTGCCGCCGGCACTCACCAGCCCGAGAGGCTTGTCTGCTCACCCGCCGGGGCAGGCGGGGCTGGGAGCCGAGGCTCGGGCTTTGGTCGGATCCCAGGGAGAGGACAGGGGTTGGCTGCATGAACGGAGCCTGAAGGAGGCTAGTGCGCCACAGCTAGCCGGGAGGGAGTCCGGGAAAAAGTCTGGAGCTGCCGAAGAGGCAAGAGACCATTGTTTTGGGGTACACGAGGAGAGGGGATTCAGAACACAACCTAAACAAGCTCCAGAGATGGGCGCGAGCCGTGGCTATCAGCATGGACACCAGAGACGGGCATGAAACGCTAAGGCTTCTGCTGCTGCTGCAGCCACCAAGACGCCTGTGTGCAAGCCCAGGTCACTCTCCACACCTCCCCTCCTGGGAGCCTGTGCAGCCCGCCACCGCCAGGGTCCCGTGATCCAGGGACAACTTTCCCGAGAGAACACACAGCGTGCCTCAGGCTGGTGCGACGTCATGCTGGCCTCTTCCGCTGTAGGCTCGCCCTGCATTCCATACCCCTCCCTCCCCCAGGCCTGAGTGAGCCAGAGGCCCCAAATCAGCCACTGCTTTAACTCCATGTGAAGAACACATGCCCTCAGGGGACCTACATTCAGAGATGGGGCCAAGTCCAAAGCTGAACCCCAGGAGCTGTGCCAACATAAAAGGGAATGGGAAATCTCTCCCAGCAGCCTCAGGAGCAGTGGGTTAAATCTCCACAATCAACCTGATGTACCCTGCAACTGTGGAATACCTGAATAGACAATGAATCATCCCAAAATTGAGGCGGTGGACTTTGGGAGCAACAATATATATATATTTTTCCTTTTTCTATTTTTGTGAGTGTGTATGTGTATGTTTCTTTGTGTGATTTTGTCTGTATAGCTTTGCTTTTACCATTTGTCCTAGGGTTCTGTCTGTCCATTTATTTTTTGTAGTATAGTTTTTAGCGCTAGTTATCATTGGTGGATTTGTTTTTCGGTTTGGTTGCTCTCTTCTTTCTTTCTTTTTATTTTCTTTTTTTTTAATACTTTAAAATTTTTTTATTTTTAATAATTATTTTTTATTTTAATAACTTACCCCTTTCTTCCTTTCTTTCCTTCCTTCTTTCCTCCTTTCTTTCTTTCCTTGCTTCTTGCCTTCTTTCTTTCTTGCCTTCTTTCTTCCTTCCTTCCTTCCTTCCTTCCCTCCTTCTTTCTCCCTTTTCTTCTAAGCTGTGTGGCTGACAGGGTCTTGGTGCTCTGACTGGGTGTCAGGCCTGTGCCTCTGAGGTGGGAGAGCTGAGATCAGGACATTGGTCCACCAGAGACCTCCAAGCTCTATGTAATATCAAACAGAAAAAGCTCTCCCACAGAGCTCCACTGCAACTCTAAGACCCAGCTCCACTCAATGACCAGCAAGCTACAGTGCTGGACACCCTATGCCAAACAACTAGCAAGACAGGAATGCAACCCCACCCATTAGCAGAGAGGCTGCCTAAAATCATAATAAGGCCACAGACACCCCAAAACACACCACCCGACGCGGACCTGCCCACCAGAAAGACAATATCCAGCCTCATCCACCAGAACACAGGCACTAGTCCCCTCCACCTACACAACCCACTGAACCAACGTTAGCCACTGGGGGCAGACACAAAAAACAATGGGAACTACGAACCTGCAGCCTGCAAAAAGGAGATGGCAAACACAGTAAGTTAAGCAAAATGAGAAGACACAGAAATACACAGCAGATGAAGAAGCAAGGTAAAAACCCACCAGAACAAACAAATGAAGAGGAAATAGGCAGTCTAACTGGAAAAGAATTCAGAGTAATGATAGTAAAGATGATCCAAAATTTTGGAAATAGAATGGAGAAAATACAAGAAACTTTTAACAAGGACCTAGAAGAACTGAAGATGAAATAAACAATGATGAAAAACACAATAAATGAAATTAAAAATTCTCTAGAAGGAATCAAGAGCAGAATAACTGAGGCAGAAGAATGGATAAGTGACCTGGAAGATAAAATAGTGGAAATAACTACTGCAGAGTAGAATAAAGGAAAAAGAATGAAAATAATTGAGGACAGACTCAGAGACCTCTGGGACAACATTAAACACACCAACATTCGAATAATAGGGGTCCCAGAAGAAGAGAAAAAGAAAGGGACTGAGAAAATATTTGAAGAAATTATAGTTGAAAACTTCCCTAATATGAGAAAGGAAATAGTTATTCAAGTCCAGGAAGCACAGAGAGTACCATACAGGATAAATCCAAGGAGAAACATGCCAAGACACATATTAATCAAACTATCAAAAATTAAATACAAAGAAAAATTATTAAAAACAGCAAGGGAAAAATAACAAATGACATACAAGGGAATCCCCATAAGGTTAACAGCTGATCTTTCAGCAGAAACTCTGCAAGCCAGAAGGAAGTGGCAGGACATATTTAAAGTAATGAAAGGGAAAAACCTAAAAGATTACTCTAGCCAGCAAGGATCTCATTCAGATTCTATGGAGAAATTAAAAACATTACAGACAAGCAAAAGCTAAGAGAATTCAGCACCACCAAGCCAGTTTTACAACAGATGCTAAAGGAACTTCTCTAGGCAGGAAACACAAGAGAAGGAAAAGACCTACAATAACAAACCCCAAACAATTATGAAAATGGTAATAGGAACATACATATCGATAATTACCTTAAATGTAAATGGATTAAATGCTCCAACCAAAAGACATAGACTGGCTAAATGGATACAAAAACAAGACCCATACATATGCTGTCTACAAGAGACTCACTTCAGACCTAGGGACACATACAGACTGAAAGTAAGGGGATGGAAAAAGATATTCCATGCAAATGGAAATCAAAAGAAAGCTGGAATAGCAATTCTCATATCAGACAAAATAGACTTTAAAATAAAGAATGTTAGAAGAGACAAAGAAGGACACTACGTAATGATCAAGGGATCAATCCAAGAAGAAGATACAACAATTGTAAATATTTATGCATCCAACATAGGAGCACATCAATACATAAGGCAAATGCTAACAGCTATACAAGGGGAAATCAACAGTAACACAGTCATAGTAGGGGACTTTAACACCCCACTTTCACCAATGGACAGATCATCCAAAATGAAAATAAATAAGGAAACACAAATTTTAAATGATACATTAAACAAGATGGACTTAATTGATAGTTATAGGACATTCCATCCAAAAACAACAGAATACACTTCCTTCTCAAGTGTGCACAGAACATTCTCCAGGATAGATCATATCTTGGGTCACAAATCAAGCCTTGGTAAATTTAAGAAAATTGAAAACGTATCAAGTATCATTTCTGACCACAACACTATGAGACTAGATATCAATTACAGAAAAAAAACTGTAAAAAATACAAACACATGGAGGCTAAACAATATACTACTTCATAACCAAGGGATCACTGAAGAAATCAAAGAGGAAATAAAAAAAAACACCTAGAAACAAATGACAATGAAAACATGAAGACCCAAAACCTATGGGATGCAGCAAAAGCAGTTCTAAGAGGGAAGTTCATAGCAATACAATCCTAACTCAAGAAACAAGAAACATCTCAAATAAACAACCTAACCTTACACCTAAAGCAATTAGAGAAAGAAGAACAAAAATATCCCCAAAGTTAGTAGAAGGAAAGAAATTGTAAAGATCAGATCAGAAATAAATGAAAAAGAAATGAAGGAAACAACAGCAAAGATCAATAAAACTAAAAGCTGGTTCTTTGAGAAGATAAACAAAATTGACAAACCATTAGCCAGACTCAACAAGAAAAAAAGGGAGAAGACTCAAATCAATAGAATTAGACATGAAAAAGGAGAAGTAACAACTGACACTGAAGAAATACAAAGGATCATGAGAGATTACTAAAAGAAACTCTATGCCAATAAAATGGAAAACCTGGAAGAAATGGACAAATTCTTAGAAAAGCACAACCTTCAAGACTGAACCAGGAAGAAACAGAAAACATAAACAGACCAATCACAAGCACTGAAATTGAGACTGTGATTAAAAATCTTCCAACAAACAAAAGCCCAGGACCAGATGGCTTCACAGAGGAATTCTATGAAACATTTAGAGAAGAGTTAACACCTATCCTTCTCAAACTCTTCCAAAATACAGCAGAGGGAGGAACACTCCCAAACTCAAAAATCCTCAACAAAATACTAGCAAACAGAATCCAACAGCACATTAAAAGTATCAAACACCATGATAAAGTGGGGTTTATCCCAGGAATGCAAGTCTTCTTGAATATACACAAATCAATCAATGTGATGCACCACATTAACAAATTGAAGGAGGAAAACAATATGATCATCTCAATAGATGCAGAGAAAGCTTTTGACAAAATTTAACGCCCATTTATGATAAAAACTCTCCAGAAAGTAGGCATAGAGGGAACTTACCTCAACATAATAAAGGCCATATATGACAAACCCACAGCCAACACCATTCTCAATGGTGAAAAACTGAAACCATTTCCACTAAGATCAGGAACAAGACAAATTGTCCACTCCCACCACTATTATTCAACATAGTTTTGGAAGTTTTAGCCACAGCAGTCAGAGAAGAAAAAGAAATAAAAGGAACACAAATTGGAAAAGAAGAAGTAAAGCTGTCACTGTTTGCAGATGACATGATACTATTCATAGAGAATCCTAAAGATTCTACCAGAAAACTACTAAAGCTAATCAATGAATTTGATAAAGTAGCAGGATACAAAATTAATGCACAGCAATCTCTTGCATTCCTATACACTAATGATGAAAAATATGAAAGAGAAATTAAGGAAACACTCCCATTTACCACTGCAACAAAAAGAATAAAATATGTAGGAATTAACCTACCTAAGGGGACAAAAGACCTGTATGCAGAAAACTATAAGCCACTGATGAAAGAAATCAAAGATGATACAAACAGATGGAGAGATATACCATGTTCTTGGATTAGAAGAATCAACATTGTGAAAATGACTCTACTACCCAAAGCAATCTACAGATTCAATGCAATCCCTATCAAACTACCAGTGTCATTTTTCACAGAAATAGAACAAAAAATTTCACAATATGTATGGAAACACAAAAGACCCTGAATAGCCAAAGCAATCTTGAGAAAGAAAAACAGAGCTGGAGGAATCAGGCTCCCGGACTTCAGACTCTACTACAAAGCTAAAGTAATCAAGACAATACGGTACTGGCACAAAAACAGAAATATAAATCAATGGAACAGGATAGAAAGCCCAGAGATAAACCCACGCACATATGGTCATCTCATTTTTGATAAAGGAGGAAAGAATATACAATGGAGAATAGACAGCGTCTTCAATAAGTGGTGCCGGGAAAACTGGAAAGCTACATGTAAAAGAATGAAATTAGAACCCTCCCTAACACCATACACTAAAATAAACTCAAAATGGATTAAAGACCTAAATGTAAGGCTAGACACTATAAAACTCTTAGAGGAAAACATAGGCAGAACACTGTATGACATAAATCATAGCAAGATCCTTTTTGACCCACCTCCTAGAGAAATGGAAATAAAAACAAAAATAAACAAAGGGGACCTAATGAAACCGAAAAGCTTTTGCACAGCAAAGGATAAACAAGATGAAAAGACAGTCCTCAGAATGGGAGAAAATATTTGCAAAGGAAGCAACTGACAAAGGATTAATCTCCAGAATATAAAAGCAGCTCATGCAGCTCAATATCAAAAAAAAAACAACCCAATCTGAAAATGGGCAGAAGACCTAAATAGACATTTCTCCAAAGAAGATACACAGATTGCCAACAAACACATGAAAGAATGCTCAACATCTCTAATCATTAGAGAAATGCAAATCAAAACTACAGTGAGGTATCACCTCACACCAGTTAGAATGGCCATTATCAAAAAATCTAGAAACAATAAATGCTGGAGAGGGTGTGGAGAAAAGGGAACCCTCTTACACTGTTGGTATGAATGTAAATTGATATAACCACTATGGAGAACAGTATGGAGGTTCCTTAAAAAATTAAAAATAGAACTACCATATGACCCAGCAATCCCTCTACTGGGCACATACCCTGAGAAAACCATAACTGAAAAAGAGTCATGTACTACAATGTTCATTGCAGCTCTATTTACAATAGCCAGGACATGGACAACCTAAGTGTCCATTGACAGATGAATGGATAAAGATGTGGCACATATATACAGTGGAATATTACTCAGCCATAAAAAGAAATGAAATTGAGTTTTTGTAGTGAGGTGGGTGGACCTAGAGTCTGTGATACAGAGTGAACTAAGTCAGAAAGAGAAAAACAAATACCGTATGCTAACACACATATATATATATAGAATCTTAAAAAAAAAAGGTTCTGTAGAACCTAGGGGCAGCACAGGAATAAAGAAGCAGACGTAGAGAATGGACTTCAGGACATGGGGATACAGAATGGTAAACTGGGATGAAGTGAGAGAGTGGCAAGGACTTATATATACTACCAAATGTAAAATAGATAGCTAGTGGGAAGCAGCCGCATAGCACAGGGAGATCAGCTCTGTGACCACCTAGAGGGGTGGGATAAGGAGGGTAGGAGGGAGAAGAAAGAAGGAGGAGATATGGGGATATATATAGCTGATTCACTTTGTTATAAAGCAGAAACTAACCCACCATTGTAAAGCAATTATACTCCAATAAAGATGTTAAAAGAAAAAAGAAAAAAAGGGAGAGGGTTCAAATCAATAAAATGAGAAATGAAAAAGTTACAACTGACACCACAGAAATAGAAAGGATCATAATACAAGCAACTATATGCCAATAAAATGGACAATGTAGAAGAAATGGACAAATTCTTAGAAAGGTACAACCTTCCATGACTGAACCAGGAAGAAATAGAAAATATTAACAGACCATTCACAAGTAATGAAATTGAAACAGTGATTTTAAAAAATCCCAACAAACAAAACTTCAGGGCCAGATGGCTCCAGAGGTGAATTCTATAAAACATTTAGAGAAGAGCTAACACCTATCCTGAAACTCTTCAAGAAAACTGCAGAGGAAGGAACACTCCTAACCTCATTCTACGAGGCCACCATCACCCTGATACCAAAACCAGACAAAGATACCACAAAAAAAGAAAATTACAGGCCAATATCACTGATGAACATAGATGCAAAATACCTAACAAAATACTAGTAAACCGAATCCAACAATACATTAAAAGGATCAAACACCATGATAAAGTGGGATTTATCCCAGTGATGCAAGGATTCTTCAGTACCCATGAATCAATCAGTGTGATACACCAGATTAACAAATTGAAGAATAAAAACAATATGATCATCTCAATAGATGCAGAAAAAGCTTTTGACAAAATTCAACACCAATTTATGATAAAAACCCTCCAGAAAGTGGGAAGAGAGGGACTTACCTCAACATAATAAAGGCCATATGCAACAAACCCACAGCTAACATCATTCTCAATGGTGAAAAGCTGAAAGCATTTCCTCTAAGATCAGGAGGAAGACAAGGATGTCCACTCTCGCCACTTTTATTCAGCACAGTTTTGGAAGTCCTAGCCATGGCAATCAGAGAAGAAAAAGAAATAAAAGGAATCCAAGTAAGAAAAGAAGAGGTAAAACTGTCACTGTCCGCAGATAATATGATATCATACATAGAATGCTACCAGGAAACTAGAGCTCATCAATGAATTTGGTAAAGTTGCAGGATACAAAATTAAGACAGAAATCTCTTGCATTCCTTTACACTAACAATGAAAGATCAGAAAGAGAAATTAAGGAAATAATCCCATTTACCATCACATCAAGAAGAATACCTAGAAATAAACCCACCTAAGGAGGCAAAAGACCTGTACTCTGAAAACTAAGACGCTGATGAAAGAAACTGAAGATGACACAAACACATGGAAAGATATACCATGTACTTGGACTGGAAGAATCAATATCGTCAAAATGACTATTACTACCCAAGGCAACCTAAAGATTCAATGCAATATGTATCAAATTATCAATGGCATTTTTCACAGAATTAGAACAAAAATTTTAAAATATGTATGGAAACACAAAAGTCCCTGACAGCCAAAGCAATCCCGAGAAAGAAAAATGGAGCTGGAGGAATCAGGCTCCCTGGCTTCAGACTATACTACAAAGCTACAGTAATCAGGACAGTATGCTATGGGCACAAAAACAGAAATATAGATCAATGGAACAGGATAGAAAGCCCAGAAATAAACCCATCCACCTTTGGTCAATTAATCCACAACAAAGGAAGCAAGAATATACCATGGAGAAAAGACAGCCTCTTCAATAAGTGGTACTGGGAAAATTGGACAGCTACATGTAGAAGAATGAAATTAGAACATTCTCTAACACCATACACAAAAATAAACTCAAAATGGATTAAAGACCTAAATTTAAGGCCAGATACTATAAAACTTTTAGAGGAAAACATAGGCAGAATACTCTTTGACATAAATCTCAGCAGTATCATTTTGTATACACATCCTAGAGTAATGAAAATAAAACCAAAAATAAACAAATGGGACCTAATGAAACTTAAAAGCTTTTGCACAGCAAAGGAAGCCATAAATAGAACGAAAAGACAAGCCACAGAATGGGAGAAAATATTTGCAAGTGAAGCAACTGACAAGGGATTAATCTCCAAAATATACATATAGCTCATGCAGCTCTGTATCAGAAAAAACAAATAATCCAATCAAAAAATGTGCAGAAGATCTAAATAGACATTTCACCAAAGAAGACATACAGATGGCCAAAAAAGCACATGAACAGATGCTCAACATCACTAATTATTAGAGAAATGCAAGTCAAAACTACACTGAGGTTGGGGATTCCCTGGCAGTCCAGTGGTTAGGACTCAACAATTTCACTGCTGCTGCCCAGGTTGAATCCCTGGTCAGGGAACTAAGATGCAAGCTGCATGGTGGAAAACAAACAAACTATCAATACAATGAGGTATCACCTCACACCGGTCAGAATGGCCATCATCAAAAAGTCTACAAACAATATATGCTGGAGAAGGTGTGGAGAAAAGGGAACCCTCCTACACTGTTGGTGGGAATGTAAATTTGCACAACCACTATGGAGAACAGTATGAAGGTTCCTTAAAAAACTAAAAACACAGCTACCATATGATCCAGCAATCCCATTCCTGGGCATATATCCAGAGAAAACCATAATTCGAAAAGATATAAGCACCCCAATGTTCACTGCAGCACTATTTACAATAGCCAAGACATGGAAGCAACCTAGATGTCCATTGACAAAGGAATGGATAAAGAAGATGTGGCACATATATACAATGGAATATTAGTCAGCCATAAAAAAGAATGAAATAATGCCATTTGCAGCAATGTGGATGGACCTAGAGATTACCATGCTAAGTGAAATAAGTCAGAAGGAGAAAGATGAATATCATATATCACTTATATGTGGAATCTAAAAAAATTGATACAAACGAACCTATTTACAAAACAGAAACAGACTCATAGACTTCAAAATCAAATTTATGATTAACAAAGGTGAAATGTGGGCAGGGAGGAATAAATTAGGAGTTTGGGATTAACATATACACACTACTATATATAAAACAGATAATCAAAAAGGACCTACTATATGGCACAGGGAACCCTACTCAATATTCTGTAATAACCTATATGGGAAAAGAATCTGAAAAAGAATGGATATATGTAATGAATAACTGAATCACTTAGCTGTACGCCTGAAACTAACATAACATTGTAAATCAACTATACTCCAATATAAAATAAAAATTAAAAAATAAAATCATACATCAAATTTCAATAATATTTTACTATAATTAAATCAGTTACACTTCTCTCCTTAATTCGAGAGCCTTTTATTTTGTGCCCCTGCTAGTGTTTTGTCATTATAATACTTAAAAATAAAGAGTGTTATGTGACCAAAAATGTTTGGGAAATTCTGCACTAAACCATGTGCTTCTTGGGAGAGTATTCTGGGAAATGAATTCTGAAAAGATAAGTGGTATCCAACAACAGGTGGCCTGGATGTCATACAATGAAAATCAGTAAAAGATTTTAACAAGGGAAGTTCATGAATAGATTTTTTTGTAATGATAAGTCAACTGGTACTATGGGAAATTAATTATAGAAGGAGCTTTGCATCAATGTTACCCATAACTATTATGCATTTTACGTAATCTCTAATACAATCCATTATATAAAAGAAAAATATTAAAAATTAAAAAGTGTAAAAAGAGAAACCAGCTAGGATACATGCCTGGAAAATGTAAAGAGTCCCTAAAAGTTCATGTGAAAAGACAACTTAATAGAGGAATGCGCAAAAAGTGTAAACAGAAATTTCAAAAAAGAGAAAATCTGTAGAGCCAATAAATACATGGAAAGTGTATAATCTCCCCAGTCACCACTTTGGTACCTATGAGATATAGCAAAACTTTAAGTCTGAAACAATTCCAGAATGCTGAGAAGGATGTAAGCAATGGACATCCTCATATACTGCAAGTGAGAGTTTAAATTGATAATGATTTTGGAGAATAATTTGGAAATATTTAGCAAAGATAAAATCCAATCTACCAATTCTTCTCTTGGATATATCCTCTAGCAGCAGTTCTTAAAATTTCTGGCCCCAGGACCTTTCTTCTTTAAAAAAATATTTATTTATTTATTTATTTTAAAAAATATTTATTTATTTATTTACTGACTGTGTTGGGTGTCGGGTCTTAGTGGCCCTTCGTTGTGGTGTGTGGGCTTCTCTCTTGCTGTGGCACGGGCTCTAGAGTGCGTGGGCCCCATAGTTGCGCCACTCAGGCTCTCTAGTTGTGGTGTGCAGGCTTAGTTGCCCCACGGCATGTGGGATCTTAGTTCCCTGACCAGGGATCTAACTGGCGTCCCCTGCATTGCAAGATGGATTCTTTATCACTGGACCACCAGGGAAGTACCCCCAGGAACTTTTTAAACCTTGAAAAATCATTGAGGATACCAAAGACCTTTTGTTTATGTGAGTGATGTCTATATTAGAAAATAAAGCTGAGAAATTTAAAAATACATTTATTAAGTCATTTAAAAAGTAACAAGCCCATTACATGTTAACATGAATAATTTTTACAAAATAATTATATTTTCGAAAACAAAAATTTTAGTGATAAGAGTGGCATTATTTTACATTTCTGCAAATATCTTTAGGTCTAGCTTAATAGAAGACAGCTGGTGTTTGTTTCTATATTCAGTCTATAGTAGTATATTGTTTTGATTGAAGTATATGAAGAAAATAGACTCACAAAGAGATGGAATCAGAAAAGGGAGGAGTATTATAGTAGCCTTTTCAGATAATTGTGGCTCTTCTTGATACTATATTCCCAAACTTAATAAGTGGTAGTTTTTTTTTTAGTTTTTTTTTTTTTGCGGTACGCGGGCCTCTCACTGTTGTGGCCTCTCCCGTTGCGGAGCACAGGCTCCGGATGCGCAGGCTCAGCGGCCATGGCTCACGGGCCCAGCCGCTCCGCGGCATGTGGGATCCTCCCGGACAGGGGCACGAACCCGCGCTCCCTGCATCGGCAGGCGGGCTCTCGACCACTGCACCACCAGGGAAGCCCCAACAAGTGGTAGTTTTTTAAAGGTCAGTTGAAATTAGGAATTTGAAACATTATCAATGAACTTTTTATAATCTATTAAAATGTATGGTCTATCTTGTACTTTGGAAGGATTTTTTTACCCACAGGTCATTTTGTAATATTTTGTATTGGTCATTTAGAAAATATTGGTTTACCAAGTTATACAGATTTTCCAAGTGTTGATGTATTTAATTCCATTATACAACATAAAAAAAATCACTGTTCACTTCATCAGAGAAATCTTGAAACACTGAGAAGCTGTTAAGGTTACAACTGGATTCAAGTTTCAAAAATTCAAATTTTTGCTTGAAAACTCATGTCATTAATTTTGATAAAATGTCTGTCCCATACCTAAGACTGAAATAATCATGGTTTGTCTGCCAGTTGTTCTTTCAAATAAAAAATATTCCACGAAGAAAAATTATGGTTAATGTTGCAACTCAATTGTACAAGTGCTTTTCCTTGAGACACTGTTGCACTCGGACACACAACAGAAGTACTTTGTGCTTACTTGTGACATACAGGACACTAAATAGATGAGGATGTAAGAGCTGACATTTAATAAACTAATATTCTTAAGTGGTTTTTTTAAAACCCTAGTGTACAGTAGTAAAGAATACAATGACTGCTAGTGGTGCCACTGCCTTGGTTTGTGTAAGGCGCCAGTCATGTTGCCTACCATTGCTTTTACACCAGCAAATCTCAACACAATGGAAAAGGTAAATATATCTCTGTGTTATTATGACACTGGTTTTGACCTCATGCATTGCCTGAAAGGGTCTTGGGCCCATCAGGGGTCTGTGGACCATACTTTGAGAATAATCAGCCAAATAAGTATTTGACTTTGCACACAAAAACTCAATATGTTCATATTTTTTGTCATTGCAAAGACCAGAAGCAACCATCACCCAGAAGGATAAAAAAGTGAAACAATATGCAAGGGAATAATATATAGCACTGAAAATCGACTAGAGATAAAATATATCAAGATAGATAAGTCTCACAAACGTGAGACTTAAAAATAGAGAAAGATTCATGCAGTATCACACCATTTATGTAAAGTTTAAATATATAGAGTATGAAACAATGCTACGGTTATATATATATGTAGCAAACATGTGTAGAAATGCATTGGAATGATAATTACCAAATTCAGGACAGTAGTTACCTGTGTAAGGTAGGGAATGAATTACATTTGGGGAGGAGATACATAGAGAGTTTCAAATCCATTTGCAACGCTTTCTTCATAAGTACTGGTTGTAAGAGGTTCATTTTATTATTCTTTATAGGTCTTCCTATTTTGAATAATTTCATAATAAATAATAGCCTACCTACAATCACATCCTTTCAAATACTTGCTGTGGAGTTAAGCAGTCGTATAGGTGAAACATTACTATTGAAACTGCGGCATGCAGATATATAGGCATAGCTCAGAAATATTGCGTGTTTGATTCCAGACCACCACAACAAAACATTGTTTTGCAATATTGCAATAAAGTGAGTCTCAAGAAATTTTTGGTTTCCCAACGCATGTAAAAAGTTATATTTAGACTATACTGTAGTCTATTGAGTGTGCAATAGCATTAAGTCTAAAAAAACAACGTACAAACCTTAACTAAGGAATACTTTATTGCTAAAAAGTGCTAACTGTCATCTGAGCCTTCAGCAAGTTGTAATCTTTTTGCTGGCGGAGGGTCTTGCCTTGATGTTGATGCTGCTGACTGATCAGGGTGGCGGCTGCTGAAGGGTGGGTGGCTGTGACGATTCCTTGAAATAAGACAATGATGTTTGATGCATCAATTGATTCTTCCTTTCATGAACCACTTCTCTGTAGCCTGCAATGCTGTTCAATACCATTTTACCCACAGCAGAACTTTCAGAATTGGGAGTCAATCCTCTCACACCCTGCCGCTGCTATATCAACTAAGTTTATGTAATGTTTTAAAACTTTTGTTGTTATCTCAACAATCTTCATAGCATCTTTACCAGCAGTAGATTCCATCTCAAGAAACCACTTTCTTTGCTCATCCATAAGAAACTCCTCATCAATTAAAGTTTTATCATGAGATTGCAGCAATTCAGTCACAACTTCAGGTCTCACTTCCAATTTTAGTTCTCTTGCTATTTCCACCACATCTGCAGTTACTTCCTCCCCTGAAGTCTTGAACCCCTCAAAGTCATCCATGAGGGTTGGAATCAACTTCTTCCAAACTCCTGTTAATATTGTTATTTTGACATCTTCCCATGAATCATGAATGTTCTTAATGGCACGTAGAATGATTAATCTTTTCCAGAAGGTTGTCAATTAGCTTTGCTCAGATCCATCAGAGGAACCACTATCTATGGCAGCTATAGCACTATAAAATGTATTTTTTAACTGTTAAGTCTTGAAAGCCAAAATTATTCCTTGATTCATGGGCTGCAGAATGGATATTGTGTTTGCAAGCATGAATAAATCTCATTGTACATCTCCATCAGAGCTCATGGGTAACCAGGTGCGTTATCAGTGAGCAGTAATATTTTGAAAGGGTTTTTTTTTTTCTGAGCCGTAAGCCTCAACAGTGGGCTTAAAATATTCAGTAAATCATGTTGTTAACAGATGTGCTGTCATCTAGGTTTTATTTTTCCATTTATAGAGCAGAGTCAGAGTAGATTTAGCATAATTCTTAAGGGCCCTAGGATTTTCAGAATGGTAAATGAGCACTGGCTTCAATTTAAAATCACCAGCTGCATTAGCCCCTAACAAGAGAGTCAGCCTGTCCTTTGAAGCTTTGAAGCCAGGCATTGATTTCTCCTCTCAAGCTATGAAAGTCCTAGATGGCATCTCTTTCCTACATAAGGCTGTTTTGTTTACACTGAAGATCTGTTGTTTAGTGTAGCCACCTCCATTCAGCACTTGCTGCTTCACCCTGCACTTTTATGTCGTGGAGATGGCTTCTTTCCTTAAACCTCATTAACCAACCTCTGTTAGATTTCTTCTGCAGCTTCTTGATCTCTCTCAGCCTTCACAGAATTGAGGAGAATTAGGGCCTTGCTCAGGGTTAGGTATGGCTTAAGGGAATGTTGTGGTTGGTGTGATCTTCTGTCCAGACCATTACTACTTTCTCCATATCAGCAATGAGGCTGTTTTTCTTTCTTATCATTCATGTGTTCACTGGAGTAGCACTTTTAATTTCCTTCAAGAACTTTTCCTTTCCATTTACAATTTGGCTAACTGTTTGGTGCAAGAGGCCTAGCTTTTGGCCTGCCTCAGCTGTTGACATGCCTTCCTCACTAAGCTTAGTCATTTTTAGTGTTTGATTTACAGTGAGAGATGTGTGACTCTTTCACTTGAACACTTAGAGGTCATTGTAGGGTTACAGTTGGCTGAATTTCAATATTATTGTGCCTCAGGGAATAGGGAGGCCCAAGGAGAGGGAGAGAAATGGGGAAAGGCTGGTCAGCAGAGCAGTCAGAACACAAGCAGCATTTATCAATTAAGTTTGCGTCTGATACAGGCATAGTCTGTGGTGCCCCCAAACAATTACAATAGTAACAAAGATCACTGATCACAGATGACCATTACAAATATAATAATGAAAAAGTTTGAAATACTGCAAGCATTACCAAAATGGGACAAAGTCAGGAAGCGAGCAAATGCTGTTGAAAAAATGACTTGCTTGATGCAGGGTTGCCACAGACCTTCAATTTATAAAGAAAGGCAGTATTTGCGAAGCACAATAAGGTGAAGTGCAATAAAACGGGTACACCTGTAAAGTGTACAAACTTCACGGTAATGGTGTCATTCTCCCTAGTAACGCCAAAAAGATAGCTATATGGGGCTGCCTGTTTTCCTTAGAGGTAAGGACCACTCAAGCTCACTATTTAAATAGATTACCTTCAAGTCATTCATTCTCATTTACAGAAAGCATCTCTCCATCTCTCCTTGCAGGTATAAACCAAAAGAGTCTGCTCCCACAGCAATCCAGACAGTTTAGTGGCTTCATGTTTTCAGCATTCTCAGCAGCCACAGCTCTGTGGCATCTGCTGTTTTAATTCCATCTTCAGGGGGCTCCTTGCCCTCTTGAACTTTGTAATTGAAGTGGAAGTACTTTGCTCTGCTACCGTCACTGTAGCCTCAGCAGCCTTTGAACTTTCACCTTACTCAACACTGCCACCCCAAGCCTGTCCTTTCCAGGGATTTGAAATGTAAAACAAACTGCCTGGGCTTAGTGGTAACAGACACCAAAATAATCGTAATTTCCATAATGGCTTTTTCATTTTGGGAGACAACCTCAAGAGCAGGGCAACTGGTGAGGCCTTATCCCAAGTTAAATTAGTCTCTTGATGTATTTAGCGGCATTCCTTTTCTTTTTTTTTTTTTTTTTGCGGTACGCGGGCCTCTCACTGTTGTGGCCTCTCCCGTTACGGAGCACAGGCTCCGGATGCGCAGGCTCAGCGGCCATGGCTCACGGGCCCAGACGCTCCGCGGCATGTGGGATCTTCCCGGACCGGGGCACGAACCCGCGTCCCCTGCATCGGCAGGCGGATTCCCAACCACTGTGCCACCAGGGAAGCCCGCGACATTCCTTTTTAATGTATAATTCATTTTCTTGTTTTTTTCCCGTTGATTGTGGTCTCCAGGATGAATGCGGTTTTAATGCCTTCATCCAAATCAGGGGATAATTTCCCTAGGAGGGCTTTAACCACTTCAGAGATTTTCTGTCCAGGCGGGATATGCTTCCACTTGTCCTAAAAAAGTGTCCCCACAAACACTAGCAGGTTATCTGAAACTTCTTGCAGTCTAAGGCATGTGAGTAAAGTCTATTTTTCAGTCCTTGGTGGGACAGGTTCCTCTGTGTAGAGTTCCCATCTGGGGAGGTCTGACAGCAGTCTTTGGGTTATTTTTCAAGACCTTGGGGGAAGAGCTCTGTCTCCTTTTCTGGGGTTTTCATGAGCGCCATCTGTAGGCTTAAAGCATGTTCTGGTGGGACTCTGATGTCAAGCTATTCTGGTGAAAACCTTCAGGGTGAGGTCATCAGGAAGTTAATCAGCTCATTCCCCACTGTCAGTTTTACCCAGGGAGATCCTTTTGTGGAGAATTAGGCACTCAAGTCCAAGGGAGCTCCTGGGCCTCTTCAGAGGTTCCTTTCTTTCTACCATGAGAGGCTCTCGTCTTTTATTGCTCTTCTGTTTTAGCCTAGGCAACCTGCTTTCCACTGTTCCTCCTCCTTACAGTAAGCACATTGTTCCTTCCCCAATGGGGGCTTACCTCTCTTCCAGTTACTCGCCTCTGGGAATCCAGTGCCGCTGCCAAAAAAGTGGCATTTCCTTTTGCATCTTCTTTCTTCTGTTGTTGTTCCCTGTTAAACACTTTAAAAGCAACATCTACCAGTTGAGAAGGGTTCATTCCAAATGTCACATCTAATTTTTGCAACTTTCTCTTGATACCTGAGGCACTTTGCCCCAAAAGGTCAAATTTACCACTTTAATATTTTCAGGGGCCTCGGGATCTGCATTAGTATGATGTCTGTAGGCCTGATAAATCCTTTCCAAAATTCAGAGAGGTCTTTGTTTTGCTGAACTTCTTCAAAATCTTTTGCTTTGGTTTTCCTTTTCAAAGCTCTGCCAAGATGCACTAATAAGTAGTGCTCTAATAAGGGCCTTCTTCCCTTATGGGGGGGGGGGTGCCCAGTTTGGTTCAGCTGTGAGTGCTACCAAGTGGGCTTCAGGTGTAGAGGATCCTCCCTATAAGGAGGGTTGCGATCTTCCAACTAAAGAAGTCTGAGAAATCTAGCCGGCTGGTCGTTTGCATTTAGGCCCGCTACGAGATAATGGCACGAGAGAAATTGCACGAGAGAAATCCCGTCCTGAAATGAAATTGGGTGCCCTGTCGAGTCTTAGATGGCGATACCAGACCAAGTCCCTGTGCCAGAAACTAACACAGGATTTTCTAATCGATCCCTATAAGGAGGGGAAGCCCTGAGCCTCAGTGTCAGGAATTGGGGCTGTATAAGAATGGAAGGTGGTGGAAAGGGTGGATATATTGGCATAATGTCCAGAGCCTCTGGAACAGCTAGCTCAGCCAGAGGAGCTAAGGTTTGAAGCAACATATCCTCACTCTCACTTCCTTCTTTTTCTTATGTTTCCTGATAATAGTACAAATGCTTGCACATAAAGGATTTCACCATTCTTCCCTGCTTCTTCACAGAATAGCTATAGAGTTATTCAAAAGCCACTGTAAAACCATAGCTAGTAATTGATCATCTAACCATTAAAAGGATGCCTTTTTGCTTTGGCATCAACCAACTGGGATTACAATGCAATTGAACAGAATCTTGATTACCGCCGTGACAAACAATGTAAGATAATTAGTAAAATTATGACTGGCTTCACTTACCAGCATATACCAGAATTTTAGAAGTCCCATACAATTTCTAGAATGTGTATATTAATAACATTTACTCATATGATACAATCTAAGAAGTTTTATCTCCACTCATTTGATAATGCCTCCCACGCAGTTCAACACACCAAATAAGCCCAATTAGTTTAATATTCCTCTCTCTCAGATGGAGAGAAAACAAGTAATGTGAGGTGTTCCAGGAACCCTCCAGAAAGCCCCAGAGTTAGCCAGAGACCAAATGAAGCTCACTTAGAACTTGATCTTTGGGAATTTTGTCAAAAGTGTCAGAAAGTTTTAACCAGTGATAAAAGATCTCAATGGCAAATACAGATCACTTAAAAAAACTCACAATTACCAAAAGCAGTTCAATATTTTACGAAAACTTTGACCTCTTAGAGAACCAAATTCATGTTTTTTACCACTTTACCTTTAAGATTTATTTTCTTAATTAAGTTCAATCTTATTTTAGATCTTAGTTTAGTTTCAAGTTATGAAAATCTAGAGACACTATTCTAGATAGATATTCCTAAAACATTATTCCCATAGTTTACCCAAAACTCTTTACTTCATTTACCTCTATTTTATTTAATTAAAATCTTTTAGGAATAATAAGGTCTTATTTGATTTCTCATAAACCTAGGTATAATAAAAGTATTATACTTAAAGTTGATGACTCTAAAGATGTATCTGTATCAAACCAACAACCTTACGCTAACTGTAACACCAGATATTAATTCAATAGTGAATAGTTCCTAGATCACGTGAACCTGAAACTCATTCTGGCCATTTCTTTTATATTTGAGTATTTATATAAGAGCTTAATTTCCTTTAAGCAAATTAAATAGAGTTCTTTTACAAATTAATTTTGACAATCCCACACATCTATAAACACATGTACAAACACACAAACCTCATAGTTCCCATTCCAAAATTTTAACCATGAATTGGGTACAACAATGTAAAACCCATCAGTTGCAAAAGAGGCTGGATTCAAATTGGATTTCTGGCAGATGGGATAAATCAAGGTCACCCATCTAGATAGCTAAACCCTTTTTAACTAATATTTATGGAAAAGACACTTCTGTTTCTATTTATAGCTTCTGGTGATTTTCAAGTGGAACCTTTCTCTTCTTCCTCGGAATGCCCCACTCTTGGACAAGAACAGACAGTTTTTTTTCCTGTTCCTTTCCTCCATTTGACATCAGTAAAAGTTTTAAGTATCACAAAACTGATTTGGCTATAAATGGAGAAACAGTACCAAACAAAATGAAAAACCCAAAGAACAAACAGAAAATCCTAAATAAACCCTCAGGTTTGGTCTTGGCCTTTTACATATGCCAATGACACAGGAGACCATAAACGACGTAATTAACACAGCAAGGGTAGCAGTACATGGTGCACAGGGTGCAGAGATAACCCTGCCTAACCCTCCTGTGGAGATCCTAACAGGTATGGCAGCCATACATTGTTACAATAAAGTATCATCTTCCTCTCACCCATGGGGTCATAGCTGTAAGCAGATCCCTCATCCAAAATGCACCTTAGAGAACTTTCTTTAGGGATAGTTGAAACATTCTCCATTTTTAAAGACAGAAATTCAAGACAAACAAAACACAAACGGCACACACAATGCTAGCATCCAAAGAAACAAAAGAACTGGTTCACAAATCGGGTAAAAGACCAAAAACTCTTTCCTCTCTCCCACAAGGTAACCCACTCAAAAACAAAACAAATTGGCTTATTCCGGAGAAAAAGCCCCAAACAGAGGAAATAAAGTTTCCGGCTGTATACACTGGAGCAACTCACCCTACTGGATGGAGCCTGTTGGCTCCCAAATGTCGATTCCTTGCTCTAACTGCCAAGTGCTGCGGCAGCTGGTGCTGCTTGGGGGAACTTTGAAGAGAAGACCCTCAGGACAAGTGGTCCTGGCAGGTGCTAGGTCTACCTCCAAAATTCCCCAACTGGGACCGGCTAGCCACGAGCAGCAAGGCTCCTGGATGGCTCATCAAAATTTGGTACTGAGCCCTAGCTTGTACTGCTTGCCACACAACAGGCCAATAAACTGAGAGATGAGTTCCTGGGGCAAGGAACAGCGACTTTACTCAGAAACCCAGGAAAGTGAGAAGATGGTGGACTCGTGTCCCCAAAGAGCCATTTTGCCTGTGTTAGACTTCAGGCTTCTTCATGAAATTTAACTCTCAAATATGCCTTTCTATAAACTGTTTTATCCTGTTGCATCTGACCATGCTCCATTACTCTATTTTTATTTCAAAGACTAGATGTTGGATCTTTGTCAAAACTGGGGACTGTTAAATCTAAATTCACGTTTGGTATTGTTTCATTTATCATTTTCATTCATTGATAATACACAGTGATCATACATTTCTATAACACCAAGACAGAATAAAATAAATATAAGATGCATCTCTCATCCTTAATTATACCCCTCCCCCCCTCAAAATAAAAAGAATTTGGGTTTCTTTATACTAAAAGGGGAGGGAGTAAAGTCATACATTTCCTGGTTCCAGTCAGCTTCCGGAGGGTGTGTTAATTCTTCCTCCCTGCAGTCATTCACAGGTGGGCCTGGTTAGGATGTTTCCTGTGAGCTAAACAAAGGTATTTTAGCTTAATGCTCATTACCTGGAAGGCCAGGTTCCCAGAGATGGGCCATTATGTATAATTTAAGCTTATAGGCAACATCCCTTTAGTGATTAACTTGTAATAGAATACAAAAGGTTCTTCCCTATTACAATATTATATAAATAAATAATAGAGAATCCTAATTCCACTTGGAGGATCATTGTGAAAGGATGCTTGAAAGTTGTGCAGTCAATCCATTCCTCCACTCTAAAATGTATCCCTTAAAGAAGGTGTGGTACATATATACAATGGAATGCTCAGCCACAAAAAAGGAACAAAATAATGCCACTTGCATAAACATGGATGGATTGGAGGGTATTATGCTAAGTGAAATAAGTCAGACAGAGAACGACAAATACTGTATGATATCACTTTTATGTGGAATCTAAAATATGACACAAATGAACCTATCTATGAAACAGAAACAGACTCACAAACCCAGAGAACAGACTTCTGGTTGCCAAGGGGGGAGGGGGATGGGGGAGGGATGGATTGGGAGTTTTAGGTGGCAGATGCAAACTATTATATATAGAATGGATAGGCAACAAGGTCCTACTTTATAGCACAGGGAACTAAATTCAATATTCTGTGATAAACCATAACGGAAAAGAATATAAAAAAGAAGGTGTACGTATGTACAACTGAATCACTTTGCTGTTCAGCAGAAATTAACACAACATTGTAAATCAACTATACTTCAATAAAAAAATACATCCCTGACTTAATTACACCTTACCACATGCTGTCTGTCTGGAGCACATAGTTTGAGCCCCTCACCCAAATTACTTTTTTTTTTTTTCTATTTTTTTTTTTGCGGTACGCGGGCCTCTCACTGTTGTGGCCTCTCCCGTTGCGGAGCACAGGCTCCGGACACGCAGGCTCAGCGGCCATGGCTCACGGGCCCAGCCACTCCGCGGCATGTGGGATCTTCCCGGACCGGGGCATGAACCCGTGTCCCCTGCATCGGCAGGCGGACTCTCAACAACTGCGCCACTAGGGAAGCCCCCAAATTACTTTTATTTGTTCTATATACTAGTGTTGTGCTACTGGTTTTCACTGCAGAATATTATTTTGAAAAACATGATAACAGTCTATTAACCAATAAGCTTAAAAAAAATCTCTTGTTATTAATTTGATCTCCTGTAGACCCATTTTTGCCCTCCCCTCCCACCTCTACCTTCTCATTCAGACTTTAGGAGGTATCCATTGCCTCAGAAAAGGGATGTGAAAAGAAGTTAGAAGTAACAGTGAATTGTCAGCCTTTGAATTTCAGAATAAACTTCTGAGACTCAGAGCAGAGATAATACTTTGAGAAAACAGGGTTTTAAGTCTCTCAAGTCAGGATTTTGAGGTTAAAAATTTCATGACCATGAAGTACCTTGGATATGAACCTTGTTGCATAAATAATACATTTGAGAATACTGTGGGGAAGGGGGACTAGGAAAAACCTGAATAAATGGCGACTACTCCTAATTGGCTGAGTTTCCCCTGAACCGACTAAGATGACATTTTTTTCACCAGGTGAAATGGGATCCAGGGCTCAAGATATAAATTAAGTCTAATATAAAGTAATAAAGAAAATTACATTGTTCACACGTATGAAGTCACGAGGGTGTTTGTACCTTCACACATCTCGTGAAACATGCTCCTGCCCTGAGCGGGGACATATAGAGGCTATTGTTGCTATAGGGTTCTCATGGGGAGGCCTCACAGGAAAAAATTCTTGGGTCTCAGTATCAGGAATATTTTCTTCCTCTGGGCAAATGGTTTATTTTTAGTCTGGGAAACTGTGACTCATGGATCTGATTGAATGTCTCTCCTAATTTTGGCTGCATGGAAGCATGGAGTCAGCTCTGAACCCTACCTGCCTTTTGCAGTGGGCAGAACCTCACAGCATGCATTTCATCTGCTTACGTCATACTGGTGACTATTTTTTCTGCTCTATGCCTTTACTTACTTTCAATCTGGTTGGACTTTCTGGGAAGCGGACCTTGAGACAGAATTTATGGTGCAGGATGTTTACTAAGGAGTACCCTTAGAATCAACACCTATGGGAGGGAGTGGAGAAGAATCAAGATTGGGGAGGGGGAGAAGCTGTGCTTTAACGCAGCCCCAGTGATAGCCTCAGCTGACCCCATGGGGAGCTCTGGAGGTAGAATGGGCCCTCAGAGCTGTTCAAATTTGTGCTGGGGCACCAAGTTCTTCACTGGAGAAGGGCCTTGGTAATCCATCAGTCTGAATGTTTGTGTCCCCTAAAATTCATGTGTTGAAACCTAGTCTTCGAAGTGGTGGTGTTTGGAGGTGGAACCTAATTTGGGAGGTAATTAGGTGATGAGGGCATAGCCCTCATGAATGGGATCAGTGCCCTTATAAAAGAGACCCCAGAGAGCTCCCTCACCCCTCCTGCCATGTGAGGACACAGCAAGAAGATGGCCATCTGTGAACCAGAAGCGGGACCTCACCAGACACTGAAACTGCTGGCACCTTGGTCTTGGTTTTCCCAGCCTCCAGAACTGTGAGAAATAAATGGCTGTCATTTCTACGCTACCCAGTCTAGGGTAATTTGTTATAGCAGCCTGAACACACTAGGACAATCAGTGTCCACCACACTTATTTTTAAAATCTACTATAAATTTTTTAAAAACTCATAAATTATTTTTGGAACAAGGGCACAAATAAAATAAGTAGTTAAAAATAAGTGACCCCTTGGGCTTCCCTGGTGGCGCAGTGGTTGAGAGTCCGCCTGCCGATGCAGGAGACACGGGTTTGTGCCCCAGTCCGGGAAGATCCCACATGCCGCGGAGCGGCTGGGCCCGTGAGCCTATGGCCACTGAGCCTGTGCGTCTGGAGCCTGTGCTCCGCAATGGGAGAGGCCACAACAGTGAGAGGCCTGCGTACCGCAAAAAAAAGAAAAAACAAGTGACCCTGGGGACTTCTTTGGTGGTCCAGTGGTTAAGGCTCCATGCTTCCAGAACTGCAGGGGGCTCAGATTCAATACCTGGTTAGGTGACTCTGTCCTCATTCTTGCTTACTTATGTTATGTTGTCTCTTAACTTAACTTTGATCCTGAGTATTTGCATGCACTGTTCCCTAAGACTAGAATGAGCTCTCTCTTCTTTGACTGTGAGAGTGTGAAAGAACAGGTCTATAGTAGAAGAAAACTGGATTCCTTCTCCAAGGCCCAGAATGTTATCACCTCTTCGGTGGAGGGTTTGCTACCCCCTCCGAAGAGTCAGCTGCCTCCTTCTCTCTCTCTGCCAAGCCCCCAACATCCCACACTCATAATCCCTCCTCCACAGACAAGACTTGTCCTCAAATCTGACCCCTTTTGAGCATTCTCTTTATAGAACAGTGCCACCACCAATCCACTGGTGCCAGAATCTTGAGGGTGGGTTCCTATCTATCGCCAAGTCCTGTAATTTTTATTTTAAAAATATCTCTCTAGCCCTCCATTTCTATTTCCAGTGCCACTCCCTCCTTACAAGCTCTTATTATATCTCTTGCCTGTACTATCTTAGTAGCCCCCTGTCTTTCTCCCAGTGTCTATTCTTGCTGTCCCAGCAACCCATTCTCCACACAGAAGCTGGAGGACTTATAAAACTGTTCACCTAATCATGTCACCCTGTTTTAGGCCTGTCAATAGCTCTCCCTCTGGGCCTGCAAGACTTGCCCATATCCCCTGTCTCACCACCCTCATCAGTTTTCCTCTCCTCCCTGCTGTTTTCTGGACACACTGGCTTGTTTTTGATTCCTCCAATGGGCTGTGACGTTCTTCTCCCCATGGTCGTCTCTCACTGTGATCTCTCTTTCTGGTCTGCTTTTCCTTCACCTCTTCTGAAGACTAATAACTCCTGTTCATCCTTCAGATCTCAGGTCAGAAAACTCATCCTCCAGGAAGCTGTCCTTAAATTCCTAACTAGGTCAGCCCCCTCATTTCGTGATCTCTATCCATTGTGCTTTCGCGAAGTACTGGTCACGTGGCAATTTCATAATTAAGAAAAGACTTTAACATCTTTCTCTTCTACTAGAATATAAATTCCACAAAGGTTGGGATATCTTGATGACCTCAGCGTTCCCAATGCCTAACACAGGCCCTGAACATAAGAGGTGCTTTCTGTTTTGTTTTACATACTGGATAAATATGTACTTATTTACTGAGTTTCTTAAAGGCATGGACAATTTACTAGTCAATGTCCTGGCATAGTATCTGGCATATGTTGGATATGCAATACATGTTTGTTGGATGAATATCTTGAATCAACTACTTGAAGGGCTGTCTTGGGGAAGAGGAAGCAGACATTTCGTGTGGCTGCAGGAAAGAGAATTAAGACCAAAGGTTAGAAATTACCGAAAGGCAGAATTTTCCAAAAAGCAATCCAAAGGATGAGTAACCTAATAGGAATCACATAATAGGATGCTTTTGGGTTTTGGGATTATGGGAAATTTTTGTTGTATTTTATTTTAATAGTCCTTTTTTGTTTTCTGCACTTTCTACAATAAATATTATTTTTATAATCAGAAAATATTAATTTAAAAAACATGTGGACTGGTGATAAAGTAATGGATTCTCTGTCCCTAGAAGTGTTTGAACAGCTGGGAATGACACCTGCCAATGATGACAAGGAAGGGACTTCTCCGTGGTTGGGGCAGAGGAGGTTGGACCCTACGTGCTCTAAAGGGTCTTCTAACTCCAACACCCCATGATACTGTTAACTGAATGATAAGTGCTGAGCCCCCTTTCTTGGAAGAACTTGGCCTAGTTTACATGGCTGTCTTACATTCTGCCAGTGACTTCCTTACACTGGAAGCTCACAATGACAGTACTGGCTACAGTGGAATTTGATTTGTATTCACCTGAGGCTGATATAACAGGAGGGTTTCTGGACATTATAGTGATGTCAAGAACATGAATATATAGGTGAGGGATGTTTGTGTGGAAAAGCTTAAGATATCCCTCTATGAAATGTTTTAGTGAGTCCTGATTAAAATGTTCTCAAATCAGCACTTAAAGCACACATACCCTAAGGATTATACTTCATGGTTAATCTTTCAAGATAGACATTTCCAAACCGTGGTTTTGGTTAAATTAAAAAGATGGGCCTCCCTCTGATTTTTGTGTTTATGAGCTAGTTTGGGCAAACAGGATCATTGCTTTTCTCTCTTAACAGAAAAGACGTTTAGAACAATTCCTCCATATTACAATAGCTTTGAATTAAGAGGAATAGAATACTCCCAGAGGTTATCGGATGTGTAGGAGTGAATCTCAGTTAAGAACAGTGCAACACACACAAAGTTCTTCTGATTACATGAAATCCCGGCCTAATTACATAGATAGAGAGAGCGAGGGGGAAATCTAAGACAATGACATAATAAGACTGATTTCTACAAACTACATGTCAACATTGTTTTGCTGTCACAACTCCTGTGTAAAAGAATATGTGTATGTATATATGTATAAATGTGTACTATAATGACAAATCTGTATTATCCTGACATAAGTGGACTGGTAGTTAAAGAATAAAACAAGGCAAAAAAAGAATTCTAAAAGAATTCAAAAAAGAAAAATTAGAATTTACTATTATCTGTCTCCTCCCAAGTTTCCAGTGAGGTCTCATGGAGCACTTGTTATTTCTATTAACAAATAAGTTTGTCATTTGTTTGCGTACTTTCCACTTTTACATTACTTGAGTATTTTAGAACTCTTCTAGGTTCTCAGTACCAAAGTGAATTCTAATCATTTTATTGACTGAAAGACAAAGGAAGTGTATTTTCATTCTATTCGACGAAAGCTTTAAAAAGGTTTGTTCAAAAAGGCATCAGGAATTATGTAAACACAATGTGTCTGATTATCATCTTACAGAATAACGCACAAGACAGTTCCAGGATTTCTGGCTCCCCTCCCCATACCCCCAGAAAGTTTTTTCTTTGAAGTAGACAAGTTCAATATGTGCTGTGTTGGGGGTGTAGAATGAGAAGAATGTCAATATGGAAACTGCTCTGCGAGGCTGGGGTTCTCATGGCAGCACCCAGGAGCTCAGGCCTCCAGTGGAGCTGGTGGCCTGTCCCACCAAGAACAAAGCTGGAAGGACTTGTGTAACCTGGTAATAGAAGGACAGAGAAGAGGAGGTGGAAACCTGTCTCATCAAAGTGCACTGAATAGAAGCTTCCTTACCCAGGCAAGTACCTGGAAAAGCCCAGCCTTGGGGCCTGTCCTGATCTGCTATAGTTCATACAGTGGATCCATTCTACCCACTCTGCTCCTCCCTGGGTCCCCAGCTTCCAACTTGGCTCCAGGCCTTGCCTCCCTACTCTTGTCTCTGGCATGACTGACCTCTATAGGACTCATCTGGATATGCCTCCTCCTTCTTGGTCTGGATTCCTCTTCAGACACCATCCCAATTTACCCCCATGCTCCCCGATCTGTGACAGTGGATGACACACCACATGCCCCTACCCTCAGCCCTGCCATCTTAGTCCACTCCCTATGGAGCTTCCCTGCCAGGGCAGGGGACTTGGATAAAGGAGAGTACAGGAAGGGAGGCACAGAGGCACCAGAAACATGGCTTGTTGTGTGGACATTAGCTATTTCTATTTCCATCAAAACAGAGGGTGTGGTGGTTAATTTTATATGTCTACTTGACTGGCCCAAGGGGTGCCCAGATAGCTGGTAAAACTTATTTCTGGGTGTGTCTGTGAAGGTGTATCTGGAAGAGATTAGCACTTTGAATCAGTAGACTGAATAGCGATCCACCCTCACCAATGTGGGTGGGTCTCATCCAATCTATGGGGACCTGAATAGAACAAGGAGAACCCTGACTAATACAGAGGGTAAGCACGCACAGGAATGGCTGACCTCATACCTTTGAGAATGGGTGCATTTTGAAAGATTTTAAAATTTCTTATATTTGCCATATGATTTACTGTTCACAAAACTTTTACATACAGTTTTGAATACTGTGGAACCCTTAAATTAATACTTACTTTTGATCATTTATTTGCATTTTTTCTCCTATTATTTACCAGTTCTGAAATTGGGATGTGTCTTACAATCAGTGGTGTTTTGCAATCGTCATCCACCAAGAATGACTGTGACCACGTATCACTTGAACTTGGCCCCAGCTCTTTGTGTTGTAACTTCAGCTGAATTGTGTACATGGTTGACACTACATGTTTAGTATGTAAACTGCTGTTTAGTATGTCGTAACAAATTATAATATGATTTGACTTTGAAACAAAAATTTATCATGTACATAGAAAAGCACAGAAATAGAGGATTGGGATGAAATGTGACATTAGTGAACCAAAGAGCCATCATTGGAGTAATGATCACGGTTCCATATGGTCATGCAAAGCAACCACCAAGTGTTTTACCTAAGTAAGGAAGATATCAACACGTAATAAAGCCATGTTTCACTGTGTTGCTGAAATAGATACCAATCTATAGAATTACCTATCACATAACATGCAAAGTACCTAAAGTCAGAAAAAAATTGCTAAATCCCTCAGAATAGATAAAAGACATTTTGGTAAAACACTACTCATTGGACTGTTATTAAGGTATTGCATCATAATTTCATTGGTAGGATTTCTTTTTTCCATAGTGGTAGATAAAAAAATGGAGTGTTATTACCAAGCACCTATTAAGATAAAGGTTCTCTGCTGGAGGCTTTTACATGACATTTAATCCTCATAACAGTTGTACTCCATAGATAATATTATCCCCAACCCAGAGATGAGAGAGGAGTGATTTTCTCAGGTTGGTAATTCAGTGTGGGTAGAAGTAGGACTCGAATCCTCATGTGTCCATGCCCAAATCCTGTGCTGCTTTCTCCAGACTCCACTGCCTGGGGAGAACTCTCCCTGATTTTCCAACCCCTTTGTCCTTCAGAAGCATCCCTGGGGAGGAACCCCCCCCCATCCCCAAGGGGTCTATACCCTGGTGCTATTCTGGAACAAGACAACATCTTGGGTTTTTCATCTAAAAACTTAGTTAGCTTTTGGGAACTAGAAATCCTGACTGGGGCATCTGTGGTATTTACTTCTCTGCAACGCACCCTGAATTTATCTCACATATTCTCTTGCCTCATCTCAGAACTGTTTCCTAAAATGGGGAATGTTTTTTCAACCAGGTAATCTATATTTATGTTTAAGAATAAGTCGTAATAAATAAGCCCCAAAGTAGGCACACTGAAGATGACCCAGTAAATGTCCTTCAACATCACCAGCCAAGGATTTTCTAGAAAACCTAGTGTTAGAAAAATATTGAATATTTATTTTTACCAAACTCCAGGTTCTCAAGAAGTAACCAGATGGGAGTCTCACACATAAACATTTATGTTTCCACAGCTATCTGGGAGGAAAAAAGAGTCAAAATGAAGTAAAAATGAAAACCACTTGAATTTCTGTCTATGATTATAATTGTATTCATACCAACATATTTAAAGGTTTAAACATGTTTAGAAAAGTGGTTTCTTCGTAGGTCGGGATCAGCAACAGCAGCTCTCTTGGGAAAGGCCAATCTGTGGTAAGCCAGCTGGCCACAGGGGTGCAAGTGCCAGAAATATCAGTGGGAAGACAATGATTCTAAAATGCCTAGTGTGGTGCTGAACTCAGGAAAATCTGCCTGCATTTGGAATTACTGCATCATGGAATGTAACCAGAAAGATCAGTCTTTACATTTCATGTATTTACTTCTTTTTAGAACTGGTTCAAAGGCTCTGAGAGCTGTGCTTTAAACTAGAGGCATCTAGTTAATTAAACCACAAAAATAATTCTTTTCCTCCAAATTGAGTTCGTAGGGCCATTCTCTTCTCTTTTTAAGACAAGCATTCAGTGAAAACAGAATCAGGACGTAACCGGTGTTTTACTGTAATCCCTCTTCTGTGAAAGGTTTGAGCACATTACTGGCATTTAAATTATTAATAATATAGTGTCACTTACTACTCTATTTGTCTGTTACCAATTTTTCCTAATTGATGAAACCATCTAGGGTTACTCACTGACTCTTAAGAATGAGCTGGCAGATTTAAAAACACTATTTAGAGAATTATTTATGACTATGCGTATTCTCACCCTTTTCCAGCCCAACTTCATAGAAGGAGATGTCCCTCTAGTCCAAGGTGAATCACTTATCTAGACTCTGAATGTATACATTAAAATTAAATTTACCACCTGTCTCACCTCTCAAACTGTTGCTTTGGAATTTTCTATCTCAATGAATGCTATCATCATGCATCAAGCTTCCCCAAAGCACCTTGGAGTCATCAGACTCCTTCCTTCCCATTTTTATACCCCAGCTCCATCCAATCCACTAGTGTCCTGTCCATTTTATTAATTCAATATTTTTCCTGCATTTCCATTTCCCTCTATCTCCTCTGCTACTACATCGGTCCTCACTACCTTCCAAGGACCTCCCAAATCACCTCCCTGCTACAATCCATTCTCTATACCATGATCAAAATTATTTCTCTAAATGCAAATCTTAAAACCTTTCAATATGTTTTACCATCTTAAGGAAAAAATTCAAAATCCTTAGCATGGAACCAAGCCCTTCATGCTATGGCCCTGCAGGCCTTTCCAGCATCATTCTGCACCATCTCCCAACAAGTCCCTTATGTTCCAATCCCAGGCGAGGACTTGCTGTTTTGCAAGTAGACCATGTTCCCTCTTCCTCCTTCACCTCTGCAAGGCGGTTCCCTCTACTGGCCATTTGCTCCTTGTCTGCCCATGACACTCCTACTAGTTCTTTAAGACAAGCTCATTCTCTAACACCTCTGGGGAACAGTAAGGGAGCCCAAGCTGAGTTCAAAGTCACTTACAGTGGTGCCTTCTCCTATGTTTCCTCAGGACCCTGTGCATACTTCCGTCAAGGCACTTGCCACATAGCATTTCAATTTTTGTTGTACATGTCCATCTCCTCCACTACACTGTAAACTCCTTGAAGGGAAGAGCTGGATCTTTTATTTTTCTATCTCCAGGCCAACCATGGTACCTGTTTCTTGGTAGCTGCTCCATAAATTGCTGTGGAAAAAAGGAGTTTTAATCGTTTTCCTTCATTTCCGGAAACTTTGCTCAAGCAAAGTTATTCTTCCTCTTTCTTTCTGTGTTTTAAACTTCTTTCCCTTAAGTCTAATGCATCCTTAAAGCAAACAACAAAAAACACTTTCTCCATCTTAGCCCCACATTACTGAAAAGAGAGTTCAATTATTGCTTTAAACTCTTAATCTCCTGTTGATTCTTCAGTCCACTGAAATTGACTTTCACCTCATCACTCCAATGAAATTGTTCTTGCCAATGACACCAACTGCTTCTTGGTTGCAAAAGTCATTCTTTATCTTAAGTGATTACTCTTCAGGATTTCACATGGCTGATCTCTCTCTTTTCCTTGAAAACCTTGGTGCTTGTGACATTATTTCCTCTGGTTTATAACATCTCTGAACACTAATCAGCCCCCTTGCTTAAATCCTGGGTGTCCCAAGGAAGCCCTTATTAATTCTTTTGTCTTATTCTCCCTGAGTAATTTCATCTTATCCCACATTTTCAGCAACCATCTATTTATATGATGAGGCCCAATTTTCACATTCCAAATTCTATTTCCAACTTCTAAGAACTTCTACGATTCACAATACTCTCAAACTTTATGTTAAAACTTAAAATTGAATTGTTTCCTTCCCCAAACTTGGTTTCTTTTATATTTCCTATCCTAGTGAGTTAGCAGTAGAGTCAGGGTAGAATTCAGGGTATTGACTACTTATAATCCTTCTCCATGTTTCTATACTAGACTATGTTTAATAAATTTCAAAGAAAAAAATCAACCTGTATGTGCATTGCAAGTAAGCTTTTGTATTAGTTATCTATTGCTACATAACAAATTACCACACACTTAACAGCTTAAAACAGCACTTGTTTATTATCTCCAAGTATCCATGGATCAGGAGTCCAAGCATGGCTTAGCTGGGTCCTCTGCTCAAGGTTTCACAAAGCTGCAATCAAGGTGTTGGCTGGAAATGGGGCTTTATCTGAGGCTCAGGATCCTCTTCCAAGCGGCTCACCTAT
This sequence comes from Monodon monoceros, assembly GCF_005190385.1. Taxonomy (NCBI): domain Eukaryota; kingdom Metazoa; phylum Chordata; class Mammalia; order Artiodactyla; family Monodontidae; genus Monodon; species Monodon monoceros. The sequence continues at coordinate 106,708,362 of NW_021703767.1, read as the reverse complement.
TGTGGCAAAATTCATTTCCTTGAAGCTGTAGAACTTGTGGCAGCTTATTCAAGGCCAGTGGGAGGGACTCTGACTTGCTCACCCTCTTTCAAAGGGCTCAGCTGATTAGGTCAGGCCCACCCAGGATCATATCCTCTCAATTAACTCAAAGTCAGCTGATTAAGGACCTTAATTATATCTGGAAAATTTCCTTCATCTTTGCCATGTAATGTAACATAATCATGGTAGAGACTATCCTATCCCTTTTGCCATATTCTATTAGTTAGAAGCAAGTTATAGGTCCCACCACACTCAGGGTGAGGAGGTTATACCAGGGTTTGGGTCACTGGAAGTCATTCTAGAATTCTGCCTACTACAGCTTAATTTTTTTTTTTAATTATGGGTAATGGCAAAAACCAATAAATGTTTGTAATTTGGAGATATTAAAGTGTTGAATACAAAGAAGAAACATATAGAACTTTAAAATCTCAAAGTTTAATGGGAATGACACATATTTTGAAGATGGGAAAATGGTTTTCTGTGCTTATCCTGGCTTACACTTACTGCCTTGGGCAGGAGAAATATCCAAGTATCTAAACTTTAGATCATATTATATGAACCTAAAAGGAATAATCAAATAAGTAGTTTGAAGGACATTTAATTACATAATTGGCTTAACTTGAGAACCATTTTACAAAGTGTTAGCCTCACTTGTATTAGGAGAGGATAAATGTAATTATATTTCCGTAAGTAAGTTATATGGTTTTCCTCAGTGTTCATCGATTTGACTTTTCCTTGTAGGTTTTTTTTTCTTTTAATACTTTTTTTTTTCTTTTTGCGGTACGCGGGCCTCTCACTGTTGTGGCCTCTCCTGTTGCGGAGCACAGGCTTCGGACGCACAGACTCAGCGGCCATGGCTCATGGGCCCAGCCGCTCCGCGGCATGTGGGATCTTCCTGGACCGGGACTCGAACCCGTGTCCCCTGCATCGGCAGGCAGACTCTCAACCACTGTGCCACCAGGGAAGCCCCTTCTTTTAATACTTTTGACAGATTATTTTTCATCAGAAGTACGTAATCTTCCCTTAGGATAGGTAGTTCAGGTATCTTTTAAAGTTGTTTTCTTACAATGTACAATAACATGTCTATGGAAGTTTCTAGATCCCTACTCTCCCCTTTCTGGCTTCATACCATCCATAGCTCCTTTTCCCATATGCCTCACACAGCTGTTCTGGAGTTAATGCAAATGCCATGTGGATCTGAAATGTACTCAGGATCTTGCCACTTTTAGGTCCTGCTTCTTGGGGAAAACTGCTCCATTGGTACTTAATAAAAAACAGCATGACATGGTGAATTTATCTCTTTTTCCTGACATTGGCAATGACAGTGCAATGCCCATTGTATACAACTGGTGTGAGGTCGGCTTGCAAATCCCTACAGATATGTGGTTACTTCCCTACTTTCCCTCTCTTTTGCTTGGGCAACTGCCACATTGATGCACTGGAGCCACTCTTCTGCATTCTTCTCATCCTTGGCCTTGAAAACATAGCTTTTATTGTCTGTGAAGATTTCGAAAGCCCGAGGGAGAGAGCGGTCCCTGCGTTTCTTGGCCACAACTTTCACACTCTGTACTTTGCTGAGTTCTATTGGTGAGTCATCAGGATCATCTTTCTGAAATGCATGGGAAGGAAAGAACATGAGCTAGCTTTCAATAGTATGGAAAGATCTCTGGCTTCTGGAGAATTTTCTAAGAGGATCAGAATCCTTTCACTTCATGTGGCTTAAGACCTTTGTTATTTTGGGTGCTAAAGCCTCAAAGAGTCATTAGAGCAAACGAAGGAGTGAGCAACTGGCTTTTTGTTGTACTATCTAGGGTTGAAACAAAATAGCCAATTTATAGAAAATTATTATACAGTGGGATTGGGAAAAATGCTTGATTCATATTTCTTTGACTTTATGTCATTTTCTACTGACATTAACACTGTATTAATAGAGCAAAATGCAGCAGTACAATTTGGGGTAATATTAACTCAGAATCTGAGATAATTTTACAGGCTTGACATTTAATTTTCTTTTGTGTTACCTCTGAGAAAGAGGTATTAATTGAACAAACAGGGTTCTAATGTTTAAGTCGAAGAAACTGTTTTTGAAAGTCTCTTGAGCTTTGGAAGCATGATTTGTCCACAAGCATTAAGGGAAGGAATATTTAATGACGTTACATTTTCTTTGCATTAAAGCAGATGCTCAAGGATCTCTCTAACACCAGAGTCATCATGATGGGCTAGCATGAATATTTTTAAGGAGTCAGATACTTCCTTAAAGCAATTTCAGGTCTTTAATATTCCTGAGCCCATTCTGTCCACTGGAGAATGCACCTGTGTTTGAGAATCTTGCCTACCCTCCTTTCCCATCTCCCTTTCACAATCACCCTTCTCTCACTTTGCAGTGGAAAGGCATCTTTTCCACTCATCCTAAACTTTCTATGGTGTATTGTCCACCTTGGAGAAATCTCAGGAGCATCAAACAAAAAGAGTAATTCAAAATACTGATGTCAGCAGAAGAGAGAGTCCAGAAATAAACCCACCTATGGTTAATTAATCTTGAACAAAGGAGGCAAGAATATACAATGGGAAAAAGACAGTCTCTTCAGAAAGTGGTGTTGGGAAAGTTGGACAGCTGCATGTAAGTCAATGAAGTTAGAACACACCCTCATACCACACACAAAAATAAACTCAAAATTGAGTAAAGACTTAAACATAAGACATGACACAATAGACCTCTTAGAAGAGACCATAGGCAAAACATTCTCTGACATAAATAGTACCAATGTTTTCTTAGGTCAGTCTCCCAAGGCAACAGAAGTAAAAACAAAGTAAACAAATGAAACCTAATCAAACTTACAAGCTTTTGCACAGCAAAAGAAACCATAAACAAAACGAAAAGACAAACTGCAGAATGGGATAAAATATTTGCAAATGATGCAGCTGACAAGGGCTTAATTTCCAAAATATGCATACAGCTCATACAACTCAACAACAAAAAAACAAACAACCCAATGGAAAAATGGGCGGAAGACCTAAATAGACATTTCTCCAAAGAAAAAATACAGATGGCCAATAGGCACATGAAAAGATGCTCAACATCGCTAATTATTAGAGAAATGCAAATCAAAACTGTAATAAGGTACCACCTCACACCAGTCGGAATGGCCATCATTAAAAAGTCTACAAATAACAAAATGCTGGAGAGGGTGTGGAGAAAAGGGAACCCTCCTACACTGTTGGTGGGAATGTAAGTTGGTGCAGCCACTGTGGAAACAGTACGGATATTCCTCAGAAAACTAAAAATAGAATTACCATATGATTCAGCAATCCCACTCCTGGGCATATATCTGGACAAAACTGTAATTCATAAAGATACATGCAACCCTATGTTCATAGCAGCACTATTCACAATAGCCAAGACATGGAAACAACCTAAATGTCCATCAACAGATGAATGGATAAGGAAGATGTGGTACATATATACAATGGACTATTACTCAGCCACAACTACCAAGCTCACGCACCACGACTACTGAAGCCCGCGTGCTTAGAGCCCATGCTCTGCAAAAAGAGAAGCCACTGCAATGAGAAGCCCACACACCGCAACGAAGAGTAGCCCCCGCTCACCGCAACTAGAGAAAGCCTGTGCACAGCAACGAAGACCCAGTGCAGCCAAAAAAAAAAAAAGAAAAGAAAAGTGAAAAATAAGGCACTATAGTCTTTTAGTTCTTACTTTAAAATGCACATTTTCCTCATTTACAAGAAAATCCCTTTATGATGTGGCTGAAGCTTCAGCGGGACTGCTGACCACTGCATGGTTACTGTCTCCCTGGGGATGAGAGGGATTTTGCTGTGGTCTTCACGCTACATTATATTATTTCCTAATATTTGAGCCAAATGTTCTGTCATATTTCTGGAATGTCAAACCATTATTTCCTGATAAAGATGTCAAATAAGTTAGCCAATTATACAATAGCTTATTCTCTAAACTTTATTAAAAAGCTCCGAATCAAGAAGTATAAAGGTCATTATTTGAGTTCAGGAAAAACATTCTTATGCACTAACTCTACTTTGTTAATGCATAAGAGGGATCTGAAAAATCACTACATCTTAACTTCTATTCTGATTTCTTTAATAAAGACAGGAAATTCAAATGGTCATTTTAAACACTTTAAAAATGCTTCAGTGTGAACCTATGCTAAAAAAATGTTTCCTTAAACCGCCAATAACTTTTCAAATTGAACACACCATTATACTTCCCAGTTAAAAAGACCTTCAGCCCATCTGTATATTTTATAAAACACACAGATGAAGAAAGTAACATGAGTTCAAAATAGATGTCACCAAAATGTTCTTTTTCATTCAAAAAGTTAATGTGAAGTCTTATTAACTAAAAGCGCGTTGATCAGAATTTGTCATAATTCAGATACACCATACTTGATTCCTGTTGAGTAGTAAGTTCAAATAAATTTTGTAACGAGCACTCCAAAGATATAGTGCATGTGCTCTTAGTGAAATGTAATTTTTAAGTAATTTAACACTCTCATTAATTAATTCAGACACAGTTTGGTTTGCCTCTGACCCTGTATTTTAAGTGTACATGGGAAGCTGGACAGTGTACCCATTTAAGAACATGCCTTGGTGTCACATTGCCTGAGCCTAACTCCAGTTTTACCCTTTCGCACCTTACTGGCTCTAACCTTGGACAAGCCTATCAGTCTCTTTGTGCCTCAGTTTCTCCATCTATAAAATGGCAATAACAATAGTGCTGACCTCAAAGGATTGTTCCAAAGATAGATAGAGGCAATCCAGTGTGGCATGTGATAAGCTCTGTTAAGTTATTATTATTATATCTCAAAATGGTCAAGAAGTAGGTCAAAATTTCATGCTCTCTGATCTGTAATGAGTAGAGTTTAATGATAAATAAAACTGATTTGAAAAGAAAGGGATAACTTTGCATTGTTGATTGCAATAGAATATTATTTCACAAGTTTCCCACTGAAAATTCAGAATATGAATATTTACTGAGCATCCTACTTCAGATTGAAAATTATATTAAATGAATATTTATTAATTCTTTCAGAATTCTATTGTATTCATTAACTGAATATTAAATGAATGAAAGATAGTAATATTTTTCCCTAATCAGAATTGAATTTGGTTGACTACAAAAAGTACTTAAAATAAATCAGCCTTTTTTTCTTCCTCCCTGCCTACTGTCTCCTTCGTCAGGTCCCCACCTCCAAATATAACCTTCAATCCTAAAAGAAGTCAGAGTCAATGTCATAAGCCACACATTTATTTAGGTGATCCACAAGGAAACAGAAGGTATGGTATTCAAGTCGAGATCCCCGGGTACACCTTCTGTGGTTCGTCTTCTAAAACTTAAGTTAACCAAAAAACCCTCCCGTAATAAACTGAAGAGGTACAGTGAACCAACTAACATAGGAATGAACAGAGTAGACAGTCAAAGGGGCATATATAATAAAATGACACTGTAAAATGGAGAAGGAAAACATTATTGGCCTTTTAACTCAAGACAAAATGCCTAGCTGGCAGAGATCAAGACCTTAAAAATGCAAGTGTAAAAGATGGTAGGGGTACTTACAGACTTTCCTTTTTGAAACAGAAGTTGATTTCCAGCCAGTGTAAAATAGCGGGTTTTCCACCTTTTGATGAACTTCCATCTGACTTGCTTCTCTTTAAGTTTTCCTTCTATGAGAGGCTGGCCATCTTGATTTACAACTGTTGAAGGTAACAGAACGATCAAGCCATTTATTTTCCATTATTTATTTGGCAAGTGATCAAAAGTCAGAATTGTACAGTGAACCAGACCCAGTTAAGTGCATTTGGATAATGGGCTAACAAATTATGAATTTGGTTAACCTTCCCCCTTTGTCCCTAAAAGAATGCACAATTTAGATACGATAATGGGAAAGTGTTGAAAGCCCTCATCGAGATTTGCAAAAGGAACATAGTTCACGAAAAGAGCATTTGGTTAGCAGGTTTTTTTTGCGGTATGCGGGCCTCTCACTGTTGTGGCCCCTCCCGCTGCGGAGCACAGGCTCCGGACACGCAGGCCCAGCGGCCATGGCTCACGGGCCCAGCAGCTCCGCAGCACGTGGGATCCTCCCGGACCGGGGCACGAACCCGTGTCTCCTGCAACGGCAGGCAGACTCTCAACCACTGCGCCACCAGGGAAGCCCTGGTTAGCAGTTTTGTAAGGTTCATCCAGACATTCAGCTTTCTGTGCTTCCTAACTCCTTTGTTTCATGGTATTCTGTTCACGTGAACTGCTCAGAAATATAACTTTATAAATAATCATAAACCAAGTATATTTAGCTATTTGTCAGCAAAAGTCAATGTAGTGCTCCAAAAGATGTGTTTTTCTGAATCCTTAACAGCTGCAAAGGCAAACTTACCTAACTCTTTTGAACATGATTTTTCCACTCTGGTACACATACACTCTGTCTCCACTGTCCATATTTGAATCTTCACCTAGTTAAAAACTGATCGTTTCATGTTTCAACTCAAACGTTGCTTCCTCTGGGAGCCCTTTCCCAAACCCAGACTCGAGTGACTGTCTTCTATACGTTCTCAAAGCAACTGGCGTGTTTCTTTTCTATCAGGTATCATCATTTGTAGATGATTATTGGTATTTACCTTATTAATGTCTTTCTTTCCCATTCAACTGAAAGTTCCATGAGGGCAGGGTCTTTGCTTTGTTCGCTATTGTTACATCAGGCATCTAACCTAGTATGGAGTCTATAAATTGTTGTCGAATGAGTGAATGAATGGATTCATTTTACACTGAAGTAGAGTGTGTATGATTACACATAACCATAGAATTAGAAATCCGGTTACAATGTCAGAAGTTTAAATGTTGAACTGAAGAATTCCATTTGTTTTACCAACTACATAAGATTCACTCTTCAAATTTCAAAATCATGTGAACGCATCTGATTTCTGGGGAGTATGACAATATTTATTTATATACATTAATGTTCAATTTTCATAGCACCTTGAAAGTGATGAAATTTGTTCATCACTATGAAATTTGGACAGTACCTCTTTAACCATATGAACACAACCTATCCTTCCCATCTACCATTTCTCTTATCTAACGTAGGTAAAAAAATTACCTCAGACAGGGGATTTGTCCACCTTAACAGCACTGTTGGGTTAAGAATAATGCAATGTATAGTTTTTATAAACAAAGTTCTATTAAAGTTAATCTAGCTTTTTTCCCTTCTTGTCTGATGACTAGTCAATTGGATGTTCCATTATCAATCCCAAATTAAGGCTAATAACTGAAACAACATATGAAATATATTGTTAGATAGTGATAGGGTTATGATGAAGATAGAATAGAGAGTGAGTGACTTGGGGGTTGGTGCACATGCATTTAAGTGGTCAGGAAAGAGCTTGCATATTTGAGGTGGCATTTAATCTGAGGCTTCAGTGATGAGAAGTGTCCCCCATTTTCTGCGATGCTCCATGGTGGCTAGTACTAGGTATAGCAGAGGGTATGGAAAGCAGTCACTCAAGAATCATTGACAATCAATGTCAAGAAAATTATCTCAGTGTTCTGCTTTGCTTTACTAGGAATCATCTGATTTAGAGCTTTCTTAAAGCTAGTATGCTCTTTGCAAATTTAAATTTTCCATAAACACAGTGCTTGCTTCCTTTGTGCAGCAGGTAAAGCACTTAGGACACCATGTCTTCCCCACGTGCTACTGGTCCTAGAGGGCGGGTACAGCCTGCTTGCCCTGTGCTCACAGTGTCGGCCTGGGCTAGGGGTTCCATGAATGTCTGCTAACACGTGCTGTTGAGTCATGAAGAGTGCAGCAGCCTGTCTGGGAGGAGGAAGGGAAGGTCCAATGGAGTTCCAAGAGGAGAAAACAAACCAACAAGCAACTAAGTAACAACAAGGAAAAACCCAAGCCAAAAATAGGATTAATTTTTTTCTAAAACACCCATTTCCTATGCTTTCAAATTAGAAAAAAATGCTGATTTAATTGTAATGTTGAAGGATTTTTGAATAACAATTCAGAAGAGTTAGATTCGAGTCCTCTTAACCACTGATTTCTGCTCAGCGAAGAGGAAATAATAATCACTCCCACCTGCTTTACAAGGATGTTGAGAGATCAAAAATCAAAATAAAGAGATTTATGTGAGGACACTAGGTAAGTAGCAAAGAACTACTACCCCTGCCCCCCTCTTTTATTGAAGAACTTACTTCACCTTTTGTAACCACATTGCTGTCTTGCCATTTTTAATGGTAAGATGATTTAATATAATGCAATGTCATTTAATAACAGAATATTTTTCCAGTCTTTCTCCCATATTTACTCAAAGAAACATTTGAAATAGTCATGATATCTGAGCTGATTTGAAATCACTATTGGTTTAGGTAATATTTAAGCACATGTGTCCTTCTAGATCTGACATAGGGAATTAGCTACAAGAACTTCTCCTCAACATAGACCCAAATCTCAAGGCAGGTCCAAATGGTTCACTTTAAGTGTATGTGACGGAAGTCGCACTTGGCAAAATAGTTGAGGGAATTGTTTGAGACATGGAGTGGCTGGGATATCATACCCACATACCCACATGCCCACAATGACTGTGAGAGACACCAGAGAAAATGATAGGCTTACTGGAGAACAAAAGGATGAAGGATGATGGAGAAATGCTGCTAAGTGAAGACTTTTCACTGTAGCCCAGTGAAAGTGGATCCCAGGGGAAAAGTCCATGGAAAGGATTTTAGGAAGGAAATGTTAGAAGCACTTTAAACTAGCTGCATGTTAGGGCCTTAATTTAGGCATCAGAGTCAGCTTCAGATAATATGTAAAAACCAGGCTATTTGTAGCTGTAGGATTAATTTTAAAATAGTTTCAAAAGGCAAAAAAAAAAAAAAAAAAAAAAGACTTAAATTTTTTTCCAGTGGCTATCCCAGATCCTAAAATTTTTTTTTTTATAATTATGTCTGGCTTATGCGTGACTGGCCATGTGTCCTTTTAATAGGCTTATTGCCCATAGCATGTCCTGGTAAGCAATAATTCTCATATGATATTGCAGTCTCTTCATGGTCAAAACAGGGAACTAATTCTTTCTAAGGATGATCATATTCCACTTGAAAAATAACATGTGGAATGAGCCTATGAGGGAATGATTGTGTGTCTAAAACTATCTTGTTTGCACATAATGCATAAAGGATATTTAAATATTTTCTCTCTTGCCAATTAACACATAATTTCATTCAAAGCACCACAATTTGGCTAAGACATTCTTTACCAACCAGGATCTGTTCCTTTTTTAAATTATCAGTTGGCTGAAAAAACTATGGAATATTAAACTGAATTCTCTAGTGCAATTGGAACCCAAACTATTACCATGTTTATCAACTTAAAAGTCTTTTAGAATGCTAATACAAATGGTCATATATTAATTGTATTCCTTTTGTTCACCAAGGGTTGAAAATATTTATGTTGATAAAAGATGAAATTTGAAGGTGTTAGTCTTACTCAACACAAAGTTGGTGAATAAGAGTGAAATAATATCAGACCAGATACCTTAAAGCAAGAAAGAATATTCCTCTGTTGATCTACCAACGATATCCAGTCATCTCACACATAATTTTGAGCACAGATAAGCTGTAAGGCACTGTGTTTGGATCTGAGGGGGTCATAAAGCCCAGCTCAGAGAGAGCTTGAGTTTATCATCTTGTGGGGAGATAAAGCATTTTATGAATTTGACAACTCAGTGTAGAGTTTGGCAAGTGCCCCTGCAGAAGTAAAAGCCAAGCATTACAGAACTCAAAGAAAGGAAATTCTTCCAGCTGGGAGAGGGTGACATGGGGGCTGGGCCCCCGCTGAAGAAGGGAGAAAGGAACTTCTAGGAGGAGTACAGAGAAGGCCTGAGGTAACAAGTGGGACATGTGAGGGAAAGTGCATGAAAGAAAAAAACTTAAAGAAGCTGGAAGAATCAATGAACTCAGAAGCAAGTTCACTTCTTCTGCAAGTAAAGCAGTCACTTTGGTCAAAGTCATGAGCTGAAGGTGGGGGATCGGCAGGCGATTCAAGACTTTTTGGTGTAAGATCCAGGAAAGAGATTGGGTATCAAATAGTCATGGGGAGGCCATATTGGACTTCATTTGAAAGTTCTTCTGAAATCCCATTAGAAAGGACCTTGCTTTTCTTAAGGACCAAGGAGGGGCCTAGAGCCTGCGAAGGTCCAGCTAGCACAGACATGAAGCCTCACAGACCCCAGATGGGATCTGCTATGGATCAGGCATGGCTGCAGCAGGAAACGGGGGCACCTCAAGCTGGGCAACTGAGGGCAGTTAATAAAGGGACTACTTACACAGGTGTGGGCAAGGTGTAGGAAAAGCACCTTAGTACTCTGGGGCCAGGAGCCAGGAGGAGGCATAACACCCCTCTCTGGCTGAAGAGGAAAGCGAAGAGAACAGTTAGGACCCAGAAGGAGACCTGTATGCAAGAGCGCTGCCTGACAGGAGTTGTGGCTGTGGATTGAGGACACAGTCAACCTGCGGTGACCAAGCAGGGAGGGAGTCGGGAATAAATAAGCAGACCTCACTCTGCTCCCTCCCTCTGATCTCCTGCCAGAATGTAACTGAAAGCCAGAAGTAAGGAGAATGGAGCACCCTGGGAGGCACCTATTCTAAACTGGGTGTAGGAAGCAGAAAAGCTTCTTGGAGAAAATGTGTCTGAGCTGAATTCTGAAGGACAAGTAGCAGTGATGAAGGTGAAGTGAAGAAGGATATTCTGAAAAAAAAAACCCAAAACATATGCAAAGGGCTGAGGCCGACAGAGTGGGCATGAAATGCATTCTAGGAACTGTCACTCATTCTTTGTGATGGAACGTGGTGGGGCTTGGCAAACAAGAGATGTGATGTGAGATTCAAGAAGAGACTCATCCTGAAGATCCCTGGACATCGTGCAAAGTGGAAGCTAATACTTTGTAACATAACATCATAAAAAATAATAATTTCTGTAGTCATATAACCCCTTTATCTCAAGAGCACAAGAGCTCAATAATTCAAGGTCTCCACCTTGTTTTAAGATCTGTTGCAATTGTGAATATGTTTTTAGCCAATTATAATTTAGTTAAACATAGTGTGTTGAACGCCATGTTTACTCCTTACTATAATAAATCATACAGGGCTGTACCAAAGACTTTCTCTGGCCTAGGCCTAGGGCTGATGAGGTAAGGGCAGTGACTTTGGAGTCAGACCTCAGCTGAAGCCCAGAATCTGTTACTTTAACAGCTGACTTGTCTTGTGCAAGTTGTTTAACTTCACTGAGCTTCAATTTCCTCTTCTCCAAAGATGTCATGCTTAACAACAGGGCCACTGTGAATGGCTGTGCACTGCACAAAAACACTCAGCCAAGGGGTAAGTAGGGGCTGAAATTCGGCCCGAATTTTGCTGTTTAAGTCTACACCCCCAAGTGGACATCATCCACCATAAATAAAGGCACAAAAATGCTGTAAAGGTTAACAGTAGCCTTGCTTAACTAAGTCCTGGTACATAATAAGGGGTCAACAAATAGTAGCTACTATCATCATGATCATGACCATGATCATGACCATAAAATCATCATCATCTCTTACTGTGATGATGACCAGGTGGTTTTTATAAATACCATATCCTAATGACTCTAGGATAAAACCCATCTCCCTCCCTCCAATTAAGGATGTAATGAAACCTATACTATATTAAAGTGTTAGGAACAGTGAGAGAATTCAGAGTAAGACAGGAAATCCTTTTAAAGTCCAAGGACTGCAGGCTTTGAACTTGAGGTGTCACAAGCAATTCAGAGTCCCAAAGGGAGGTGAACTCTTCTGTTGTTGAGTAACAGATCCACTTGTTCACAAAGACTGCCATATTCAAGCTAATCCAATAGTGGATTGGGCTGCACTGGGAGCCTTTTCCACATCATTGGTGGTCGCTCCCTTTTATTCCAGAGTTCCTGCTTATTCTTATGACAGTAGGTGGTGACATGTCCCCCACCGTTAACTACTATTCACATTGTACCGAACTCTATCCATACCCAGAAGTTCCTTATATGTATGCTTTCTGGCTTACGCAACTTTTGTCTTGAAAATATTGCATTGTACAAGAATAATTAAGACGGTTGTGAATTTAATTTGTGATGTTCGAATTCTTAGATATTTTTTCTTGATTGTTAAAGACAAATACCTTCAAAAGAAGGCATATTCTGGAAGAAAAAACGTCAATCTCAAATACTTAGTTTTAAAAGAAGAACTGAGAAAAAGTATGTCTTTTAAAAACTTTTCCCTTGAAATGACTGCTTCTGGGAATTACAACTCCTGTACAGTCTGTGGGGAATTATTTTTTATGTATTGAGAGTCTCAACTTTACTTCAATTCCCTTCTATGGTTTTACTGATTTTCTTGTATGTGTGCCAGTTCTAATAAAGCCAACTCTAATTACAGAGGATATGCTTAAAGAGGGATAGAATCATTAAATGAGGAGGTCATAGGAGCCACATTTAGTAGGCTGAGCATCTGTGGTTTCTGAAATCACTGAGGATTGTAACAAATGGCATGTTTCGTATGAATATCCAGGCAGTGTTTTAGAAGCTCATATTTCCTTACAGTAGTAAATAAACGAGGAGCTATCATCCAGCATCCATTTTGTAACATCCTACAAGATGCGTGGGGTCCAAAAAAGGACAAACTCATTTTGACAGCAGCCCTTTGAGGGCACTTTCACATGTGCCGAATGGCTTCCTTTCTCAGTAATTTCATACCCATCAAAATGCAGTCTGCTTTCTAGGCTTCTCTATTAATCACTGAAATGTTGTTCTAAAAAAAGCCTCAGCACTACTCTTTTATAAGCTTGTAGAGCAGTGTTTCCCAAACTGTTCTGAGGGCCACCTACATCAGAATTACCTGCTGGCTTCTTAAAATGCACGCTACAAGGAACCACCCCAAACCTACTGAAGCAAAATTTTGGGGTAGGGTGAGGGACCCTGCGTTTTTAACAGGATCCCCAGGTTATTCTAACATAGCTCAGGAACTTCTAGGAAATGATAGTAGCTTCATGATAGATGACAGTAATAGGTCGTACAATACCCAAAATAGTAAAACTGCAAAACCAATAGTGGGAAGAAAATTGTTATGACCTTTCCATAAAATTAAAGAATAGGATAGCAGTATAAGATCACATGCATGTCCTTGGCTTAAGTTAATAGAGTTATAGAAGAAAATGTTCAGAATCAATGTTTGTGGAATTTGGCTTACTTATGGTGTCATCAGTGAAAGAAAAATTCTAAGGCCACTTGCCAAGAAGGTAACCTGCTCAGTAAGTTCTGAGCAGTAAGTATGGTCACCTTTGTGCCCTTATGGGAACCTATCAAAGAAGACTGGCCCAGACTTGCCCAGTAACGACTGATAGGGACCAATGGGAAAAGATCAGGGGTGGGAGAAATGAATGGAGAGAATTGCTCAACCTTATTCTTGAACTTTGAATAAAAAAGGGTTCCATACACACTTCCCATGTTGGTCCCATGCTGTCATCTCATTAATATGATGTCATGGATAGGTATTGCTGGCAACACCTGACCATAGGATTTTAGACAGTTTAAAATGCTGAGTGCTTTCCGGCATGGCCTTGACATTGTACAGCTTTCTTTGTATGGAAAAAAATAGATCTGACACACTTGTACCAGCTCTGTGATAAGGAGGGTCACCTTGTTTGGGCTGTACAAGTTGCACACGTTAGCCATTGTCCCACCTGCATGCATGTACATTCTTGGTGTTTAAGAGCATTCTAAGGTGTGCCTACACTGCTTTTGTGGAATTACTTAACACAATTTCCATCTGGTGTGGTTCAACACTTGGCCTCAAACCTTTTGGCAATAAATAGAAGTTTTACAATGTCTGCATTGGAAGCTTTATCTGTATCATATACACCATAACACTCTGTGAATCTGACATACATACATACACACACAATAACTACTCTCTGTTAAATAAAATGATCTCTCATAGTACCTTTGAGAAGAGCTTATTAAGAAAATACTGTTTATACAAAGAATACGTTTAGCACAAAAGATACACTGCAAATGTCATCATATGAATACCTTGTTTCTCTTACAATGAATTATTGTGAATTCATTAATTTGTTTTTTGTCACCACTTGCCTAAGAAAAATTTTACTAAAAATTTTTTGAGAAAATACAAAATTGGTCATTCATTTGTTTGGCAGGTATTTATTGAGTATCTACTGTGTGCTAGGGGCTGAGGATAGATGCATGAGGGGAACTCCCTCCATAGAACTTGTTTACTGCAGGAAGTAGACATTAATCAGATAATCACATGCAAAAGCCAACCAAATGAAAGAATAACAACAACAAAAAACAAGATGACAGGTATATCAAGTGTTATAGGGAGAGGCTCCGAAGTACTTTGAGGACCTTAGCATAAATCAGGAGGTTATAGAAAGGCAATGAATCTGAGTTGTAATGGGAAAGCTAAGATCTACATTAACTAGGTGATGAGGGGAGAAAGGGCACTCCTAGCAGAAGAACAGCAGATACAAAAGCATAGTGGCAGGAAGAAGTGAGGTGAGTATAAGAAACTGAAAGGAGTTCTTTCTGGGCAGAGCAGAGAGGAGCAGATGGCACTGGGGACAAGATGAGGCTGGAAAGGCTGGGAGAGAACGTTGCATGTGAAGCTCTCAGGCACATGGTATGGAGTTTGGTCTTTAAGCTAAGAGCTGTGGGAAGCCATGGTAAGGTTTTATGCAGAGAGTGGTCCCATCAGATTTGTGCCTCGAAGAGGTCATTCTGGCTGCAATGTGGGAAGGAGGCTGGAAGGTCCAAGTAGCACAGTCAAGAGGCTATTGCCATTATTTTAGGTCAGAGGTGATGGTAGTTTGCTTTAGGGCAATGGAGAGAGGTGGACAGAGTTGAGCACAGTTGAGAAGGTAAATCCACAATACTGGGTGATAGATTAGATAGGGGTAGGAGAGAGGGCAGTGGGTCTCTGACTGATGCATCAGAATGAGTGATGTTGTATTTACTGAAATGGGGAATGCTGGAAGAAAATCAAGTGTTGTTTGTTTTTTTTGGGGGGGGGAGGGGACAAGGGCGGGACCCTTATAAGTTTTAATTTAAATGAACTGAGTTTGAGATGCCTTTGAAGTACCAAGCAGGTGATGGGAGAAGTCAATCAGAGGAGGGGCCTGGACTGCAGATACACATTTGGGAGTTTTGTCATAGAAGAGGTTACTGAAGCCGCAGAAGCAGTGGAGATTGACAGAGGAGAGAGTTACAGTGAGGGGAAGAGAGGTGCTCTGACAATGAATAGGTGGATAGAGGAAGGGGGGCCTGGAAAGGAGGCTGAGAAGGAGTGTCTAGAGTAGGAGTGAGACCCAAGAAGTGCTGTCTCAGAAGGCAAAGCGAGAAATGTTTGAGGAAGGAGGAACTGGCCAACAGAATTGAATGCTGCTTAAGGCAAGTGACACAAGGACTGAACATACCCCGTGCCTGGGACCTGCGTGGCCTTAAATGACCACAGAGATAATGGGCTTAGAGGCCAGATTAGAGAGGGTTGAAGCAGGAGGAGAAGGAGGCAAGGAAATTCAGAGTGAGCAGTGACGGGACTCTTTTGGCTTTCAAGAGGAGGTGAGAGAGAGGCAGTAGGTAAAGGGAAAGGAGACGTTAAGCCAGTTGAAAGTGTTTAAAAGCCCATGGGAGTTAAAGTTGGAGGGAGACATTGAATAAAAAAGAGAGGAAGGGTAATCTACGCTGTGGAGTTCCTGAGAAGGTGGAAGGGACGAGATCCAAGGCAAAATGTGAGGTATTTGATGACTTCATTCTCAGTGGCCGCTAAATGCACTTTTATGTCTTTTACATAGAGGAGCTTGTGTCTGAAAAATAAATTTCATTCCTAATGTATTTGTATAGGTAGATAAAAAAGTAAGATTACTCTGAAAGGTGATGACTAGAGCTCTTTTAAAAGATATTAAGTTCTTTATTTTAGAAAACTACATAAAAATTCTTATGTCACTTCGAATCTGTAAAGTGGTAGAGACTGATTTATTCACTCTAGTCTGCCTTTCTAAAGCATGCTTCTCCTCCTCCATGGGTTGTCTTGACTCGGCTTGTTCTCTGAGTGTAAGAGGACACATTTCAGTGCCTGATGATTTGTTTGTGGGTAACCACAGAGCGATTCACGCTTTGCTGCAAGTAAACTTTCAGCCTGTCAAGATAAGATTGTTGTTGACCCAATGTGGAAAGGCAGAAGCATTAGGATAGTGACGCTGGTTGAAAAATGGAAATTAACCCCTGCCGGGTATTAGGCTACTGATCTTAGCTTATTTCTCATAGAGGCTCACAGGTTATTAGCAAGCTTACTATGAACTCTGTGTGTATTGAAACCGTTTAGTAAAATATTAAAATTGGGTAACCATATAGTGTTGAAACTTTGTACATAGCAACATTTTCTTCTTATAAAAGCTTACTTTGCAAAAGCTGCTATTTCAAGGTTTCAGTTTAGTAAGTTATTTTTTTTAATTTTGAGAAAGAATTAGATTTTAAAGTTGCATTTCAAAACAAATCTTATTTCTTCTATCATCATCCTATCACTTTACATGATCCATGAATTACTCCATCACCCATCTATATGCCAAATACTTGTTAAATGCTACCATGTGCCAGGTACTGGGTAGGGCATACAAAGAAAAATAATGGATGGTTTTTCCACCTCTAGTTTACTGTCTAGTGGGAGAGACTGATGGCAACGTGCTGTGTACACTACAGAAGGTGTGGGCAGAGAACGGAAAGGACAGAGAGGAGAGAGTTTATTCTGTTGGGGTGGTGTGTCCATGTATGCCAGTGTGTATGCACGTGTGTGTGTGTTTGTATGTGAGTTTGAGAGAGACAGAGACAGAGACAGAGAGAGAATGTGAGTGTGGGAAGGCTTAACAGAGAGGCATAGAACAGGGAGATGGGAAGAGGGGAAAGGGAAAAAGATTTCGGGATAAGGATAATAACTTATCTGAGTTGATGAGCATGTATTTATTTTGTCATTAACTAATTCAAAGTACCTTTGAACAACAGTCTGGGGTTCAGTCTTATGAACCGAGACATTAACAGTATATACGTGTGAAAATGTGATGTTATCCTGCCCAACCACTGTCCTGTTTTTGGCACTCCAACCACATTTAACATGGAAGACAACATGCTCACACACTGTGGTAGGAGGGAAGGCATCATAAGACAAACCCAGTCACTGCATAAATCCAAAGTGGGTTTTCTTTTGTCACCCTTAAAGTTCTGTGAAAGTTGGCACTAAAATTAAATGGAAAAGTTCCATACTAATGGACCCACAGGCTATTCATGTCTTATGAGTTCGGTCCTCAGAGGTCATTTAGCCCATTTTCTTTTTTTTTTCGCCGTGCGGCATGCAGGATCCCAGTTCCCTGACCAGTGATCGAACCTGTGACCCCTGCAGTGGAAGCACGGAGACTTAACCACTGGACCACCAGGGAAGTCCCTAGTCCATTTTCATGTTGGTGTCTGGAGTGGAAAGCCATCTAGCTCACGCTGAAGGTGTCCAGCAAAGGAGAGCCACACTGCTGTTACCAGTTTCTAGTGTCTGAAGAATATCTCCTGACAGAGGTCTTTCTTATCCTGATAGCATTTTGAAACCATCTCTATTTGTCCATGTGATATAATGGACAGCATGTTCTTATAGCACAAATGTTTGAAATCAAGTTCTAAAGAGGAATCATGATAGATGGTTGAAGTCTGTCTGAAAAAATGTTTTTCATTCTCTTTTATAACCTAAGGAGACCTCCTACAGACAATCACATTCAATATCTAAATATCCAGTGACTAAGAGAGTGATCACACTGGCGAGTGCTCAGATCTACAGAGGGAGACACAAGTGCCAAAACCAAGACATCTCTGAGTTGTTTTCTGTAGGGTGTAAGAACAAAGGCATCCCATGTGTCTCAAGAAACAAGAGTGAAAGTCACGATTTAGTTCCTCCTCTTCCTTTAAAAAAAACAATGTGACTGAATAGACAGCCAGATGTGTTCCAGGATGGTCCAGCTGATTAATTCTTACTGTTAACACGCACTAGCAGTTCCAGGACACAAGGATGACTGATAAAGGGATTTGTTTGGTTTTCCAGAAATAGATTCTGTTCTGTTTGATCTATTTGCTCAACCTCTATTCTCTCATTCATGTGGGGTAATGGGATTGGCAATAAACACCAACAAGCAAGTCTCTGAGGATTCTTGAGTTACTTCAGTGACTTTCTAACCTTCTACTCTGTACTTTTATAAAATGATTATCAGAAACTGAATCAGCAGTTGGAGGGATTGGAAATAGCTTCTACGTAACCATTTCCTACATGTAATCATTTCCCACACATTATCATACCAAAACCCCTGCTCATCTTTTGAGTAGATTAAGTCATCAGAGAGGTATCAGTAGATCACTCCTTGGTCTTTCCAATGCAATATAACATTATGAAATAATTGTTCTTGCAATTTTCAATATTCCATGTGCTTAACTTGGATTTGCCCTAGAGATTGAAATTTCAGGTTCAGGAATTAACCTGGATTAAAATCCTAGTTGTACCACTTAGTAGCTGTGTGACCTTGGAAAAAGTACTTAACCTCTCTCTGTGTTTCAGTTTCTTGATCTGTAAAATGGACTCAATAATGGTGAGAAAAATGCATGTAAGACTTAGCACATAGTTAGTATGATAAATGCCAGCAATTTATAATTTTAAGACCTTTACACTATGCTAGCATTTAGCTTCCTCTGACTTCACACCCAACTGGACAAAAAAATATTTTTCTGAATACCAAATAGTAAACTTCTGTGCATTTCTGTGTGTTGACGGTAGAGTTGATGGGAAGATGACTGGGAGTTGGCGGGGTGATGTGACTTTTACCCAAGGAGGAGAATGTCCTTAAAGTGACCGTGGAAGCCAGTTGATTTGCTGTCAATTTCTGGAGTCCCACAGTTTAGTTTACACATTATTAAGAAGGATTTATATTTCAGGATGACTTTCCTGATGTCTAACTGAAATTTTCTAATGGCCTCATTAGAAAATACTGGAACAACAAATATTTGAGAACATTGTACCATTTGCCAATACCTTAAAAAAAAAAAACCCAAATGCAATTTCTTCAGTCTTTTGTCCTAGGCACCAATCCTATCTCTTTAGATCCCTCCTCCCTGAGGCTGACAGGGCATCTGGGCCTTGCAGGAGCACTCACCAAACCAGAGCAGTAACAGGACTTGGGCACAGTACATCAGGAGCAAAGACAGGGAAGCAGACTCTGATGTATATACGGTGACTTCTCTCAAAGAGGAAAGAAGCACCAACCTCCATTTACCAGACCCAGAATGCAATGGGTATGGTATAGTGATGTACTTGATATTATTAACACATAATCACAATTTTGAAACATTTTAATATTCAAGATGTATTTGACTTTTCCATTTCTAAGTAATATTCATTCATTGACTCACTCAACAGGTATTTATTGCATGCTAAAAACATACAAGGAAGTATGTTAGATGTTTCCATATATGTCTTCTGGCCCTAACTGGATTATGAATCCTTTCAGAGCAGAGATATTGTACCTTATTCATATTTTATCCCAAGGCTCAGCCTGGAGAAGACATTCAACCAACACAACAAACGTGCATTTCATAAATGAAAAATGGGACCCAAGTACTATGCTAGCTGTGCATAACCAAATAACAAAATATTTATTCCTTGGAAAAAAAAAATTTTTTTTCCCAATATTTATGTCTTGATCACCTTTAAACTTACAATTTAAGCATAACATGAATGCAAATATCATCCCTATGAATAATATATGTGTCAGCAGTATTATGTTAGACCTTTCACTTAAATATATAATTTATATGCTATATAAAAATAAGAAAATTAGATCAACAACCTATATAAACTTTTCAGAGAGTCAAGAGTTTTTGGTGAAAATAATAATTTAAAATAGGATTTCTCTCAGATTCAAATCCCCTTTCATGGAGCAAAAGGAAATGAGAAAAGAAACCTAAGCACGCTAAGTTTTCGGCACCAAACGTTTTGATTCAGTATGTTCTGCTATAAAATATTTGGCCTTGTTTGAATTTTTATTGCTATATGTTCTCGGTCTATATTTAACTGTGAGAAACACAAATAAGAACGAGTGAATGTGCAAAATGTTCTTTTCAAGTTCATGGCAGTGAATTTGAGAAAACATATATTAAAGGAGCACTTTGTGGTTTTAACTTGCAGGCCCTTTCCTGAGCCTCCCTTGGCCAGATATGATTCAATGTTTATTGAACTAAGGTAAGGACTCAGCTTACTTGGAATGAAATTCTTAAGGGCCCCTCAGAGCCACCTCAGATAAGCACCTTACTTCGCCACGATCTCAAATAAGGTTTCTTTTATGCTTTGTCTTTTTCACAGGTGAAATAAGGTCTAATTAGCAAGTTTCATAATGGAGACATTCAGTTCCTCAATTCCTTCTTTGCTCAAATTAACTTTTTAAAAATTGGGGCGTTCATTCTGGCATCAACTCAGACTTGGTCTGTAATCATCCAGCAATGTGTGCCTCACGAAGGCTGCTATCCTTAATGCCAGCTTCTTCCACCCATACCATCTCTGTGGGGTAATACGTTTTAGTTGGTGCCTCTCTGAGAGCCCCTCACATTTCCATCTGCCCAAATAAACACATTTTTTTCCCGATTCAGTCTCAACTTCTTGGCTGAGCAAGAGGATAGACTTGCCACAATGGATGATCTTTAAGATGCACAAAATCCCCCAATTCAAGGAATGGGTACAGGTGGTATAATCAACGGCTCTCTAGAGGATGGTTCATCTACAAAGTGGTTTGTGTTCAACAGTGTTTTAATACCGTTCTCTTGGTCTAAACTGCAGTTCCTGAGCAGTGTCAGTGTTGAGAGCTCTATGCCTTCTAAGAGGGCACATTGGTGATAAAGTATTCTGTTCCCAAGGACAGCATAACTTTGTGAAGATTAGACTTTTTATCAACCTATTTCCACTGGTCAGACTGGGGCAAGCGTAACTGGGAGGGAGCATGGAGAGTTGGTTAAGAGCATGGGCTCTGGAGTCAGATTGAGTTCAAATCCAGACGCTGTTAACTTATTACCTGTGTGACCTCAGGCAGTTCCCAAATCCCTCTGTGCCTCAGGTGCCCCATCAGTAAAATGGAGATAATATTAGTACTAGCCTTATGAGATTACTGTGAAGGTTAATGAGATACTGACATGTTTAACATAGAGCTTGGCTCAGATTCACCAACAATGATTATTTTTTAGGCAAGGTCAGTAGACCAAGTTCCTTGGGCAGCAGAAAGGAAGGGAAGGGTAAATAACCAGCTATGAAGCTATTTCTCAAATAATTCCCTACTCTTTAAATGTCTCACTTTTCACCCAGTTCAATCATCAAGCACATATGTAAGGGAGGACTATGAGATGAGGAGGCCTGTGCAACCATTCACTCATTTAGTGTGGTCTCGTTTCCTTGGGCTTCTTGACAGGATGCTTGTTTTTCTCTAACCCTCAGGGTCATCGGGGTCGAAATGAAGAATGTTTTCAGGGCAAAATGGCCAGTACCACTCTCTCGATAGCCATATAATTGTAGGCATTGTTTCTCTTGCTCATTTCTCATTTATGTTTCTCTCCCTTTCAACATCCTCCCTTTTTCTCACTCCCACTTTGGTGAGATACCTTTCTCAGCATGAAGCAGAGGCAGTCAGGCACACCTCTGTGCATTATGCCAACTTAGGATGTTTATGCAAGAAGAAAGCCAACCAGAACGGTGGGGATCATGCATCCCTGTAAATCCCAGGGGCACAAGTGATTCTCAGCAGCCAGGGGAGGGAGGCTCTTACCAGTTGCTTTCTCAGGGTTGTTGCACATGAAGCATTGCCACGCTCCTGCTGCTTCGCTGAAGCCAAACACGTCAAAGAACCTCACTTCTTCCAGATGCAGCTGTACCTGGTCCAGATCCTGTTTCAGGAACACAAAGCACAAAGAACATAAGTGGGTCTGCCTGCCGCATAGCATTCTGAGAGGGGGAAAATGGGATATGGAAGCAGGACGTCCAGGGCTCAAATTCACTGCCAGGCACAAGGAGGGGGCATTGAGCAAACCTCTCTTGGCCCATTTTGGAACACAGCAGCCAGTTCAAACTCTCCCAGGGCAGTGCTCTTAAATGTGGAAGGCAGCGAGCATGGGCCCTAGGGCTGGGCGTCAGGTTGTGGGGAAGTGAAGTGGCCCAGAATTTTCTTACATCTAACAGCAGCTCCAGAATTTCTAAAAAGTTGGGGTATCCAAGTGGCAGTGTGGTTGAAAGGAATGCTTCTGGGGGACTTGTCTTTTATTTACACTTTACATAACATTGAGGATCAATTATTCATACCAAAAAATTATTTTTATTAGGTTGGCTTCACAGGGGGCTGATAGAAAATGTGTGAGAGGGTTTAATCCCTCAGCCCTTGGCTCCAGCCCTGTTTTAGTTTCATGCTTATCTTAAAAGTGGATGCAAATTTTGCATGCTAGTCCATTATATGGCTGCATTGGTTTTAATGGAAAATAATGCCTTAAATTACTTATCAGTAAATTAATTACCTTTTCCCCTCTAAATGGTTGAGTAGAATTGACACACCAAGAAGACCGCCCCTGTTTTATGTGCCCTGTGGCAACCTGCCAATGTGCTCCTGTTTAAGAGGCAGAGGAGGGAGGTTCCATTACACTGTAAATGGATGGAAAACTATTAGCTTAACCAAATTAAATAGCTCTACTATCCTCCTGAGGCTTTCCTATTATGTAAATGACTTATAGCCTCTGCTACAGAGTGGTCAGAATTGCACTCTTAAAAAGTTGCTTTCCTAGCAGGGATTTAATGTCTTTTCTAGCCTTGCACGTGCCCAGCTGATTTCTCTGTTTGTCGTCTATTGAGTTGTGATTTTATTTCCTTTCCTCTGGTCCACACACTCATCTTCTACCCATAGTAACGGCTCTTAGTATGCCCAAGAGCCAAAGGATGGAGGCATTGTTAGCCCTACTTACAGCGGATCTAAAATAGAGAATGATCAGGGGCTACCCAGATCCTACCTCAAAGTTCCCTGGGTCTGCCTTTCTTGACACAGGTGAGAAGTATGCTAAACTCTAAGCTCCTTGAGAGCAGAAACATATCTACTGCGTTCACAAGTTACAACCCCAGAATCTAGTCCAACATCAAGAATGGATGAGTATCATTGGTTTGCAGGCCCAGTGCAAAGTTTTCCAATGAACTATACAAACAGTATTATGAAAATTTAAAGTGAATTCTTTTTCAGGAACATTTACACTCACTGGAACAAAAACCCAATGAAGGCAGGGACTTTGTTTTATTGGCTGCTCTAATGTCAGCACTAAAAATAAGCAAGCATTAAATAAATATCTGTGGGATAAAGAAAGGCATAAACTGGGACTAGAAATGAATTCTTTTTAGCATCCTTTATTAAGACTGTTACGGCTTGTGTTCTGGGATTGGACATTTTGGAGGCTCAAAATGCTGAACACAGTGTTTTGAGCTGCTAACATTTAATACCATCTTTTAGGCATTCCAATAGGCACTGTTTATAAGAAATGTTGTTTTAGCAAAAGTGATGTTGAATGTGTTCAATGAAAAAAAGGAGATGTTTTAAAAAAGCATGTTTCCAAGATAAAGACTGAAGAAGCACCTGGGAGTTTTGTAGGTTTCAAAGGATGAAATCCATATTAAAATTTATGGGGAAAAAGCAGATGTTCATAAATATCAGTTTCAAAACTGCTAAGTCTCTGAAGTCTATACTTGGCCATTGGCATGCAGATCACTTCTCTATTTCCCACACAATTAAGGATCAATTTACCATTCACCACAAACACTGCTAGCAAACAAAGTACTTAAAATAATACTTAAGGGTTCCTTTATTTTCCTGTTCTGAGACCAGAAGTGTCCCAGGTTGTTGCTCATAATCCACATGTGTCTTGGCAAAAAGTTACTTTAAAAGTTTAAGACAGATGGCAAGCGAGATCCCAGTGTTCAAGTTCTCAAGTCAAAAGCAGACTTACTTCTTCAGAGGATTTAGGTGTCATGCAAAGGGGAATGAGTGAGGAAGTAGATGGTAATTCTATGAACTGTTGAAGTTGGCAGTAACAGTCAACTTTGAATAGAGAGACAAATGAGACACAGGTAGTTCCAAACACTGGTGGAAAATCAAAGCAAAATAAATCACAAAACAAGCAAACACAAACCATCAACTCGTGATACCTAAACTTTTGGAATTTTGACTTCTTCAATGTGCTTGAGGTCATTATTTCTCTTTCCTACTCATCTTCTTTACCCTCCTGGGTCCTGTAGCTTCTCTAGGCCTTGCCCAGGAATTGCTGTATGGCTTTTTGTTTTTTAAGGCAAGAGAACTAAAATTGATTTGGTTAGAGAATTACAAACTTCCTTTAAGACAACTAGACTCCAGAAGAGTAATAAAAATAATTTAGATCTAAGTAGGGTCACTCATTAAGTGTTTCCGTTCAATGGCATTGTGGTGGACAGACCCTAGGGTGACCTTTTAATAATTCCCACCTCCTGGTGTTCATCCTTTTGTATAATCCCTTTCTCTTAAGTGTGGGAGGGACCTGAGACTTGCTTTTAACCAAGAATATGGCAAAGGTGATAGAATATTAATCTCGTGATTGTATTATTATGTATCTCCTCCCTTCACCCCCAACACACACACACACACACAAAGCCCATGTAGCCAGCAGATGCATAGGGAAACTCTCCTGCTGGCCTTGAAGAAGCAAGCTGCCACACTGTAAACTGCCTATGGAGAGGGCCACATGGCTGGGAACTGTGGGTGGCCTCTAGGACCTAGAGGCAACCTTCAGCCAGTAATAGATCCAGCCCTTCAGTCCTACAACAACCCCTCCACCCTGCCAAATTTCTGCCAGCACCCTGAGCAAGTCTGAAAGCTGACCCTTTCCATTCGAACCTCCAAATGAGAATACAGCTCAGCCAAGACCTTGACTGCAGCCTTGTGAGACCCTGAGCAGGGAACCCGGCTACGTCACAAGCAAATTCCTGACTCAAGGAAACTGTGAGGTAACAAATACATGCTGTTTTAAGCTGCTAGGTTTGCGGTGATTTGTTATGCAGTTTTAGGCATCAATACTGAGACTGAGCTCTGAAGGAGAAGAGGAGGTGACACTGCTGGCCAATTTTCAATGAAAATGATGCTTCTACTTAGAGGGGTCACATTCTTTCAAGTACACACCAAATCAGGCCTCAATAAAACCCAAAGAATATTGAAGTCCGTATTATTTCTGTTGACTTAAAGAAAAAAGATACATAATCATAGTAAGCATGCACTAAGAAGGATTTTCCTGATAAACACCATCTAATTCAAAAGGGGTAAAGGCCCTTGGAGGGGGAAAATGATGTTTTTAAAACAGGTGATTAAGTAAATGTTTGTCCAGTTTTAGAAAAAAAAGTCATTAATGGGAGTAGGAATTTGGAAAACTATATAAAAAGTCTCTTGCAAAGCCTAAGGGAAAAATATGCCAGGCAGCTTGGAAAGACGAGAGGATATTTACAACATTGTTTTGATGACAATGACAGCATGAGTCAATGCTATCGATTCTGTAAAAGTCCGAAGTGGATCTTATAACATGGTCTATGTACTGTGAGAAGGTATTGGGAAACAATTTTCCAGAAATCAGTGAAAGGATACATCTGGAAGAACTTTGGGTTCTGGCACATTTAAATTCTGTTCTAACTCTATTTTTGCACAGATAACGAAACGTAGGATTGCCTCACACGCTCTATGTGCCTATGGTTAATAGGATCAACTCTCGGCACATACTTCAAGCATGTTTTAAGAAATGTAAACAAGAGTTATTTTTTAAACAATTTTCAATATTTTCACATAATAGTAACACTTTACGTCTTTATGGTTATTTCTAGTGCACATGTTCTAACTGTATGGAGTTCAGGGTGTGAAATAAACTTATTGAAGGAAGAAAATTAATGATTCTTCTCTATATTGTTCATCTTTATGTTACTCATGTTGTCCTACATTTTGTAGTCATACTGTCTTGTAAGAAACACTGTATGTTGAATGAATAAACTAACAAAAGAGACACTAAAGAATATTTATGCTCTAATTTTAAAAATGTATTTCAATTTCTGAGAAATATCACTGTTGAGTTTAATTCATATCACTTAGAATTAAGAGCACCTGGTGTCAGGAACCAAAGACAAATAGATGGAGACACAGTCCTGTATTCCAAGGACATGAGAAGACAATCCACTGGGTCCACAGTATTTCTCACAGAAGGAAACTAGAACACACTTTTATTTGTGTTTGGCTGTGGTTATTATTAACCTTCTTCTGATGTGACTTTTTTGGCTCTCAACTGGATTAAAGTTCCTTAACAATTTCTATATTATTTTGTAGCTTATTTCTATATTATTATATTTCTATATTATTTTGTAGCTTCTGAAATTAATTAGCATAGCACTCTGCCCATAGGAGCTGTTCAACGAATTTTTCTAAATTTTTGCTAATTGAGCCACATTTATATCAGCAGTGGCATTTAGGTTTTCAATTTTCATGTCTATTCAGTTATGACTATTAAGCTCTTTTAGAACATATTTACTTTAAAAAAATACCTGTGTCTCTATTTATATTACAGGAATTCATTTTATTTAACTTTATAAAACAAGTTTTTAGAATAAAATGTAGTAATTGAAGAAGAATGTTTGCCTGAATCCATCAACATAGCATGTTGACTGCTTGTTTTCAAGACCCTCAGCTTTTCCAGATCTCCAGTTCTCAGGAGGTATGGGCATCAGGAATCCTGGGGAAATTTGTTACAAACATCATATACAGGTCTGCCTCTGGAAGCCTAACCCAATAAGTCCATGTTTGGGCCTGGTAATCTGCACTTCTAAACAAGCTCCCCAAGTTATTCTGGCATGCACTGACTGGGAAATTAATTCTACACCCTTGGGAACAGAGGTGGGGATGGCTGATCTGTCTCCATTAATCGGTATTTGAGGAATTTGTCAATCCTCATGTGCATATGTTCATACTTTTCCACAATAGTTTGGTTTCATATGACAAAATACATAATCTGGTTGCAAGAGCAAAAATTCCACTCTTGATAATCAGAGATGTTTTTATTCCAAATTTTGCAATACAGAAGGAAGAGTTGAGGCATGAATACTGAACTTGTTGGGACTTATCTGAAACTTGGCAGGAGGTTGGGATGTGTGAGGAGGGAGGTGGGTAACAGCTGGGAGACAGATTCTGAGCAGAGGTGGCAAGGGTGCTGACCTGGAAGAACTCACAGTGTGCTCCAGTATTCAACATGGATGTCGTACATGTGCTACATTCCATTGTCTCTCCTTTTTCCATCCCAGATTAGGAAAAGAACCCTAAGTACACATGAGTATTTGAGGTCAAAGTGGCAAGCTTTTTACTATCACTGCAGATCATGAAATAGACTTGACCTTCTTCCTATCTTTTGAATCCCAGTGTGTTGAGAAGAACTGAACTGCTTCCTGGCAAGTCATGACAATTCTATGGTTCTGGCTCCAAGTGGCTGGAAGAAGGCACCCATGTTTGATTTATTTCAGAGAGATGTTTTGAAGAATTCTTTCATTCAAGAACCAATAAATATGATAGAATATTTGATTTGATTCAAAAAGCCAAATTTTCACACTCACCTAAGGACCAAAAAAAAGTGGTATTTTTGATTACAGAATGTTGGCAGTAAGCATGACAAGAGTTTAAATAAAGTAGTTTATGGAAAAGTTAATATAAGCATATATGCATTGAGTCAAAATAAAGGTGGCAAATTGGGTGAGGCTTCATAAATGTTTGATAAACCCATAATTAATTTCTTGAAGGATCCAATTTGTTTTATTTCTTTCCCCAGTGGTTAATTTAATTTAATTTATTTAAATTAATTTTTCTTGGAGTATAGTTGATTTACAATGCTGTGTTAGTTTCTGCTGTATCAATTTCTTTTAAATTTTAGCCCATTAAAACCAGCAAAGTATTTTTTATCAGAGTGGAAGCAAGGGCAAAAGACTACCAATGTTCAAATGTCATGAAAATGTTGGCATTTCTACAGGGTGTCAGCAGTAAATGTAATCACCAGAACTACTGGCAATGAAAGCCTGCATTCCCATGGGACCTCCTTTCATATTGGAAAGCAAAGAATTGCAGTGATTTTTTCTTTTTCTAATCAGTGGTTGCCACCTGCATTTAACAACTACGTATTGAGCATCTAGTACTAGTATGTATTACTATGTGTACTAGACCATAGAGGTGCTGATGTGGAAAAAGCTCATTCGAGAGGCTTTCTTTTTCTTCATTTGGAATCCATTAGTGAGATAATCATACCCCTCAGCTCTGTACATTATTTTGTTGGGGGTGAGGTCCTTCTCTTGCTGTCTTAATTTTCTTCCTTTATCCCTGATACTGCCCTCATTCTCAGACTCTCCTCCCATCTCCCCTTTATATAAGTTCTCACTCTTTGGGGTTTGATATGTCTTTGAACAGATATGTATTCCTGAAAAATATGGAGCAATGCTTAGGGTATTTGTCATTTTCATAAATACATTATATCACAGACCACATTCTATTTCTCGCTTGTTTCACTCAAGATCTCTACAAGGTTTTGTATGTGTATTTAGTTTGTTGCCTCTACTGCTGTAATGTGATTTACTAGTGCATTTTCACCACCCACCACATTTTATCTAACCATTCTCCTAAGTATGGGCATCAAGGGTGCCTCCACCTTTGCACCTAGACGGACCATGCAACAATGAATATTCTCATCATACATGTCCCCTTGTGGACATGAGCAAGAATTCTTCTGGGATAATCATTCAGGAGTGAAACTGCTGGATCATAGGGTATGTGTAAGAATATAGAGAAAATATTTTTATGGTTTTGCAGAGTTTGGGCTTTCTGAGCAAATTTTACTGAAACTTGGGACCTGGGCTAAAAGAAAAAGCTTTAGAAGTGAATTCATAACTAATCAGAAAGTGAGAGACCACCTAGAGAGATTTATCTTCCCAGAAGTATGTGTTCATATTTCAAGGTGGGGATGAGACCCAGGATTTGGAGACATCCCTGGGTTATCAAGCTGGAGACACTAGTCTTGTCCTCTCCATGGAGCGATTTATCTGCATCCAAAAGTTAAGAGTAAGAACCCAGCATCCTTCCCAAGGAGCAAAGATTTTTCTCCCCTTCTTTCAGATGAGTGGGGGCGTTGTCCCTCCCCTATGTAAATATCCAGATTCATGTTTTCATGGTTCCTTACCTATAATGCAGACCTTGGTATGTGTAGGATGACATGTGGTTCTCATCGTGTTGCCTGAGGGTAAACAACTGAGGCAAAGGGGAAGCGGTGAGGTTATCCGTTGTAAATAATAATAATCTGCTCTGCTCCAGAAACCTTGTTTGCATGACACATTAAAAAATTTAACATTATGCGTATCTTTAACTTCTCTAGGTTCTGATAAATTGCTTTTCAGGATGGCTGTCCAATTTACATTCCCACCAGCACAGCATGAGGAAGTCCTTTTCCACATCACAATAAGGGACTTTCTAGACTCTGAAGTTTCTCGAGGAATTTCTATCCAACAACCATTTCTAATGCCTGAAATAGGCCATGCTTTTGGTGACCACAGTCACCGTGGTTTGATTGCATCAGGGGCTGGCAACAGTCTCCAGTGGCTTCTAATACCACTGCTTCTTAAACCATGGGGAAAATCAACCACACTTCTGTAGAAAACACTGTATTTTTCTCTACCTTTATTGCCTTTTGCTGTCATCAGAAGCATTCCAGGTTCTGGGCATCAGACCACCCTTTTTGGGTACAATTATTTTAATACACTAGTGCATATCAACATTTGGCCAGGGTCTAGTTTTATTTTAAGAATGATCATTCTGTCGACTTGTTTACTACTTGGAATAGTGATCAATGGGATAAAACTGACTCTTATCATGGACTTAAGGAGAAGGCATTGTTTCCCATGATATGGGAATTTCAAATGTCTCCGTTTAGTCTTTCAACAGAGCACAGTGCTAAGCACTGGTGAAGCAGTAGAGATCAAGGCAGATGGGATAAGATGAACTACTCCTCAGTAGAGAAAGGGATAAAGCAAACTCTGGTCTATTTACCCAATGGAAAATTCCACATGAGCTAGATCTACATGTATGAACAGACATATTTTTAAAACACAGAAAGCATATTACGAAAGATGTATGCAATACAGTAACACATATGTAAAATTTTAAAACAATGGTACAAAACATTCACAGAAATAATACACACTGACCTCAGGAGAGTATTTGCAACAGTTTCCTTCTTTTTGTAAAGGAAAATATTTGAAGTAAATATGGAAGAAATGTAAACACCTCTTCTATCTTGTGGTGGGAATGGATGTCATCTTTCTGCACTTTCCTGAATTTGTCAGTTATTTCATAATCAAAAATAAATAAAAGTGAGGCAGAGAGCACAGTTCAGTGAAGCAAAGAGACTGGCAGGGGTTAGAATCTGTGAGGAACAAAGGTTCTGCATGTGGGGAGGATTCCTTGGTGCCCTTCAAATCACTTGTAGAGGGATCTCCTCATTTTGCCTGTGTGAGGCTGGCCTCAGTGGTGATGGTCGTTAAAGGACCATTTATTTCTCTTGATTTTTGCATTTATTCTTGTTGGGTGGCTCCATATGAAAGCTTCTTTTACTCTAGCTCTTCAAACTCAGAGACAAAGACATGAAATGCAAAGTGTTTGAAATATGTTCTACTGTTTTGTTTTAGAAAACAAACCAAACCTAAAGAACACTGGCACCCAGTTCTACGGTAGGGAAGTGTTACAGAATGGGTTAGATGACACAAGTGATACTTAGAAATAAGGTTCTTCTCTGCACAGTGGGATGGTATAAAGAATGTAGGTTTGGGAGCCAGAAGATCTGAGTTTGAGCCCTGCTACTGTCATTTACTAGCAGTTCTTGGGAAATATCTTAATTTCTCGGGGCTTTCAATGTACTTCTCAATCTGCACAATGACTGTGATCCCTAAGCTGCCTCCTTCAGAGAGCTGTTGCCACAAATCAATTCATGGATAACTATGCTACTTGGTAAACTGTAGAGAAGTAATACAAAGTAGTGATAATTATGATGATATGAACAAAGTAAGATAAGACACTCCTTTTCATGCGTATAAAATATACAGTGTTTTTGTCTCAGCTAGATAAATATATGTAAATCTTTCTGAAATGAATGACTTGTTTAAGAAACACTGATATCAGGCGTCTGAGAAACATATTTCATTTTCTTAAGGCAAGTAACATATTTATCTGCCTGTTTTCGTTAGTTTGCTGTCAAACCTACGAAAATTGGGTATAATGAGATGCAAACATAGAAGGATGTAATGCAACGTGAACACCTGAAAGGGTGGTAATGACGTGTGCATGTCCGATGGGGCCACAATGAGATGAGCAAATAGAAATGCACATAGAAATGTGCCTGGGCAGTGGGGTAATGAGATGCATAAATGGTTGGATGTAATAATAAAGGCATTTGCAGGGGACATAATATGATTTATAAATGGAAACATTAAATAGGGAGGGTGGAAAGGGCAGGTTGTGATAAGCAGCAGAGTGAAAGAATGCAGTGCTGTGTATGAATGGGGGAGCTAATAATATGTGCATGATGAGGGTGTAATGAGATACAAATGGAATGGCATAATGAGGTTCACAGATGGAGGGATGTAATGAGCTGTACAGAAAGGAGGGAATAATGACAAGCATAAAAGGAAGGATTTAATACTATGAATAAAGAAATGGGTGTAAGAAGATGTGAGGACTGAAAGGAGGAGCAGAACAAAAAAGGGGACCTTGGTGAAGGGATGGGAAATAACAAGGTGGCAAACGGAGCACTCTAATGAGATGCTGAGATTAAAGGGTGCAGTGAGGTGTGCCCACTTAGAGAATAATTAGACACACACATAGGGTTATAATGAGGTATCTGAGCCCTGCTCAGACACAGACCATAGCACTCAGTTCTTACAAAAGGAGTGAAAATGGAAAAAATTCAAAGCAGGGCCATAAATATATCTAAATTGTTACAAATCCAAAAAGAGAAAACTAAACAGGTGATTTAACCACAGTCTGGAAGTTTATGAAGTAATGGTTTTATAGGTGCTGTTTATGGGGCACTTACTCTGTGCCAGTGCTCTGCTGGGTGCTTAACTAACTAAATGCATCATCTCATTTTCCCTTCCTAGCAGCCCTACGAGGCGAGTGGGTTTCCGTGAGGTTAACCAACTTGAGCAGATTCCCAGAGCGTGTTGGTGGTGGAGATGTGATTCAAGCCAAGTCAGCTGGATTCCAGGTGCCTTTGCCTCTTTTCTGGTGTTTCTGTAAGAGTAGACTGTGGGACATACTGCCTCAGAATCTCCTGGATCGTTTGTCTACGATGCAGATTCCCAGGCCCACCCAAGCAACTACCCCTTGCAAGATCTGCAGAGGCCCCAGGAATTTGCAGTTAAACAAGCTCTCCAGGGGCTCTTGACGTGCTAAGGTCCGAGAATTACTCAGTGAAACCAGCACTGGAGTGACGGTGTTCTAATGCTTCCCATTAACTCTGGGGAAAGATCACGGAGAAAGGGGCTTACGTGCAGTGTGGGCGGCTGCGATGGCTACAAGTGGGACTGGGCAAGGAATTACCAGACCCTGGAATGAGGCGTCAGATGATACTCTGGACTGTATTTAGCGGAGGACTTAAAAAAATGGCTCCTTCCCCTCAGACTGGTCTTCATTAGGAACCCCAAATTATATTGAAAATAGCATAAAAATTCAAAGATGTACTGAAAATAATTAGACTCTAGGAAATATTTGTTTACTGAATTTAAAAATATGAAGATTACTCCACAGTCTGTGACCTCTAAGGGAAAGAGGGTCATGTGTTCTTAGGACCAAAATTTTGCCAATCTACATGCAACTTTCTGGGTCTTTAAAAAACAAAAAAAGCCAATAGTGCCACTGATTCTTCTCCTTCTTGATATGTCCAGTATTGAGATATATAAATTGCTATGATTTTTTAGATTAAAAAACCCCAGAATTTATATCTTGAAATGAGTCTTAAACCTCGATGATGACACACGTTTTAGTGACACAGCCTCTGCCTTTTTAGAAGTCTGTTTCGGAATTGTTTTTAGAGTATATTCGTGAGCCACACATGAAAAAGTTTCATTACTTTAGTGAAGTCCAACTTTTAACTTGGAAACTATTATTCAGGTTTTCAAAAATATATTTATTTGTTTTTGGCTGCATTGGGTCTTCGTTGCTGCGTGCGGGCTTTCTCTAGTTGCGGTGAGCTGGGGCTACTCCTTGCTCCGGTGTGCGGGCTTCTAACTGCGGTCTTGTTGTTGAGCACGGGCTCTAGGTGCACAGGCTTCAGTAGTTGTGGCGCAGGGGCTTAGTTGCTCCGTGGCCTGTGGGATCTTCCCGGACCGGGGCTCGAACCCGTGTCCCCTGCATTGGCAGGCGGACTCTCAACCATTGTGCCACCAGGGAAGCCCTATTACTCAGTTTGAGTAGTCTCCTTTTATAAGAGACTTAAGCCTGGATACATTTTGGCTATTGTGAAAATAAAGCTCATTCTCAAAAGATGAAAGCTTTGTCATTCATTTTGTTGAGAGGGGTCTTGCACAGGAAGTGCAGGAAAACAATACTAGTTCCGGTTTATTGAGCTCTTACTATGTATGTCCCGGTCACTGTACAGTGATTTTGCATATATTTCCAAATCTCATAACACCCCAGTGAACTGGGTACTAGTGTTTAGTGCACTTCGCAGGTAAAGAAGATGTGGCACGGGGGAATTAGATAAAAGAACTGGTAAGTAGTGAAGCCAGGATTCAAACCCAGGTCCTGAGCTTCAAACTACTACGCTTCCACCTTGCTTGAAGAGAGGTGCTGTTTTTGTCTACTAGCTCAGTGCCCAGTGTCTGTAGGCATTCATACAATATCCATGATAGCATCAAGGGAAAAAGAATAAGATTGTACTCATGCACTGATTATTTAAGAAAAGAATCTAAACCACTATTGAATTAGAACAGACATTTCAGAGGGAC
The DNA here is from genome assembly GCF_005190385.1 of Monodon monoceros. NCBI lineage: Eukaryota > Metazoa > Chordata > Mammalia > Artiodactyla > Monodontidae > Monodon > Monodon monoceros. Next base: position 106,674,111 of record NW_021703767.1, on the reverse strand, counting down.
TGCATACCTCTGTTCCCCCAGGAATAGAGGTATTTCGTTAACTATTTTCTGAAGGGTTTTTCTTTTTTTAATTTCCTTGACTGATGCAGAACATCTGGCTGACTGTGAAGGAATGTTCACTACAGTAGTAAAATTGACATGCTTCATTATAAGACAGTCTGGCTTGTGAAACATGAAGGAAACACAATACGTGTGATCAGCCAGGATTTAAAATAAACCAAGAAAATATTTATGCCGATTGTAATTTCTTTAAAAAAGCACAGTATATGTGAATGGTGGTTAGGGGGATATTACTGGTGTGTATTAATTAGCCAAGTAAAAGGGTAATAATTTTCTAGTTTTTTAATAGTGAATGGAACTGTCACTTAGGTTTAATGTGTTTACAAAATCATGTGCAATCACTTAATGTAATGAGTTGTATGTATGGAATTGTTTAAATGAGGGGCTCAATTAGATTGTTATAATGTATAGCTGTTAAGGGGAAAAAAGAGTGAATCCAAATGAAGGTAGAGACAGAATTTAGGGAGGCAAAGTTTAGAATCTGGCTGGACTTCCAAACTCAGTTGTCCTAAGACATCAATAAAAGTCATGCTTATAAAAGTTCCAGAGGACGTGTCAGTTCTCAAGGAGTCTGTTCATCTTCAAGCCTCTCCTCTTATGTTCATCACGGTAATCCCAGATGAACTATTACGTGGCTATGGTGAAAGAATGCAAGTCCACTGATACTAGATAAACTGTGATAAAAATTCACCTTATGCTTAAGCTAATGCTCAAGCATTGAGTATTACCAATACTTAAGCATTGGGAAATGCTTCCCAGCATCGCAAGCCTTATGCACAGAGCACAGTGTAAACGTGGCCGTAGTCACATTTAGCCTCATCTGGCCTCTCAGCTGTTGTCTGTCTGCCTTCACTTTGGTGAGGAGCTCGTGCATGAGCTTCTGCCCTTGTTTCCAAGGGGAATGGTAGAACATAGGTTGGTGCTGGGAGAAGTAGAGGGGTCTTGTGAAGAGAAGCTCAGCACAAATCCATTGTCTTCATTCAGAAAATAACTTTGCTTTTTTCTGGGCTCTAAAGACCATCTTTCTGTTTCTCAAGTGGAGTCTCCTAGGTGCAGACTCTTCCTCTTCAGCATAAATCTTTTCTTTGGTCTACATCTTTTTTTTTTTTGTGGTACGCGGGCCTCTCACTGCTGCGGCCTCTCCCGTTGCGGAGCACAGGCTCTGGACGCGCAGGCTCAGAGGCCATGGCTCACGGGCCCAGCCGCTCCGCGGCATGTGGGATCCTCCCGGACCGGGGCACGAACTCCTGTCCCCTGCATCGGCAGGCGGACTCTCAACCACTGCGCCACCAGGGAAGCCCTGGTCTACATCTTTACCCTGTATCTTCTCAAACATAGATCTCCCCTACCTTGAAACTTTTCACCATTTCATTACCACTCAACCAAAAGACAAAAGCCCAAGCCTGGATGAACTCCATTTTAGCCCCTGAACAGCTGATCACTGCTGGAGAAAATCATCCGTCTGTTTTAGTTTAAATCTGTTATCTCAGAACCCAAATGGATGTTCCTTGTTGCCAGACAGTCCTGCCATCTTTCTCTAGCAAATTCATGGTTCCTTTCTGTGAGAATTTCATTTCAAACTTTCTCTTTCCTCAAACCTCCTACATTCCATTCCTCCTTCCCTGACTCCACATTCAGCTGATGGCCTCATCTCTTATTTCATTGAAAAAGATGAAAAGCCACAAAAAAGAACTCACTCATCTTCTCACCACCAAATCCACTAATTGACCTGGGCCTGTGTGGAGTCCTTTATCCTCTCACCTGCTCATCATTCTCGCCCTCTCTATTGTTTTATCCCAGCAACTTATAAAGGTGATCTGGGGGCTTCCATTTTCAACCATCTCCACACTTCCTCCATCACCAACCCATTCAGCACCATAATTTTAAAATGGCTCCCTACATGTTCTATGTCTCCTTCCTCATTCTTGCTTTCTCAGTTCTCCACTGACTCCTGTTTGAACCCTGCTCTTAAAGCTCCAGTAAAACTGCTCTAATTTGCCAAATTGGACAGATGCTTATCTGTACTTACCTTCCTTGATCTGGTTGCCAAATTCCATCCAATTCCCTTTTCTTTCTTTCTTGGACTCTCTCTTGAGATATGTGACCTCTACTCTTTCTGGGTTTCTTTTGTCTCTCAGCTGTTCTCTGGCCTCAATCCTGAACAGGGTCCTTTCCCTCTTTGTGCTCTCTTCCCAGATGGCTTTAATCTTCCCATGGCTTTCATCATCTCTGTGCCAACAATGCCCTCATTTATATTTCTGGCCTAAACCATTTCCCGTTTGCCCACTAGACGATTCCACCGGAACATCTCACAGGCATTTTAAACTTAAGATGTTCGAAAGTCTCCCTCACCTTTACACCCCACTCATTTACCTCCAAAATTTATATTGAATGTGTCATTTATTTCTATCCCTCCAGGACCATCCCAGTTTTAACTACTCTTTTTCTCTCATCTGGATTAGCAATAGTTTCCCTTGTGATCTCCACGATACTTTTGCCCCTTTCTGATCTAGTCTCCACACAGCAGACTGAGTGATCTTTCGAAGACAAGCTGGGTAATGTCTGCCGCTCGAAACTCTTGGGTGGCTTCCCACGTACTGCAATAAAATCTCTTTGCCATGGCTTAAGAGGCCAGGGGTAAATTCCCCCAGACCAACTCTCAACCCCTTAATCTTCACTCTCCCTTTGTTCACAGGGCTCAACCCTGACCCTTACACTCCTTCCAACACTGTGGAAGGGGAGTGAGTTGACTCCCGCATATGCATGACCATTCACTGGGATGTAGGAAGAGGAAAATGGAATTTCCACATTCTTTTTCATCTCCTCCTTTACAATTTCTGTTTTTGAATATGTTTTCTAATGGAAATAATGAGTATAATACATGTATATAATTTATAAGTAAATAAATATAAACATGGAGGGTGCTCACTCTAAAAATTTTTCTGATTGGATGTGTGATTTAAATTTGGAGAAGAATGCTCTAATATGCCAAGGTTTTGACTTTCTTTTTAAATTCTTCTTCTTTTGTTTTTTGTTTGTTTGTGTGTGTGTGTGTTTTTAATCTCAAAGCCTTTATGCAAATAGGCTCCTTTGCCAGGAAAACTTGGACACCAGCTCAGAGAAGACTTCCCTGACCATCCATCAAATGCCCTCGTCCTTCACCTCTTTCTTCAGGCATTTTATGCTTGTATAGCATCTGTCAGTGTGGAATTGTGTATTTATTTACGTGTACATTACTTGTCTCCATGGGGCAGGGTGTGGTTGTTTAGGTTCGGTCTCTGCACAGTACTTGGCACAGAGCAGGCATTTGTAAAAAATATTTTTAACTGAATGAATGAACTTGAGTCATATTTACCATGACTTCGCTGAGATCTTTTGTCTCTTCCATGTTACTGCTCATGTCATTTCTCCGTACATGGAACCACTTTCCTCTTTCTTTTAAAAGCCCAGACCTTGTATTTTAATGTCTACCATTCCCCCCAACTTTGCATCTGCATCCACACTCCACCCTCAATCTGCCCTCCCAACCCCCTTGCCTGTGGTTTCCTATCATGACTTGCATTCCCATGGAATTTACCCCATAATCAATGGATTTACCACTTGCCCGGCTTCTTTGGATGGATGCTTATTCACACCTTCTTTTTATCTCTCTACCTCACCTTTGCTTCTTAGATATGCCTATCAGGTTTTCCTGGTTCTGAGCTCATAGCCTGAAAGCCTAAGAGCCCTCCACCCCATCTAGGCTTCTGAAATCTCGAACCTAATTTCCATCTACCCCATTATTATCTAGCTTGCTCCGAAAGGGAGATTCAACACAGCTAACCTCTCTGAGACACCTGGGTTCACACTGTTCTCTTTTGAGGCTGGCCTACCAACACTTGTCACTTATATCACACATGTACACTTGAATTTCCGGTAAGATTTTGAAGTTATATTATATATATAATAAGCCCACTACTTATTTACTTATTATGTATTTATTTATTCAAGCACTATGTTAACACAGTAACTCAAAACACTAAATCTAAGCCTTTGGGAGCATCAGAAGGTCTCTTTTTGTTCTACCAAGAATTGGAGCTTTAGTTTTATTTATACTTTGACACTACAGCCAGTTACCCTGGGAACTGTCAAGTGTGTTCGTAGCAATGTGGACTGAAAACAAATCTCCAAGTGTTAGCCACATGGGGTACATTTTATTTCAGCAGTAAATTTAAATTTTTCTGGTTTCGTTTCCATAATGGGCATAGCTTCGAGAACTCATTTCTATGGCATATGGAATTTCTGCATGCTTTGGGAACTGGAACATGTGCGTCAATAACAGAGACCCCTCTCTCACATTCCAGCCCTTCAGCAATCTCTGCATCAGCTTTGTCAACTGTCTGGTCCTCTGATAATCAGAGCACTGCTCCCTCTGAAGGGCTGGGTGCACGTGCCCTGGAATGGAATTATTAATAGTATCTCTAGTTACTCCACAGAGGCCATTCTCTTCATTTCTTAAATAAATCAATGGATTTTCTGCCCTTTTTCTAAAATCCTTATTTTACAGTGAAAATTGGTTATCTTAAAATGGAATTTTCTTTTTTTATTACGTATTTTTAAAATTCATTCCTCTATCTTCAGCATCTAGAAGACTACCTGGCAATTGTAAGCACTCTAATTATTTACTGGAAACATAAATGAACATCTCCTCCTTCCTTAAGATGTTAAAGACCAATATCTTTGACATTGCCAATATGATGCTGCATCACTCATCTCTGCTTAGTAAAATAAAATTTGCTTTATTTAACTAAACTGCTCAGTTACTTACATTTACTTACAAAAAGCAATATAAGTAAAAGTGGTACTTCTGTAATTATATTTTTCCCTTGGTTGTAAAAGAAATAGATACTTAGAGAAAATTTAGAAGATAGCTAATCCCATCAACCAGAGCTAATCATTGCTAACATTTTGGTATATTTCCTTTTGGCTGTCTTAATGGGCAAATCTCAAATAATCTTCTTTATATAAATAATTTTGCATCCCACAATGTGGTATCTGACGTAAGCATTGTTTCATGTCATTAAACATTTTTCATAAACATGATTTTTCATGGTTTCCTAATATTCTTCCCTATAGATGGATGTCTATATATATGTATTACTTTAATTGTCCCATCTTTAGACATATATGTTATGTACATTGTTATGATATATCACATATTGTAAATTATTTTATATTAATAATCTAAATTATATATTAGAAAATATTATACTATATTGTGTTATAATGTGTATATATATATTTTTTAATAGATCTTTACTGGAGTATAACTGCTTCACAATACTGTGTTAGCTTCTGTTGCACAACAAAGCAAATCAGCCATATGCATACACATGACCCCATATCCCCTTCCTCTTGAGTCTCCCTCCCATTGTCCCTATCTCACCCCTCTAGGTCCTTGCAAAGCACGGAGCTGATCTCCCTGTGCTATGCTGCTGTTTCCCACCAGCCAACTATTTTACATTCAGTAGTGTATATATTTCGATGCTACTCTCACTTCGCCCCAGCTTCCCCCTCCCACCCCAAGCATGTGTACATAACACTTTCATTTTCCCACCTTTAGACATTTAGGCTGTTAACAGATTACTCCAAAGTATTTTTTTGGTGTGGGTACCTTAAGTTCTATACACATTTCAGATTATTTCTTTAGAACAGATTCTTAGAAGTAGAATCACTGTGTTAAAGGATATGAATATTTTTAAGACTCTTGACCTGCATTGCTAAATTACGTATTTAGAAATGTTGAAATAATTTACACTCTGGCTAGAAATGTGTGAAAGTGTCTAAACTCCCTTACTCTAGCCAGCACTGATTATTGCCTTTTTAAAAATGGATTAAAAAGGTACTGTTATTTTAATTTCAATTTTTTAATCTTGACTACTAATGAGGCTGAATACTTTTTCTGCACTCAAAGTCTCCTTTGAATTATTTGCTCATGTCTTTGGCCCACTGATTATTGACTTGCACAAACCCACAGTATCTTAAGGATATTAAACTTGTCTTTCATACTTGTTACACATATTTTCAAGTTACTAAATAGATTTTGTTTTTATAAATTTTATATTTTTTGTAGTTAAATATATTAATCCTCTACTCTTAGACATTACAGGTTTAATCAAAAAAAACAGAAAAAGAAAAAAAGAAAGGAAGAAAGGAAGGAAGGAAGGAAGAAAGAAAGAAAGAAAGAAAGAAAGAAGGAAAGGAAGGAAGGAAGAAAGAAAAAGAAGGAAAGAAAGAAAAGCATGTACAAAGGATAATGTAACAAATACCCATGACCCTGAAGGCCAAATTTAACAAATGCTAATATTTTGCTTCTGATTTTTTAAAAACAAAATTATAGACGAAATTGAGATCTTAATTTTCTTCCCAGTAACATTTCCCTCCTTCCATTCCCCAGTTCCTCGTTATCCAGAGGCAATGCCATCATGAATTTGGTGTGATTCTAAATATGCTGTTGTATTTTTATCACAAGTATATGTACCCATAAATAATGCATAATACTGCTCAGTGTGTTTCAAAAATATATGCAAGCTATTATACTATTCATATCATAATTTTGCAACTTGCTTATTAAAAATCAATAGTATGTTTTTAAGATTTATTCCATGTTACTACACATAGGTCTAATTAATTCACTTTCACTGCCTGTGTAGCATGACTATATCACGACATTTTTCTGTGTCCTTCTAATGATGAACATTTGCATTGTTCCTGATTTTTTGGTGCAAACAATGTTCAGGTAACATCTGTATATGTCTTCTGGTGCAAGTATGTGAGAGTTTCACCTAGAAATGTAATTGCAAGATAGTAGGGTACATGAATTTATAATATAACCAGCTATTGCCAGATTGCCCTTTTAAAAAGGTTGTAAAGGAAAATTTGTCTTAAACCTTGTCTAGGACAGAACACTTTTATATGTTATAATATAAAACCTCCTTGTGGAAAGAAATGAGCATTTCCTACTTAAATGTTCTGAAAGAAAGAAAGAAAGGAAGGAAGGAAGGAAGAAAGAAAGGAGGGAGGGAGGGAGGGAGGGAGGGAAAGGAAGGAAGGAAGGGAAGAAAGAAAGAATATGTGAGGTGATGGATATGTTAATTAACTAGATAGGGGAATCCTTTGTGGGGGAAAATGCTTAAGGGTTTTTTTCTGATAAGTTGTAAATGTAATTAAGTAACTTCTGGAAAGTTACTCACCTACCCTGACTGCCAGCTAGTTGTCATTTATGAATCTAATTATTGACTACATATATTTTTTTTCTTAAGTACTTTTTTCTTTTTTAAGGAGATAAACCTGTTTTAGTCTCATATGTCATGTATGAACATTCTTATATTTTCACATCTTTGCCAAAACTTGTATTGCTACAATTTTTTATTCTTGCCAGTCTGATCACTGTAAAAAGTACTTCATTTTTAACATTTTAAATCAATTATTTCAATGATTTTTAGTGAGTCTAAACATCCTTTCTTAGGTGTTTTGGCCACTTGAGTTTTTGTTCAGTGAATTTTCTGTTCATGTTCTTTGCCCAGTTTTCTCTTGGGTTGCTTGTCTCTTCCTTGTTGATGTGTAGGAGAGTTTTGTGTGTTACACATATTTTATTTTAATTTTTAAATTTAATTTATTTTGTATACAGCAGGTTCTTATTAGTCATCCATTTTATACACATCAGTGTATACATGTCAATCCCAATCTCCCAATTCATCCCACCACCACCCCCTCACAGCTTTCCCCCCTCGGTGTCCATATATTTGTTCTCTACATCTGTGTCTCAACTTCTGCCATGCAAACCGGTTCATTTGTACCATTTTTCTAGGTTCCACATACATGCGTTAATATACGATATTTGTTTTTCTCTTTCTGATATACTTCACTCTGTGTAACAGTTGCTAGATCCATCCATGTCTCTACAAATGACCCAATGTTGTTCCTTTTTATGGCTGAGAATTATTCCATTGTATATATGTACCACATCTTCTTTATCCATTCGTCTGTCGATGGGCATTTAGGTTGCTTCCATGACCTGGCTATTGTAAATAGTGCTGCAGTGAACATTGGGGTGCATGTGTCTTTTTGAATTATGGTTTTCTCTGGGTATATGCCCAGTAATGGGATTGCTGGATCATATGGTAATTCTATTTTTAGTTTTTTAAGGAACCCCCATACTGTTCTCCATAGTGGCTGTATCAATTTACATTCCCACCAACAGTGCAAGAGGGTTCCCTTTTCTCCACACCCTCTCCAGCTTTTATTGTTTGTAGATTTTCTGATGATGCCCATTCTAACTGGTGTGAGGTGATACCTCATTGTAGTTTTGATTTGAAATTCTCTAATGATTAGTGATGTTGAGCAGCTTTTCATGTGGTTCTTGGCCATCTGTATGTCTTCTTTGGAGAAATGTCTATTTAGGTCTTCTGCCCATTTTTGGATTGGGCTGTTTGTTTTTTTACTATTGAGCTGCATGAGCTGTTTATATATTTTGGAGATTAATCCTTTGTCGGTTGATTTGTTTGCAAATATTTTCTCCCATTCTGAGGGTTGTCTTTTCGTCTTGTTTATGGTCTCCTTTGCTGTGCAAAAGCGTTTAAGTTTCATTAGGTCCCATTTGTTTATTTTTGTTTTTATTAATCTAGGAGGTGGGTCAAAAAAGATCTTGCTGTGATTTATGTCAAAGAGTGTTCTTCCTATGTTTTCCTCTAAGAGTTCTATAGTGTCCAGTCTTATATTTAGGTCTCTAATCCATTTCGAGTTTATTTTTATGTATGGTGTTAGGGAGTATTCTAATTTCATTCTTTTACATGTAGCTGTCCAGTTTTCCCAGCACCACTTATTGAAGACACTGTCTTTTCTCCATAGTATATCCTTGACTCCTTTGTCATAGATTAGTTGACCATAGGTGCATGGGTTTATCTCTGGGCTTTCTATCTTGTTCCACTGAAATGTTTCTGATTTTGTGCCAGTACCATATTGTCTTGATTACTGTAGCTTTGTAGTATAATCTGAAGTCAGGAAGTCTGATTCCTCCAGCTCCGGAGTTTTCCCTCAAGACTGCTTTGGCTATTCGGGGTCTTTTGTGTCTACTACAAATTTTAAGATTTTTTGTTCTAGTTCTATAAAAAATGCCATTGGTAATTTGATAGGGATTGCATTGAATCTGTAGATTGCTTTGGGTAGTATAGTCATTTTCACAGTATTGATTCTTCCAATCCAAGAACATGGTGTATCTCTCCATCGGTTGGTATCATCTTTAATTTCTTTCATTAGTGTCTTATAGTTTTCTGCATACAGGTCTTCTCTCTCCCTAGGTAGGTTTATTCCTAGGTATTTTATTCTTTTTGTTGCAATGGTAAATGGAAGTGTTTCCTTAATTTCTCTTTCAGATATTTCATCATTAGTGGATAGGAATGCAAGAGATTTCTGTGCATTAATATTGTATCCTGCAACTTTACCAAATTCATTGATTACCTTTAGTAGTTTTCTGGTGGCATTTTTAGGATTCTCTATGTATAGTATCATGTCATCTGCAAACAGTGACAGTTTTACTTCTTCTTTTCCAATTTGTATTCCTTTTATTTCTTTTTGTTCTCTGATTGCTGTGGCTAGGACTTCCAAAACTATGTTGAATAATAGTGGTGCGAGTGGACATCCTTGTTTTGTTCCTGATCTTAGAGGAAATGCTTTCAGTTTGTCACCACTGAGAATGATGTTTGCTGTGGGCTTGTCATATATAGCATTATTAGGTTGAGTTAGGTTCCCTCTATGCCCACTTTCTGGAGAGTTTTTATCATAAATTGGTGTTGAATTTTGTCAAAAGCATTTTCTGCATCTATTGCAATGATCATATGGTTTTTACTCTTCAATTTGTTAATATGGTGTATCACATTGATTGATTTGCGTATATTGAAGAATCCTTGCATCCCTGGGTTAAATCCCACTTGATCATGGTGTATGATCTTTTCAATGTGTTGTTGGATTCTGTTTGCTAGTATTTTGTTGAGGATTTTTGCATCTATATTCATCAGTGATATTGGTCTGTAATTTTCCTTTTTTGTAGTTTTGGTATCAGGGTGATGGTGGCCTCATAGAATGAATTTGGGAGGGTTCTTTCCTCTGCAATTTTTTGGAAGAGTTTGAGAAGGATGGGTGTTAGCTCTTCTCTAAATGTTTGATAGAATTCACCTGTGAAGCCATATGGTCCTAGACTTTTGTTTGTTGGAAGATTTTTAATCACAGTTTCAATTTCATTACTTGTGACTGGTCTGTTCATATTTTCTATTTCTTCCTGGTTCAGTCTTGGAAGGTTATACCTTTCTAAGAATTTGACAATTTCTTCCAGGTTGTCCATTTTATTGGCATAGAGTTACTTGTAGTAGTCTCTTAGGATGCTTTCTATTTCTGTGGTGTTTGTTGTAACTTCTCCATTTTCATTTCTAATTTTATTGATTTGAGTCCTCTCCCTCGTTTTCTTGATGAATCTGGCTAATGGTTCATCAATTTTGTTTATCTTCTCAAAGAACCAGCTTTTAGTTGTATTGATCTTTGCTATTGTTTTCTTTGTTTCTATTTCATTTATTTCTGCTCCGATCTTTATGATTTCTTTCCTTCTGCTAACTTTGGGTTTTGTTTTTCTTTCTCTAGTTCCTTTAGGTGTAAGGTTAGATTGTTTATTTTTCTTGTTTCTTGAGGTAGGCTTGTATAGCTATAAACTTCCCTCTTAGAACTGCTTTTTCTGCATACCATAGGTTTTGGATCGTCGTGTTTTCATTGTCATTTGTCTCTAGATACTTTTTGATTTCCTCTTTGATTTCTTCAGTGATCTCTTGGTTATTTAGTAACATATTGTTAGCCTCCATGTGTTTGTGTTTTTTACATTTTTTTCCCTGTAATTCATTTCTAATCTCATAACATTGTAGTCAGAAAAGATGCTTGATATGATTTCAATTTTCTTAAATTTTCTGAGGCTTGATTTGTGACCCAAGATGTGATCTATCCTGGAGAATGTTCCATGTGCACTTGAGAAGAAAGTGTAATCTGCTGTTTTTGGATGGCATGTCCTATAAATATCAATTAAATCTATCTGGCCTACTGTGTCATTTAGGCTTCTGTTTCCTTATTTATTTTCATTTTGGATGATCTGTCCATTGGTGTAAGTGGGGTGTTAAAGTCCCCTACTATGATTGTGTTACTGTCGATTTCCTCTTTTATGGCTGTTAGCATTTTCCTTATGTATTGAGGTGCTCCTATGTTGGGTGCATATATATTTATAATTGTTATACCTTCTTCTTGGATTGATCCCTTGGTCATTATGTAGTGTCCTTCCTTGTCTCTTGTAACATTCTTTACTTTAAAGTCTATTTTATCTGATACGAGTATTGCTACTCCAGCTTTCTTTTGATTTCCATTTGCATGGAATACCTTTTTCCATCCCCTCACTTTCAGTCTGTATGTGTCCCTTGGTCTGAAGTGGGTCTCTTGTAGACAGCATATGGATGGGCCTTTTTTTTGTATCCATTCAGCAAGCCTGTGTCTTTTGGTTGGAGCATTTAATCCATTCACGTTTAAGGTAATTATCGATATGTATGTTCCTATGACCATTTTCTTAATTGTTTTGGGTTTGTTTTTGTAGGTCCTTTTCTTCTCTTGTGTTTCCCACATAGAGAAGTTCCTTTAGCATTTGTTGTAGAGCTGGTTTGGTGGTGCTGAATTCTCTTAGCTTTTGCTTAACTGTAAAGCTGTTGATTTCTCCATCGAATCTGAATGAGATCGTTGCTGAGTAGAGGAATCTTGGTTGTAGGTTCTTCCCTTTCATCACTTTAAGCATATTATGCCACTCCCTTCTGGCTTGTAGAGTTTCTGCTGAGAAATCAGCTGTTAACCTTATGGGAGTTCCGTTGCATGTTATTTGTCATTTTCCCCTTGCTGCTTTCAATACTTTTTCTTTGTCTTTAATTTTTGCCAGTTTGATTACTATGTGTCTCGGCGTGTTTCTCCTTGGGTTTATCCTGCCTGGGACTCTCTGCGCTTCGTGGACTTGGGTGGCTATTTTCTTTTCCATGTTAGGAAAGTTTTCAACTATAATATCTTCAAATATTTTCTCTGGTCCTTTGTCTCTCTCTTCTCCTTCTGGGACCCCTATAATGTGAATGTTGTTGCGAATAATGTTGTCCCAGAGGTCTCTTAGGCTGTCTTCATTTCTTTGCATTCTTTATTCTGTTCTGCAGCAGTGAATTCCACCGTTCTGTCTTCCAGGTCACTTATCCGTTCTTCTGCCTCAGTTATTCTGCTATTGATTCCCTCTAGTGTATTTTTCATTTCAGTTATTGTATTGTTCATCTCTGTTTGTTTGTTCTTTAATTCTTGTAGGTCTTTGTTAAACATTTCTTGCATCTTCTCGATGTTTGCCTCCATTCTTTTTCCAAGGTCCTGGATCATCTTCACTATCATTATTCTGAATTCTTTTTGTGGAAGGTTGTTTATCTCCACTTCATTTAGTTGTTTTTCTGGGGTTTTATGTTGTTCCTTTATCTGGTACATAACCCTCTGCCTTTTCTTCTTGTCTATCTTTCTTTGAATGTGTTTTTTTTTCCCACAGGCTGCAGGATTGTAGTTCTTCTTGCTTCTGCTGTCTGCCCTCTGGTGGATGATGCTATCTAAGAGGCTTGTGCAAGTTTCCTGATGGGAGGGACTGGTGGTGGGTAGAGCTGACTGTTGTTCTGGTGGGCAGAGCTCAGTAAAAGTTTAATCCACTTGACTGCTGATGGGTGGGGCTGGGTTCCCTCCCTGTTGGTTGTTTGGCCTGAGGCAACCCAACACTGGAACCTACCTGGGCTCTTTGGTGGGGCTAATGACAGACTCTGGGAGGGCTCACGCCAAGGAGTACTTCCCAGAACTTCTGCTGCCAGTGTCCTTGTCCCCACTGTGAGCCACAGCCACCTCCCGCCTCTGCAGGAGACCCTCCAACACTAGCAGGTAGGTCTGGTTCAGTCTCCTATGGAGTCACTGCTCCTTCCCCTGGGTCCCGATGTGCACACTACTTTGTGTGTGCCCTCCAAGAGTGGAGTCTGTTTCTCCCAGTCCTGTCGAAGTCCTGTAATCAAATCCCACTAGCCTTCAAAGTCTGATTCTCTAGGAATTCCTCCTCCCATTGCTGGACCCCCAGGTTGGAAAGCCTGACGTGGGGCTCAGAACCGTCACTCCAGTGGGTGGACTTCTGTGGTATAAGTGTTCTCCAGTCTGTGATTTTCCCACCCAGCAGTTATGGGATTTGATTTTACTGTGATTGCACCCCTCCTACCGTCTCATTGTCGCTTCTCCTTTGTCTTTGTATGTGGGGTATCTTTTTTGGTGTGTTCCAGCATCTTCCTGTTGATGATTGTCCAGCAGCTAGTTGTGATTCTGGTGTTCTCACAAGAGGGAGGGAAAGCACGTCTTTCTACTCCGCCATCTTGGTTCAGGGCCCTTACACATATTTTAAATAACTTCTCCCAGGTTGTGCTTGCCTTTTAACTTTGTTGTGGTGTAATTTGTCATACAGAAATTTAAACTTTTTAAGTACTCGAATCTATTCATATTTCCTTTATGATTTCTGTTTACTTATGTCTTAAATTCTTTCTTATCCTGAAGTCACAAAGACAACTATGGGTATTTTCTTCTACTTGTTGTAAAGTTTCATTGATTACATTTAGAGCTTTATCTAGAGTTAGTTTATTTATTATAGTGTCTGGGTGGGATCTAATTTTATCTTTTCCATCTGAAAAGTCACATGTCCCCCATATTATTTTTAAAATATTTTATTTTCTCCTCACTGATTGGAAATCTCCTTTCTATCATCTACCAAGTGTCCATATATGCTTGGAACTATCTTTGGACTCTTTATTCCTTATTAGTATTAATTTATCCCTATAGCAATAATCACCTCCTCATCTTATTGTGCTTTTAGAATAAGTTTTCATTTCCTAGTAGAAAAATTTTCTCCTCTCTGTTCTTTTGCAGAACTGTTTTGGTTATTCTCAAATCTAGGATCACTTTGTCAAACTCCATGAAGAAATTCTGTTGCTATTATGATTGGAAATAAATTGTATTTATGATTTGAGAGAAAATTTCCATTTGTGTAATCAGTGTTCCTAGGCATGAGAAGGGCATATCTTTCCATTAATCCAAGTTTTTAAAAAATGTTTTTATTACTATTTAAAATTAAGAAAAGTAGTCAAGATAGATAGGTTATATGCCCATAACAAACACCAAAACTTCTGTCTTTAACAAAACAGAAGGTTGTTCCTTCATCATGCAAAGTGTGTGGTGGGTCTGGGTGGCTCTCCAGAGCAGCAGTCCTCTATGTGGTAGTTTGGGGTTCCAGGTTTTGTCTGTCTTCTGACAACTCAATATCAACATTTGCTTCTGCAGTCCCCATGGTAGGGTAAGAAAGGGAAGATGGAGAATGAAACACTGGCTTTGAAAAGCTTCTGCCTGGAGTGACACATATCCCTTCTCATATATCATTGGCTAAGCAAGTCACATGATCAAGGCTTACTTCAAGAGGCAGGGAATTGTAATTTTACAAGCCAGAGTAGAGAAAACCCAGATATATTGGTGGTGGACCCGATGTCACCATGGTGTATGCTTGTGCTCTAGCTCTGCACCTGATTAGGTAGGTGACCTACGACAGGTCCCTATGCTTCCAATTTTAACATCTGGAAAGTGACAGGATTTATTTACTTATTCAATTGATACTCATCATTTATTGAGAGCCTACCATGTGCCAGGCACTGTGTGACCCTGGAAATATAATGGTAAACATAGTGCATCCCTTGCCCTCAAGCACTTTACAAATTAATAGATAACTTACTGTTGGTTTTCAATTCTAAAATTCCAAGATTTTATTAAAATGAATTCTCAATAACAAACTCTCCAGAGCATTATATTCTAAAGACTTAGGCATTTTCTCAGAAGTGTCTTCCTTTCTTCTATACCTGAATCCAGTTGGCTGCAGTATTAATTCTATCACAGCAACAGATACACACATGCCCATCATTTTCAAATCACTAGTGTATGGACAGACTGGCACATATGGTGAAAAGAAAGCAGACTTTGGACCATTCTCACAGCTATTGTGAATTTCATGGGAAGAACACTTCATAAAATAAAGAGAGTAGAAAATCAATTTGATTGAGAAATACCCAGGTTGATAAACTTTGTCACACAGTGCACATTCCAGACATCAAAGTTTTTCTATTAGTTATGAATTAACCAAATTATAAAGTTTTAAAAATTTATAAAACATTTTGGTTTGCAGTTAATTTTTCCCTAGAGGAATATTTATTGGCATGAAATAGAAGAAATATGAATAAGTATACTTGTGAGCATACACAAAACTGGTTTGCGAAGTTTTGGGGTTTTTTTTCAACCTCTTAGGACTTGAAGCAGTCTGCTGAGGTTTAATTTACAAGTTCCCTCTAGTTAAACTACAGTTCACTATGAAACATTTATAAGAATTTGAGGCATTGTCTTTAAACATGATACAAAACTTTAAAATTTGCAGGAAATATGCAAAGAATTCCATTCTACTTTGCACTGATGCAACTATGGCATTTCTTTTATTCTTAATACGACATGTCTAATTCTTAAACCAAAGCCAAAAAATAGTGATGCAATAATTGGGTGTGGCTTCAGTGTCTTACAGACCATAGTAACTAAACTTCTGATTAATCACACCCATTTCTCATCTTTTCACAATCCTTCAGCACTTAAGAGGTAATGAGTTTGTTTCACAATGTAACAGTTTTTGATTAATTTGCTACTTGTTTGTACTTTGAGTTTATTTAATATTAGTATGTTTGTTCCCCTTCTCAATAGTAAAACAAGGACAAAGACCATGATCATATACTCTCAGAATCTCTGGTTTGATCAGTAAGCATCCAATGCTTATTACTGGGCTTTCTTGAAGGCAAAATAAGGATAATCAGGATCTCTGAGTGTGAGAAGGACTTACAGAAGCTGGCAATTTACTAAGCAGAGATCACTAACCATTCTCTATTCTCATTATCCATGTTCTTCCTGAGTTATCCAATCTACTGTCATGACATCAAGTGCTATCTTTGACTCCCAAATCCATTATCTCCAGTCATGTCCTTCTTCCTGAGGTCCACAGTGGCAATTCAACCACCATTACCATCTGGTTATCTACACAAACCACTCACACTCAAAATATGTAAGCCAGAATGATTTATCTTCTTCCTCCACATCAGCTTCCTTTGTGGTCTCTCTTTTTCAAGATGGTGCCATCATCCATTGGCCACACAATGCACCTGGAGTCATCCTTGGTTCTTTCAATTTCCTTATCAGGCAGCAAGTCCTGTTGATTCTGTTTCTTTAATGGCTCTTGAATCCATCCTCTTCCTACAACTTCCAACTTTAGCTCAGGCCTTCATTTCCTACCTGACTACAGTATTTGCTTCCTTTGTAGTCTTCCTGTCTCCAGTCAGGCTTCCTCTAATCATTCTCTCCATAGCCAGGCCTGTGACCTTTCTCATGGGCAGATCTGATCACGGCAGTGAACGTCCACTTCTGGTTACACTCTGTTGACTGGATAGGCGTAGCTCCACATTTTGGTCCTTTCCCAGTTCAAGGGCCTGCTCGGGAGATCTCAGCCAACTGTGTTCTGAGAGTGATGCCCCTGTTTCCACACTCCTAAAATGCTCTGTCTCACATCATCCTTGTCTGCCTCAACAGAGCTCTTTCCCACCCTGACCTTCCTGTTCACCTTGTCTTCCCTTTCTAGCTTTGTGGTGACAACAGAGGGCAAGGTGATGAGAGGAAGTATGGAAGGATGAAATGAAAAGCACTAAAGAAGCTGGAGATTGATTCCCCAATGCTCTTTCCTTTTCAGTCCTAGAGTTGTCTGTCTTCTTTTGTAAACTGTTTTCTATTCCATACCATGTGTGTGGTTTTTGTGTGGCTCTGACTGGGCAGTATTATGTCAGTCTGGGAGCCTCAAAGGGCAGTGACCTTGTCTACTGATATCTCTAGGTCCTGAGTCCACTATAGCATGACATGTAAATCGTTACTTAGTGTTTTCTAATAATAAAAGAAAATAAAGGAATGAAGGGAAAAAACTGAACTATCAAGAAAAGGCAAACTGTTTCAAGCTAATCTTGAATCTTGGTTTAAAATAACATGTCCAAGGAAAAAAGCATTTACCTTCTGCTGTGGGAATGTGGACTCCATCATGGCTGTTTCAAAGCTGTGAGCACCCTCTGCCTGGGTCTTCTCCCACAGAGCTCTGAGAAATTGCACAGAACGGCTCTGTATAGACAGGGGCTCAGGAAACAGGCTCTGAAAGGGCATTAATGAGAGAAACGTGACATGTTATCTCTTGTCCTAACAGTATTGTTTGATTGGCTGCAAAGCACTATTAGGCTTGGTCTGAACTTAAAAATGGTTTAAATTTAAATAAAGCTACAGGGAAATCTGTCTTGAAGATCAAACATATGGTACATTTCATGTATTTTATTTCTTAACAGAAAATTTAACATAAATAGGATTTTTTTTTTTGGCGGTACGCGGGCCTCTCACTGCTGTGGCCTCTCCCGTTGCGGAGCACAGGTTCGGGACGTGCAGGCCCTGCGGCCATGGCCCACGGGCCCAGCTGCCCCGCAGCATGTGGGATCCTCCCAGACCGGGGCACGAACCCGCGTCCCCCACATCGGCAGGCGGACCCCCAACCACTGCACCACCAGGGAAGCCCATAAATAGGATTTTTAAGACAGTTGATATTGATCTCTATAAATACGCCTAACCTTTGTAATGTAGTATTTACTTCAATCATTTCTCAAGCATGTTACTTAATTGGAAAATGGTTAATATTAATATATATATTTATTTTTCAAAGATCTGAGAATTAAGGTATAAAATTAAAACAAATATCAAGAGAGTACAGAGTACAAATATCAAGTTTATTTATACAGAGTAAATCATGTATAACCAAGTAATGAAATAACCAAGAGTTCATTATTCAATTGCTCAGATGTGAACAGTATGAGTGGGGGGGTTGGGGAAACAAACATTTTCGGTTATAAAATGTGTAATGGCTGAATATTCTTAGAGCTTTAAGATATTCTCAGTTTGGGAAAATGAGATTGTCAATGTAAAAAAAGAATCACATTTACATATATATCATTCAAGCCAATGAAAATAAAAATTTTTTAACATCTTTATTGGAGTATAATTGCTTTACAATGGTGTGTTAGTTTCTGCTGTATGACAAAGTGAATCAGCTATATACATATACATAAATCCCCATATCTCCTCCCTCTTGCATCTCCCTCCCACCCTCCCTACCCCACCCCTCTAGGTGGTCACAAGCTGATCTCCCTGTGCTATGTGGCTGCTTCCCACTAGCTATCTATTTTACATTTGGTACTGTATACATGTCAGTGCTACTCTCTCACTTTGTCCCAGGTTACCCTTCCCCCTCCCCGTATCCTCAAGTCCATTCTCTACGTCTGCATCTTTATTCCTGTCCTGCCCCTAGGTTCTAAAATTTTCAAAGGAAGATTTAAACTGTTTGTATGTTTACTAACCAATTATGTGTTTAACAGTTATTTACATGTTGTGGTGTTATATCTATGAATGTGAGAAGTGTCTCAATTCAAGGGAACAATTTTATAAAAACATATAGAACATAAAAGTCACAAAATTATACACACACACATATAAAATACCATATATATTATCCTTTATGTGTGAGGTATAATAAAATAATGATTTTACCTTGTAAAATCCCATTTTCTACGTCAATGACTGTCCAAATATTGACTTATAAGACTCTCTAGGTGGTCTTTGTGTACAAAGTTTCTATTTAGTAAGTGAATAACAATTTCTTTTTCCAGAAAAATCTTATTGTTATCCTCAAGATGAGCTGCTTTTTCTACTGAGTGGGAAAAGGCAGAGGATCTTATACCCTGACTAAGCTGCCCACAGATTTAAAAAGGTCAAGAGCAGTAACAGATTGATTGTGAAACCCAAAATGTGCACACATGCTTTGCTGTGCAACTGAAACTATCACAACGTTGTTAATCAGCTATACTCCAATATAAAATAAGTTAAAAAAAATGTGGACACATCTGGGAATTTCTTATTACCAGAAACTTATACAGCATATGATCTTTCACTTAAAGAAGAGCAGGACCTGATTTAATTAACCATCATTCCAAAGAGGTCCATTTAGACTGGAATCTGTTAATTTGAGAACTGCATGAAGGCATAAACTGACAGAGAAGGGGAAGAGTCTGGCCCAGCATACAAGGCTAGCACTGGGTTTGTAACTATCACGTCAAAGATTTGATTTTTATTTACCTCAAAGTCAGGCTTCATCCAGATCACATAATATCAAAGGTGTGGAAGAAGAAAGGAAACATTATAGTAAAAAGAACAAAGAAGAAAAGCAGCATAAACATGTTTTTTGGTGAGTTTGCTCAAAGAGAAAAACAAATAATCAGACTAAGTCAATTAAATAAGACTGAAGGGGCAAAAGTAAAATCAAGTTTTCTTGGTTTGTTTTCGGAAAACTGACAACTGTTAAGAACAAAGCCAAAGATGAAACCCATTTGAAAAACATTAGTAACGTAGAAGAAGAATAAGATCATTATTTCAAGAAAAGGAAGAAAAATCAATGCTGTTTTTTATATTCATATACAATTTGATTCACATCAAAATGTGAGTTGTTCTCATCAAGGAGCCACGATGAATGTGAATTATACACACCTGCTGAAATAGGAACATGATCTGGATCCACGGCTGAGGTTCTTGGCTGATGAGAATAAAACTGGATTTACTGTAGAGGCAATAATGACCCTTTAGGGAGCAAGTGAAGAACAGCTTTGCTACACAACTTCTAACAGAATCTAGAAACAAATACACATAGCATTAAACATTAGATTCTTCCCAGAGTTACACCTTATACTTCAACATACAAACATCTTTAGAAATACATTCTTTAGTTTTCAGTCTGTGAGCTAATAACTTCAAACAACTATGGATTTTGGAGTAGATCCATTTCATGGAATGTAGATTTAAATGTAGCTGCTTTAAGCAAGTTGTATTCTATTCCTCTTTTTCTTTTGATTAACAATGGATGAGAAGTCTCCAAGCAACTTGCATGGGAGGAAAAAACCTCTTACCAATAGAAAGGGAGATAGGTGTCATTTCCATATGATTGGGAACTTTGAAATAACCTGGGAAGCATAAACAAATGGGTGAAGGAAACCGAGGCATTTTCTGGGCAGTGATGGTGTGCCATGACCAGGGGCACTGTTCTCTTGGTTGTACAGAGGCCACAGAAACAACCCCCAGAATAACTCTGGCCAGGGGGTGGCTTCCTGTGAACTGTCCTGGTTCAAAAAGGTTATTTCATCTTGAAGAGCTTCAACAGGGAAACTTAAAGAGATCATCCTTTAGGAACAAGAAAGTGGGGGAGCATGGTGGTGGTGGCATAGAGCAGAGATGCTGAGGAGCCATGTTTAGGAGCCATTTGATTTTTACAACCCTACAAGATGGGTGTTACTGTTTCTATTTTAAGTATGAGGAATCTTAGCCCATTAAAGGGTCAACTTAGTGAACCACTGTGACTGCCTTGTTCACCACTATGACCTTGGCACGTGGCACGCAACAGATGCTCTAAAGAGAGTGTCTGGAGAGATGAATGATGCTCAAGGATCCAGAAAAAATTGCTCAAGTTTGCCCTATCTGTGGCAGAATGAGGATTCGAACTCAGCCAAACTGTTGCCACGTTGGGGTGCTTTAGGCTCTACCATACTGGGAATTTTTAAATCTGTAGAGTCATATCGATAGCTCATGGGGTATTTATTGTTTCAGAATTAATCTGACATGTTAAATGAAATATTTTGAAAATAAATAGATTAATTATGCCCTACTATTAAAAATGGAAATGGACTAGAGTTTATTAAAAGCTGATGGGAACCCTAATAAGGTGGTAGAGTCAGTCCCAACCCATGAGAGTGCATGGGGTTCCCTAGAGAATTGTGGGGACAGGGTAAGCTTATCTGTGCACCATCAGGGCTCAGGTGTGAAGGAATAACAGGCTTTTGGGAAAGAGTTTGGAAGAGTTAAGGGAGGGTGGCCAATGATAGATTAGAGAAGACGACATTGGAAACCAAACAATAAAGCCACAGGGCAATTTAGAAACATATTTAGAAATCTTAATAAATAATAACTTTCTGTGTGATTCTGAACCATTGGTATAAAAGAGGACTAGTTTTCATGATGTTAGCTGTTTGGGGGAAATTTAAGCATTCAAAATCTTGCATGAAATCAGAAATCATTTCTGCATTCTGTGGGTGAGTGGATCATGAGATATAAAGAGTGCCTGAAAGTTCAGTGGAAAAGACCAGGAGGCCTGCCACTGACAGGGCAAGACTTCATAGAATAGAATAGAGCACAATATCCACTTAAAATTGCCCTATCCGAAATTGTTTGAAAATGGTAATTAAAAATATTTTTTTGGCATTGAAAAATTGAATTTAAATTAATCAATACTAGAGAAGGCAGAAACCAAGAATTCCATAAGAGCGCATACACAAAAAATGGTTCTATTGGAAATCAATCTAGCTGTAACGTATACATTGAGACAGCACCTTGTTTTGCTTTAACAGAAAGTTTCAAAAGGGAAAAAGATCGTTTGTAAGAACCTGTGCAGTAGCTTGACAGTCCAAGTTGGACTTCGGGCCTCTGCCACGAAAAAAACATTTTTCTCTTTTTCCTTCCCCTAAATTACTGCTCGTTCATGTTTTCTTTTGAAAATGAACATTGATTCAATTTATTTTACTTGCCCTGAGCCTACCAGCTTTCTATACACAAACCACAGGGGTCCCAGATCACGGAAAATGGGCAAAGCGATAGAAGCTTTGCCCTTTACCTAGAAGCATATACACCAGTGATAAAAACACATCAGTTCTGTGATATAATGCTTCTGTTAATGCTTTCAGTAAACTGGATCTGTTTCAATATTTTTCTCCTCATTTTTTTTTTTCTGAGCTTTGCTAGATTAGAAAGATTTTCCAACATTAACATTTAGTTGTTAATTTTTCTCTGTAATTTTCTCCCTCCTGTTCATTCCATGGTATTGAATGGTGGGCATGCGATAAATGGTGTTGGATGAATGAATGGGTGTCAGACACTGTGCAGAGACCAAGAGGAGCCATGGTTCTGACCTTGCTCTTAAGAAGTTTACAGCCAAATGGGAGAAACACCTATAAACAACAGTTGTAAATTAAGTCCATGGGATAATGGAGGGACACACAGTACCGACCACTCACAGCAATGAGCAGCTATCATCCTTGGGGAACCAGGTGAGGCTTCCCGGTGGAGGAAATATTTGAGGTGACCTTGAAAGCTAAATCAAGATTTTGAACTTAGAAAAAATGTGAGAGAGACAAGCATTTTAAGAGTAGGGAACACCCTGAAAAAAATCACATAAGGCATGAATATTCAAGGTAATTCCGGGTAGTAAGGTTAGTGTATCTGGGTTATTAAGATATTTTTTATTTATACAATTGATGCCCAAACTGTTTATTTTTCTAGATTAAATATTGAAAAGAGAGGAGGTCATGCTTCACTAAATATAGAATGCTTCTCATATTCCACCAAATCTGATTGTTATTTCTTTACTTTTGGTAGATTGTGGCTTATTTTTGTAAAAAAAAAAAAAAAAAAAAATCAAAGGATTTGGTTTGGTCTTTAAAAATACTGAAGTTAACATGAGCAGCAAGAACTGTATAATATAATGTGCTGTAAGTTGAAATACCCAAAATATACACATTACACATGGATAAATTTAAAGACATGATACAAAAGAGCATTTGATTTTTTTTTTTTTTTTTTTTGCGGTACTCGGGCCTCTCACTGCTGTGGCCTCTCCCGCTGTGGAGCACAGGCCCCGGACGCGCAGGCCCAGCGGCCATGGCTCACGGGCCCAGCCGCTCCGCGGCACGTAGGATCCTCCCGCACCAAGGCACGAACCCGTGTCCCCTGCATCGGCGGGCGGACTCTCAACCACTGCGCCACCAGGGAAGCCCTGATCTTCTTTTTAAGTCAAAGTATTTAAGGATCATTTTGGAATTCTTTTTTTCCTCTCACACTTTTCTCCCACAGTTCATATGCTTTTATTCCTACATTGCATTCATTGTACTGTATTAAAATTTTGTTAGCATTTTTTTTTTTTTTTGCTCTGGTCCTTTTATTTTTTATAAATTTATTTATTTATTTATTTTTGGCTGCATTGGGTGTTTGCTGCTGCACGTGGGCTTTTATTTTTTCTTCTAGTTGCAGCAAGCAGGGGCTTCTCTTCATTGTGGTGCACAGGCTTCTCATTGCAGTGGCTTCTCTTGTTGCAGAGCACGGGCTCTAGGTGCATGGGCTTCAGTAGTTGTGGCTTGTGGGCTCTAGAGTGCAGGCTCAGTAGTTGTGGCGTACGGGCCTAGCTGCTCCGCAGCATGTGGGATCCTCCCGGACCAGGGCTCCTCCATGTCCCCTGCATTTGGCAGGTGGATTCTTAACCACTGCGCCACCAGGGAAGTCCTATGTTAGCATTCTTAAACAAACTTTTGCCTTAGAATACTTCTAGATTTACAGAAAAATTACATATATGTAATTATAATATATAAATGTATAATTATTATATATTTATATATTGTATATAATTACAATATATAGAGAGTTCCCTATATACTATAACCCAGTTTCCCCTCTTATTAATTAATATCTTAAGTTGCTATGAGGGACTTTCCTGGTGGCACAGTGGTTAAGAATCCACCTGCCAATGCTGGGGACATGGGTTCAATCCCTGGTTCTGGAAGATCCCACATGCCGCGAAGCAACTAAGCCCATGTGCCACAACTACTGGGTCTGTGCCCTAGAGCCCGTGTGCCACAACTACTGAGCCCGTGTGCTGCAACTACTGAAGCCCACGTGCCTAGAGCCCCGGCTCCACAGCAAGAGAAGCCACCACAATGAGAAGCCCGCACACCGCAATGAAGAGTAGTCCCCGCTCGCCACAGCTAGAGAAAGCCCACGTGCAGCAATGAAGACCCAATGCAGCCAAAAAAAAGTTGGTATGATACATTTGTTACAAGTAATGAACCAATACTGACACGTTATTATAAACTTAAGTCCATAGTTTATTCAGATTTCCTTAGTTTATACTTAGTGTCTTTCTTCTGTTCCAGGATTCCATTCAGGACACTACAGAACATTTACTCATTATGTCTCCTTAGGCTCCTCTTGGCTGTGACAATTTCTCAGACTTTCCTTGTTTTTGATGATCTTCACAGTTTTGAAACATTTTGTAAAATGTTTCTCAGTTGGGATTTGTCTGTTTTTCTCATGAATAGACTGAGATTTCGAATTTGGGGGAGGAAAACCATAGAGATAAAGTGCCATTTTCCTCATATCATATGGAGAGTACATTTGATCTACATGACCTATGACTATTGATGTTGACCTTGAACATCTGGCTGAGGTAGTGTTCACAAGATTTCTCCACTGTAAAGTTAATCTTTTTTTCCCCCACTTTCCAAACTGTCCTCTTTGAAAAGAAGTCACAATGTGCAACCCATACTTAAAGAGTGGGGAGTTAGCTTCACCTCCTGAGGGCAGAACAGCTGCATAAATTATGTGGAATTCTTCTGCACAAATCTGTCTCTTCCTCTTCTAGTTATTACATTCAAATTATTTGGCCAATTATTCTATCAGTATGTACTCACAGATATTTATTTTATAATTCAATATTATTTTGTTTATTTTGTTGCTCTAACTGTTCCAGCTTTGGCCACAGGGAGCTCTTTCAGTTGGTTCCTGTGTCCATTTGATGTGCTGTCATCATTGTGTGTGTGGTTTTTTATTTGTTTGTTCATCACTTCCTTACTTATATCTCACATACAAGATGCTCCAGGCTCATCTTGTATGTTTCCTGCCCTGTCTTAGAATCAGCTGTTTCTCCAAGGACTTCTGGTTCCTTTCACTGGAGAACTGTGTTAGAAACTAAGAGTTAGGTACTAGGTATGCTCGCTGTTACTTGGGTGTCATTGTTCCTTGGCCTCCTAAGGTGACAAAGCAGGGAAATTATGTGTGTATATGTACACATATATATTTACAAGTATTTCTATATGCAACCATCTGTATCTATATTAAGCTAAACATGAGTTCATACCCATGGTTTCAATTCTAATTCATTACCACATGGATCATTTAGCCTCCACCCCTTGCTTACCTGTAAACTCCCACTTCAACAGTGAGGAGCCTGAGTCACACTCTTAGTATTTTTATCTCTGTCCACTATAAAAGGCAGAGTTCTTTTCCTCTTCCTTTCCCTCTCTTTCCCCCCTCTCCTTCCCTTCCACCCTCCTCTCTTTCTCTCTTAAAAATCTTTGTGGGGCTTCCCTGGTGGTGCAGTGGTTGAGAATCTGCCTGCTAATGCAGGGGACACAGGTTCAAGCCCCGGTCTGGGAGGATCCCACATGCCGCGGAGCAACTAGGCCCGTGAGCCACAACTACTGAGCCTGCGCGTCTGGAGCCTGTGCTCTGCAACAAGAGAGGCCGCGATAGTGAGAGGCCCGCACACCTCAATGAAGAGTGGCCCCCGCCTGCCACAACTAGAGATAGCCCTCACACAGAAACAAAGACCCAACACAGCAAAAATTAATTAATTAATTAATAAACTCCTACCCCCAACATCTTAAAAAAAAAAAAAATCTTTGTATATTTAGTACCCACCATAGTACCTGGCATAGAGAAGCTTACCTCAAAACATAATAATGATATTTTACTATACTCTTTCTGATTCCTTCTGGAGCAACAATGATAAAACCAGTAGGATATTCCCATGAAAATAATGAGAAATTATAATAGTAATAATACAGTACTAATTTTCATGTTGAAATTTTGACTTAAATTTAACTAAACATTCCACATTTTCACAGCTGGCATGAAAGATATAGCTATTTGTTTATTTATTTTTATTTTTTAGTTGCATCCGGTCTTAGTTGCAGCACGTAGGATCTTTTGTTGTGGCACAAGGGCTTCTCTCTAGTTGTGGTGCACAGGCTTCTCTCTAGTTGTGGCACATGGATTTCCTCTCTACACAGCGCATGGGCTCTGTAGCTTGTGGCACGCGGGCTCTCTAGTTGAGGCGTGCAGGCTCAGTAGTTGCAGCATGCAGGCTTAGTTGCCCCGCAGCATGTGAGATCTTAGTTTCCCGACCAGGGATCGAACCCACATCCCCTGCATTGGAAGGCAGATTCTTTACCACTGGACCACCAGGGAAGTCCTGAGATACAGCTATTTGTTAATGTGAACATTCTTCCTTAGCTTAGCCACTTGTATTTTAGCTATACTTCAGATGCTAGTAATCTTGTTATGACCTTGGTAAAGAAATACTTCTTTATTCATTTTATGGTTGTAAAATATTAATGTAAAAAAAGTTAGAAATCTAGAAATTCTACCAATTAACATTCTAGAAAACATTTTAAAATTAGAAATAGTACTAAATGATATCATAATGTTTCAGAAGTGGGATATAGCCATGGAAACCTGAAAGCACCCTATCTTGTCAGAAAGGAGTTATAATTTATAATAATATTTTAAAAGTCTAGTGGAAATTCAAAAAGCAATACTCATAGCAGACAAAATAGACTTTAAAATAAAGACTATTATAAGAGACAACGAAGGACACTACATAATGATCAAGGGATCAATCCAAGAAGAAGATATAACAATTGTAAATATCTATGCACCCAACATAGAAGCACCTCAATACATAAGGCAAATGCTAACAGCCATAAAAGGGGAAATCGACAGTAACACAAAATAGTACAGGACTTTAACACCCCACTTACACCAATGGACAGATCATCCAAACAGAAAAGTAATAAGGAAACACAAGCTTTAAACACATTAGACCAAATGGACTTAATTGATATTTATAGGACATTCCATTCAAAAACAACAGAATACACTTTCTTCTCAAGTGCAAACAGAACATTCTCCAAGACAGATCACATCTTGGGTCACAAATCAAGCCTCAGTAAATTTAAGAAAATTGAAATCATATTGAGCATCTTTTCTGACCACAATGCTATGAGACTAGATATCAATTACAGGAAAAAAACCTGTAAAAAACACAAACACATGGAGGCTAAACAGTATGCTACTAAACCACCAAGAGATCACTGAAGAAATCAAAGAGGATATCAAAAAATACCTAGAAACAAATGACAATGAAAACACGATGACCCAAAACGTATGGGATGCAGCAAAAGCAGTCCTAAGAAGGAACTTTACAGCAATACAATTCTACCTCAATAAACAAGAAAAATCTCAAATAAACAACCTAAGCTTACACCTAAAACAATTAGAGAAAGAAGAACAAAAAACCCTCAAAGTTAGCAGAAGGAAAGAAATCATAAAGATCAGAGCAGAAATAAATGAAAAAGAAATGAAGGAGGGCTTTCCTGGTGGTACAGTGCCAATGCAGGGGACATGGGTTCGAGCCCTGGTCCAGGAAGATCCCACATGCTGTGGATCATCTAAGCCCATGAGCCACAACTACCAAGCCCAGGCACCACAACTACTGAAGCCCGCACACCTAGAGCCCGTGCTCCACAACAAGAGAAGTCACTGCAATGAGAAGCCAGCGCACTGCAAGGAAGAGTAGCCCGCACTCACCACAACTGGAGGAAGCCTGCGTGCAGCAACGAAGACCCAATGCAGCCAAAAATAAATTAATTAATTAATTTAAAAAAAAAAGAAATGAAGGAAACAAAAGCAAAAATCAATAAAACTAAAAGCTGGTTCTTTGAGAAGATAAACAAAATTGACAAACCATTAGCCAGACTCATCAGGGAAAAAAGGGAGAAGACTCAGATCAACACAATTAGAAACAAAATGGAGAAGTAAAACTGACACCGCAGAAATACAAAGGATCATGAGAGACTACTACAAGCAACTATATGCTAAAAAAATGGACAACCTGGAAGAAATGGACAAATTCTTAGAAACGTACAACCTTCCAAGACTGAACCAGGAAGAAATAGAAAATATGAACAGACCAATCACAAGCACTGAAATTGAAACCATGATTAAAAATCTTCCAACAAACAAAAGCCCAGGGCTCGATGGCTTCACAGGCGAGTTCTATCAAACATTTAGAGAAGAGCTAACACCTATCCTTCTCAAACTCCTCCAAAATATAGCAGAGGGAGGAACACTCCCAAACTCATTCTACGAGGCCACCATCACCTTGATACCAAAACCAGACAAGGATGTCACAAAGAAAGAAAACTACAGGCCAATATCACTGATGAACATAGATGCAAAAATCCTCAACAAAATACTAGCAAACAGAATCCAACAGCACATTAAAAGGATCATGCACCATGATCAAGTGGGGTTTATCCCAGGAATGCAAGCATTCTTCAACATATACAAATCAATCAAAGTGATACACCATATTAACAAATGAAGAATAAAAACCATATGATCATCTCAGTAGATGCAGAAAAAGCTTTCAACAAAATTCAACACCCATTTATGATAAAAACCTCCAGAAAGTAGGCATAGAGGGAGCTTACCTCAACATAATAAAGGCCATATATGACAAACCCATGGTCAACAACATTCTCAATGGTGAAAAACTGAAACCATTTCCACTAAGATCAGGAACAAGACAAGGGCGTACACTCTCACTACTATTATTAAACATATAGTTTTGGAAGTTTTAGCCACGGCAATCAGAGAAGAAAAAGAAATGAAAGGAATCCAATTTGGAAAAGAAGTAAAACTGTCACTGTTTGCAGACGACATGATACTATACATAGAAAATCCTAAAGATGCCACCAAAAAACCACTTGAGCTAATCAATGAATTTGGTAAAGTAGCAGGATACAAAATTAATGCACAGAAATCTCTTGCATTCCTATACACCATCAACAAAAGATCAGAAAGAGAAATTAAGGAAACACTCCCATTTGCCATTGCAACAAAAAGAATAAAATACCTAGGAATAAACCTACCTAAAGAGGCAAAAGACCTGAATGTAGAAATCTATAAGACACTGATGAAAGAAATCAAAGATGGTACCAACAGATGGAGAGATATACCATGTTGTTGGATTGGAAGAATCAACACTGAAAATGACTATACTACCCAAAGCAATCTACAGATTCAATGCAATCCCTATTAAATTACCAATGGCATTTTTCACAGAACTAGAGCAAATAATTTTATCATTTGTATGGAAACACAAAAGACCCCAAATAGCCAAAGCAATCTTGAGAACGAAAAATGGAGCTGGAGGAATTAGACTCCCTGACTTCAGACTATACTACAAAGCTACAGTAATCAAAACACTATGGTACTGGCACAAAAACAGAAATATAGATCAATGGAACAGGATAGAAAGCCCGAGATAAACCCACGCACATATGGTCACCTTATCTTTGATAAAGGAGGCAAGAATATAAAATGGAGAAAAGACAGCCTCTTCAATAAGTGGTGCTGGGAAAACTGGACAGCTACATGTAAAAGAATGAAATTAGAACACTTCTTAATACCATACACAAAAATAAACTCAAAATGGATTAAAGACCTAAATGTAAGGCCAGACACTATAAAACTCTTAGAGGAAAATATAAGCAGAACATTCTATGACATAAATCACAGCAAGATCCTTTTTGACCCACCTCCTAGAGAAATGGAAATAAACACACAAAAAACCAAATGGTACCTAATGAAACTTAAAAGTTTTTGCACAGCAAAGGAAACCATAAACAAGACGAAAAGACAACCCTCAGAATGGGAGAAAATATTTGCAAACAAAGCAGCTGACAAAGGAGTAATCTCCAAAATATACAAGCAACTCATGCAGCTCAATATCAAAAAAACAAACAACCCAATCCAAAAATGGGCAGAAGACCTAAATACACATTTCTCCATAGAAGACATACAGATTGCCAACAAACACATGAAAATATACTCAACATCACTAATCATTAGAGAAATGCAAATCAAAACCACAATGAGGCATCACCTCACACCAGTCAGAATGACCATCATCAAAAAATCTAGAAACAATAAATGCTGGAGAGGGTGTGGAGAAAAGGGAACCCTCCTGCACTGTTGGTGGGAATGTAAACTGATACAGCCACTATGGAGAACAGTACAGAGGTTCCTTAAAAAACTAAAAATAGAACTACCATATAACCCAGCAATCCCACTACTGGGCATATACTCTGAGAAAACCATAATTTAAAAAGATGCATGTACCCACAATGTTCATTGCAGCACTATTTACAATAGCCAGGGCATGGAAGCAACCTAAGTGTCCATCAACAGACGAATGGATAAATATGATGTGGCACATATATACAATGGAATATTACTCAGCCATAAAAAGGAATGAATTGAGTTATTTGTAATGAGGTGGATGGACCTAGAGTCTGTCATACAGAGTGAAGTAAGTCAGAAAGAGAAAAACAAATACTATATGCTAATACATATGTATGGAATCTAAAAAATGGTTCTGGGACTTCCCTGGTGGTGCAGTGGTTAAGAATACACTTGCCAATGCAGGTGACATGGGTTCAGTCCTTGGTCTGGGAAGATCCCACGTGCCGTGGAGCAACTAAGCCCTGGGCCACAACTACTGAGCCTGTGCTTTAGAGTCCATGAGCCACAACTACTGAGCCCATGCACCACAACTACTGAAGCCCATGCACCTAGAGCCCGTGCTCTGCAACAAGAGAATCCACCACAATAAGAAGCACATGCACCGCAACGAAGAGTAGCCCCCACTCGCCGCATCTAAAGAAAGTCCGCATGCAGCAATGAAGAGCCAACGCAGCCAAAAATAAATAAAAACAAAAAAACAAACTGGTACTGATGAACCTAGTGGCAGGGCAGGAATAAAGACGCAGAGGTAGAGAATGGACTTGAGGACACAGCGGGGGATGGGGAAGTTGGGACAAAGTGAGAGAGTAGCATTGACATTGACATATATACACTACCAGTGTAAAATGGATGGCTAGTGGAAAGCAGTCACATAGCACAGGGAGATCAGCTCGATGCTTTGTGACCACCTAGAGGGGTGGGATAGGGAGTGTGGGAGGGAGGCTCAAGAGGGAGGGGATATGGAGATATATGTATACATATAGCTGATTCACTTTGTTATACAGCAGAAACTAACACAACATTGTAAAGCAATTATACTCCAGTAAAGATGAAAAAAAAAAGTCTAGTGGAAATTCGAAATCAAGCAAAACCATAATCAAAAATAAAAATCAGATTTTAGTTTGTGTGTGTGTGTACTACTTAAAATATTAGAGCAAGTTGATGTGTGGAATAACTAATATAAGTATTTACTTTTTTACCAATCACTCCATTAGATGTTTTATATAATTATCATTTAATCCTTATAATTATCTATTATCGCTTTTCACTTAAGAGGTTAAAGTGTCAGAGAATTAAATGACTTAATCAATTAAGATGCAGAGCCAGGATTAAGACCCAAGTTCATTAAAATGTAAGATCCATGTTTTGTTCACAAAGTGATAAGGCCTCATGCAAAGTCATATTGTTTAATGATCTTGAACTTCCCCAGTTAAGCTATCTGTAGCTTCTGCAGGGACAGGATGGACAATCCAAAATAAATTGCCAGTACCTTTAACAAGACAACATAAGTTGTTCAGGCTTAGAAATATAACCCAAGGCATTAATTTCTATGCAATTACTATATAGTCAACATAATTCTCTAACCTGGGGATAAGACAAATCTTCTCATAAAATATAAAGAGCTGTGGCAAATCAATAAAGAGAAGTTCTTTAGAGGCCTATGTAAATTGGGAATAACTGATCTCTTTTATCCTCAAATGTGGTAGAAGGAAGTAGGAGAGGATGCTAAACTCAGAGGGAATAATTAAATAACTAGGCTTATAGTTCTTAGAGGTGGTGAAAGCTGTAGAATCAGGTGAAGGGGGACCGTGGTGGTAGCTGTGATGCCCTGTGATTCTCTGCTAACAGTTGATAAGTGTGACTATTTTTCTAAATATATTGGATCTCAGAAACACACCATTCTTTTTGGGAGATGAGACACAACTCATCTTCCAGGGTTGTACTTATATCTAATTCATGCCATTATATAGTTTTTATTTAGAGATAAGTGCCTTTTAAGAATAAAAATAGAGTATGACTTCAAGTTTTTTATAGCTAGTAGAAATATCAAAGAGTTGGCTTTATTTTTTGGAAAAAGGAATAAGTTAGCTCTTTTGAATTCTTTACCAAACTTACACTTTGAAAGTTCTCTCCCAGCTAAATAAGGGTCAACTGAGTGTTTCTGGCTTGTTTCCCAGGTTTTTCAACTGAATCATTCTTCTCCATATCCAAACTGTATTTCTAGAATGATTTATAAAAACTCAAATACAGGAATATCTTTGCAGAAATTGGTAGGTTGAAAGTATTAGCACATTGAACATAACATAAATAAGCAACAAATTCAGAGAAGGCATTTGAAGAACTTGGCAGAGAGGGAGCTAATTTTCTTTGACTACTTACTTCGTACCTAGGTGTAAGTGTAACAGATTACACTGAACCCTTATGAAGTAGGTTTAGTTATTCCCACTTTATAGAGAAGGAAATCTCAAGGTCAAACTTCTAGGAGCTGGAATTTGAACCCAGGTTCCAAAGCCTGTTCTCTTTCCAGGATATTACCGAACAGCTTAGACAAAATAGAGGTAACAGAAGTGCCTCAAAAAGGAAGTATGGTTCAATGGAAAAATCACTGGCCCAGGAGTCAGACAACCAGGGTCTTAGTGAGTAGACTCTTGTTATCTCTTCTCTCTGTCTTCTCACTTCTTATCTGTAAAAATGACAGCAGGCCAAAGCTGATCTAAACTGTACTTTTAAAAATTTTACATTTCTAATTGCTTATTATCTTTCTAGATTGCAAGCTCCATGAGGGTAAGGATTTTTTATTGTGGTAAAATAAATATAACATGAAATTTATCATTTTAACCATTTCTCGGTGTGCAGTTTAGTGGCATTTAAGTACATTCATATTGTTGTACAGTCATCACCACCATCCATCTCCAGAACATTTTCATCTTCCCCAACTGAAAATCTATACCCGTTAAACTATACTTGTCCGTTTCCCTCTCGCCTCAAACTCAGGGAACCACTATTCTGTTTTCTGTCTCTATGAATTTGACTACTCTAAGTGCTTCACGTAAGTGGGATCATATATAAGGGATCATATTTATCCTTTTGTTTCTGGCTTATTTCATTTAGCATAATGTCTTCAAGTTTCATATAATTTGTAGAATGTATCAGAATTTTATTCCTCTTTAAGGCTGAATAATTTTCCATCGTATGCATATAACACATTTTGTTTATCCAGTCATCATTCACCCGTCAACGGACATTTGGGTTGTTTCCACCTTTTGGCTATTGTGAATAATGTTATAAACATGGGTGTACAAATATCTCTTTTAGACCCTGATTTCAATTCTTTTGGGTACATACCCAGAAGTGAGATTGTCGGGTCATACGGTAATTCTACGTTTAATTTTTTAGGAACTGCCGTACTAGAATGTACTTTTTAGCTTAGAAGTTCTATGATTCAATGAGGGCCTCTAGGGGCCCATGAAGAAATGTGTCTTTGATGATTGTCCAAAGCAGGGTTGGACATTTGCCCAGGGCTGCCAGGACTTACTCTCAGCACTCAATACAGGACAGACGGCAACAGGGTCTGTTGGAGTATATTTCCCTCTCCTGTCCGACACTAGCCAGACAGGAACCACTGAAGCCATTTCTTCCATCTCCCAATTAACTCTCCTTTGATATATTTCAAAGACATGGAATTCAAAATACTGATCCTGAATGAATGAATAATACTGTCATTTAACTGTATAAATATCCTAAATTGGACAGAAAAAGAATAGGAGGAAATGAAACCGGTAATTTGTCTGATGAGAACATTTCCAAAGTATTTTAAAAATCATGTTTTTGAAGTAAAACATAAATTACAATTTTGGGGAAAAAATGTAGAACAAACTCATCACGTAGAAATACTCTTGCTTTTGCCTGAAAAAAAAAAAAAAAGGAAGACATCACAAGCCAGTGTGGACCACTTATCAAACTTTAATTCCATATGATTTGCAAAATATATTTTTATCTTAGACTGAAACTATACTCCCCTGTCACTACCCAATTCAAGTTTAGAAGTTTTGAACAAAATAACAATTATTCCACAACTTTGATGCAGGAAACAGAAGGAAAGAAATTCCAACGTAAAAAAAAATTAGATTCTCAAAAGTGAAGATGAATTTCTGAAATGACTGTTTGAAATAATATTGAAATTTTCTCAATGTCCGAAGACACTGCTTTAATCATCTTGGTATTTCCAGGGCTTGGTTCTATAGGTTCTCAGAAATGTGAGTTGTTGAACTAATATGTGCTAAGGAAAGACTACCAAATTTCTCATTTGATGAAGAATCTAGGGCAGGAAGGTAACAGGAAAGAGGACTTTGTCTCATTTTCACTAAGTTCTGTTTATGATATCATTGCCTGAGAAATACATGATCCTTTCTCAGAAGCTGGCTGGCCACTGGCCATATCACATGCATGTGGGCGCAACATCCCCACCCGGAGCAAAAGTACTATGCATATTTTCCCGCTCATGGCAAAAATTCTAGCCAGTTGTCAAACAAGCATGACAGATGCTTTTGTTCTGAATCATCAGAATGAAATAAAATTCTTTTGCAAGGGATTGCCTTAATAATGCAAATTAAATTCAGAGATGTGAAGGGAAATTTGGTAATTTTGTATTTAGAAATATACAAACCATAGGTGTAGAAAGTTCTATTTTGGAAAAAAGGAAGTCAAAATTATGTATTGGTATATAAACCCATATATTTATATAAATGCATGGGAGAAAGGTCTGTAAAACTACACATCAACAATTGACAGTGATTATTTCTGGGTCGAGAAGTGGGATTAGGGTGGGGAGCAAACACTGTTTTACTCCATATACTTCTGTACTATTTTAATTCTTTCCCTATGGGTTTATATTCATGTATTATCTGTATAACTTAAAAAGAAAAGAATCATATACAATGAAAAAGTTGATGTTAGTTAAAGGAGGTAATTTAAATGATGTCTCACAAAATTACCATGCAATGAGGCTAATAGGTATAGTTTTAAAGGTTATTTTTCTCTTTTGCCTTCCTGAGTTCAAAAACTTTGCTCTAGGGTGGGGTATAGACTGTTATAAGAATACAAAGAGGAAGACTAAGGTAAGAAGGAATTCATTTCTAAACTGCCAAAATTGTATTATACAGCACAACACCTTGCAAGCAAAGCTTTTGTCTTGAGAAAGGATTTTCTAAATTTCTTTATCTCCCTTTAGTCTATCAACCCCTGAGCATGAAGAACTTCCATTAGAGACCTGTGGTGTGGAGGGGATGGCAGCTATATCAGTTCTACAGTTGGTAGGGAGAATATAACATAGAAGAAGCAAAAGAGAAGACTTTTCAGTTCTGGCAGGGCAGATTGTGGAGAGAGATAACTGTGATGTCATCAGAAGTGGGTCCTGACTTCATTATATTTGGACTTCAGCTTGGGGAAGGGGAGTGTATTAGATTAAGTACGGTAACATGGAGGGCAGTGGTGACCCTTAGGAAGGAGATCCACTCCTAGGTGGCTCTCTGCACCAGTACAGGGCAGCCAATTTAGTTAAAAGCACAGCTCGGAGGCAAGCATAGGAGGTATAAGGCTCAGCTCCCATGGGCCACCCTTGTCCCTGTAATGGAGTGGACAGGAGGAGGAAGAAGCAGCTGAGGTTCTTGTTGGACAGCTTTTCAGAGAAATCACTGTAGTGGGGAGGAGCTCTGTCCAGTATACAGCATAGAGAACTGACCCAGCTAGGCTTCAGAGGGGGCCACAGCACCAGTGGGTGCTGAGTTGCAGTCAGATTGCTAGGTAAGAGCTATGCACACAGTGCCTGGAAAATAAGTAACGTCACCCATAACTTTAGCTGAGAGGGTGAAAAGCAAGCAAAGGACATTATCCCTTAGGCAAGAAGACACTCCCTCTCACCCCGCTACCCCCACGAACGATGCTTTTGCACAACCACAAGGAAACAGGACCCAATTCGTCATGCCCCCAAATGCCACCTTAGAGAGATAAGCATGGCAGGCGGTAACAGGAAGAACATTTTTATTCAAATGAGAGGTTGTTTCCTAAACATACTACTCAAATGATCAGATGGGATTAAATTTAAATAAGGACTCAGTTAATTTCCCCCTTACTAATCAGTGGTTAGTTGTTCACGAGGAGTTCTAGACAAAATGATGGTGCATTTTCTCTGCAAAGCTAAGTTGTAATGTGAAATTTTGTAATCTTACAATAAGTGAAAAATAATGATAATGATAGAGAATAAAACTATCCTGAACAAGAAGACCTGGGTAGAGAAAGAAATCTTGTCCTAATAAAAAGAGAGTCTTATTAATATTCACACAGCAAAAGGTAGAGGGTGGGAAGTTGACCGAGGCAGGGTATCAGGACATTTTGCATGTGAAGGCTGAAATCTAATCACACACAGTGGTGTCTCTTGGTGCATATATGCTTGTATATGTCTTACGTGAAAACTGTTCAGATATTGTACCAGCTTGCTGTTTTGTGTTGCCATTAAAGAACAGAGTGAGACTTGCCCATTAACCTTCAGGTGACAGAGACTCTGGGATGCTCTCACAACCAGTGTCTCGGCCCTGAGACAGGGACTGAAAAGCCCATCCCTTCAGAAGCCATTCTAGGTCCAGTTGTTCCAACCCCTCATCCAAAATCCAGTTCTGTTCCATGGTGGTGGTGCAGAGCCCAGACTCTGGAGCCAGACTCTTCTCCTTACTAGCTTTGTGTCATTAGGCAAGTTACATAACCTCTCTGTGACTTAATTTGGAATAATAATAAGAGCATCTATTTCTAAGGGATGTTTAGTGCGATCAACCATCCCTATTTGCTTGGGACTGAGGTGGCTTCTGGGACTTGAAATTTTTGGTGCTAAAACTGGGAAAGATCTGGACAAGGCAAAAGGAATTGGTCACCCTGGTTAACGTGAGCATAAAATGCGTTAATTTAAGTGATTTTCAGACAGAAGTGTGCTCAGGACAGAGCAAGTGCTTAATAATGTTTCTTTGATCATTATCATGATCGTTATTACAACTACGACTATTGTATATGGGGAAAGAAATCAGCCCTCAGCCAGGAAGGCTGCTATAATGCTGTTTTTTAAAAAAAATATTTACTTATTTATTTTGGCCACTCCTGGCGGCATGCGGGATCTTAGTTCAGCGACCAGGGATCAAACCCATGCCCCCTGTAGTGGAAGCAGAGTCTTAACCACTGGACTGCCAGGGAAACCCCAACCATAATGCTGTTTTGATTAGAGAAAAGGGGATCCTAATGACCCTTGGAATCTCTAGGTCTCTTAGTGTCCTGAAATTTTCACCTAATTGCTTATTGCAAAAATAACTTAATACAAAGCTAATACGTGCAGGCTGAAATAAAATTCTATACAACTGAAATAAATTTCTCTGGGGACATGACAGAAGATCTAGCAAGAAAGAAGATCCTGTAACAGTGCTTCAAGCCATTCACTTGGTCTCTCCGAAATCCTTCAAAGTTCTAGTACTTCAAGTGGTGAGCAAGTGAGGCTTTTGATATTGATGCTATTTTGAGGCTCAGTAGCGTAGTCATGTAGCAAGAACACCACCAGGAAGCTCTAAGGAAAGGCTTAACATTTTGCTGTGTTCAAAGCACCCTAAGTAAGAAGATGACTTTCTTGCACCAAAAATGGAAAAAACAGCTAACATTGATTGGTTGGTTATTATATGTTGGGCACTATTCTAAAAGCTTTTTGTGTGTTTTGCCCCTTTATATTCAAAACAATCCTGTGATGTAGATACTTCCAGTTTAGAAGAAGAATCTGAGACTCAAAGATGTTGTGATTTACTATGTCTGATTCAAGCAGCAACTAATAATAGTTGAAGTCAAAGAGGATTTAATTTATACCTAAGTATTTTCAATTATATAAATCCTATTATAAATTGTGTATCAATTTCATTTGCACAGTATTTAGACTTGTTGATAGTTTGTTTTCAGTTTTGATTGTGGTTTTGATCTGTATAGTACAATTGGATGAGTTATGTGGCACATTCTCATTCTTGCTCAAACCTCTCTTGAGGGAAGCCCACGTGATTGACCCATGAAATCCCAACTCAAGATACTACTGTTCCCCAATGGGAACCACTCAAACTGAAAGCATAGCAATCAAGGAAATAAGCCAAGGAAATAAATTGTCTCTGTCAAGTTAGCCTGGGAAACCAGAAAGTGTCTAGCAGAAGTGAATGTCATAATCATAAAATTATTTTTCTATAAATCAATGTTACACATGACAGAGGTCACTATATCTTTGAAAGCCTTAGTTTCATCCATTGCTTCTTTCAAGTTGTGTTTAAGTGTAACTTGTTTCATTCTTATGTGACCTAAAATCCAGTGATGATGACATTAATCATCACAGTTAACATTAAACAGAGTCAACGTTTTTACTGTTTCTGGTTAATTATTTCTACCTTCTTTTTCTTATTGCTGTCCAGAGAAGTTACATCATAAAAGGGAGTAGCAATGTCATTCAGCTTCCAGAAACTCAACTTTCTGGTTGTAAATTTGAAACAGCTGGTTATGTATTTTGTCCTATAGAGGAAGACAAAAAGATCTATTGAAGAACCAAAGTGAGGGTTAATAGTCGAATTATCCCTGCCTCAGTTGGCTATTTCCCAATAGTACAGCGGATAACATAAACTTTGGGGTGAGAAGATAATCAACATTCATTCAACAGAGGCTGCAGGAGTGGCCTCTTGCCCTGCTCCCAGAACTCTGGCATCTCAAAAATTTGCCTTATGCGGGAAATCTGATGCCAGATTCCAGTTAAAAAAATCCTGAAGTCCCAGAGCTAGAAGGGTTTTGAATGGTAGTTTCTCTAAGACAGAATTGCAATGGAACCAGTTCAGGAAGCTATTCTTTTCCTTAATATCTTGAGATTCAAATCTCTTAGAAGCATGGCAAAGTGCACAGTTCAATTTCCTCCCATATATTTAGATTATAATGGCTTCATTTTGAAATTAAAGTATTTCTACACTGACTAGCTTCTACACCACATGAGTTCAGAGGGTGTCATTCACAAAGGCCACAGAGTAAATGGCGCCCTTCTAGAGGTGGGCAATGCAGAGGCCTTGCAATGCAGCACAAGTGAGCCTCACTCCTCAGACAGTGTGATTTGGGATTGTATGGAGATCCCTGGAGGAGGCTGACATTTTATTTTAGTTAGTTTCTTCTCACCTATCACTTCTTACCCCATTCTCTGTGCTTATGATATTCTTTACTTCTCTCAGCCCCCTGCATGCTTCATGGCCAAGTCCCTGATTTATGACTCAACCAAATCTGACTTAGCTTACTATGTCTAGCCCCTGGAATGCAAGACTGGGGAAGAGAGAGAGATTTGAGAAACTGCAGGTAACTCTTGTTCCAACAGAAGACTGCAAAGGGCCACATGATACCTCTGACCACAGCCAGCGGCCTTGCACAGCACAGTGAATTTGCACTGAAATAGAACTGTACTTCTTGTAGCCCTTTCATGATATGTGTATGTTCAACAGTAATTAAACCACTGATTTAACTGATTACCTGGTAATCAAATACATACTATAGGCAATAGAAATATGCTTGTACTTTGCAGATATGAATAAAAATTATCTGTTCTTTAAGAACTGAAACTTTATCAACGTTGTTCTGGGAGCCTGAGAACATGCTGCCGTAAGCACATCAGCTTTATTATCACAGGACAACATTAGCTCACCCTATAGCACAGCAGCTAATGGTACAGACTCTGTTGCTAGACAACCTGGGATCAAACCTCAGGTCTACCACCAGCAAATTATGTGGTCTGAGGCAAATTTTGTTTTCACTTCCATATTTCAGTTTCTGCATTTGTAATTTAGGAACAATACTTGCTCAGGGTAGAGTAAAGCATTTAAAATGGTGCCTAGCACATTGTGCTTGCTGCTACTAGTAGCACAGAGAGATTAACTCAGAACCATGCTATAATTATTGAGTACCTGCTGCTTATTAAGTATGGAGTTTGTCACAGAATGTGTAGTCATATATATTGTTTTAAATTTTTAACTGTAAAACACGTGACATAAAATTTACCATTTTAACCATTTTAAAGTATATAATTCAGTGGCATTAAGTACATTTATGATGTGAAACCATCACCTCTATCTAGTTCCAGAACTTTTTCATTACTCCAAATGGAAACCCTGTACCTATTAAGTAGTCAATCTCCTTCCCCTTAGTCTCTGGCAACCACAAATCTGCATTTTGTTTCTATGGATCTGCCTATTCTGGATATTTCATATAAATGGAGTCATATACATGTGGCCTTTTGTGTCTGACTTCTTTCATTTAGCATAATGTTCATTCAAGAGGTAACATGTATCAGTATTTATTCTTTTTGATGACTACTTAATATTCCACTGTTGGATATGCTACATTTTGTTATCTATTCAATGTCAATCATTGATAGACACTTTGGTTGTTTCCACCTTTTGGTTTTTGTGACTAGAGATGCTATGAACATTTATGAAGTGTATGTATTTGTTTGAATACTTGTTTTCAATTATTTTGGGTATATACCTGGAGATGGAACTGCTGGATCACAAGGTAATTCTATGTTTAATTTCTTGAGGGATGGTCACATATTTTTAACACTGATTTCCTTGTTCTTATAATGTCCAACTTTAAAAACAAAACTGCATGGACTTCCCTAGTGGTCCAGTGGTTAAGACTTTGTGCTCCTAAGGCAGGGGGCACGGGCTCGATCCCTGGTTGGGGAACTAACATCCCACATGACATGCAGCGCAGCCAAAAAATAAAATTAAAAAAAAACCCTGCCATATTAATTGTGAAAGAGATGTACCTAAATAACGACTTTTGCAGTCACTTTCCTGGCCCCCTGACTGTGCAGACAGATGAGTAGCTACCCTTATGAATAGTACTCAAACAGGAGTCATTTCTGATTGCATGACTGACTGCTCATAATTGCAGAAAAAGGTTATGTGGCAACGTCATTCATATTTGTGGGTTAATTTCAATATTGTTTCTAATATTTCCAGCCAGTACTCCTCCCAAAGTAAGAATAATGAAATATAACTTATGAAATGAATTGAAAATTGAACTTATTTTTAAGTGACCCCATTGACATGTTTATTACTTCTCCAGTGAATTTTTGGTAACCACTAGAAAGCGTGCACCTTCCAACAACACTGATGAGTCTAACTCAGCCCTAGGAGGAGGAACCTGAATACTTATCCAATTACAAAACCTCTAGGGGAAGTTCATTTGGAAGAACTCAACTGTTTCCTACCATGTACTCTTGATGGTAGCCAAATACAAGTTAGATGTCCAAACAGTAAGGATACAAAATAGTCAACAGAAATATGATCAGAAACAAATCTGGGATATTTTCATAGGAGCTAGTACAATTTGCAGACATGAAAGTAATTTTGAAATTTATATGAATTTTAAATTAAATACACACATATATAGATTATGTGTGTGTATATATATATATATATTTTTTGCATGATGCAAATGTAGTTGATTTCTGGCAATGATAAAGAGTCACTCTGTGGTCACACTGAGTCAGTGGAAGCCCATGTGTTATAAATAAACATTTGGCTCTACCTAGCAGAGATATATCAAAAGTTGTACAGAGGCAAACAAGGCAGGCAAGCCCTGATCCCCTGCAGGTACCATGCCATGTGCTACCAATTACTTTACAATTCTGCAAAATGTATAACAGCAACCAGATTTAGGGCACAGGAAATTTTAGGAAATTTTATTATTAAACTCCACTAAAATGGGTCTGTTCACATGTTTTTCCCCTGAGGAAAGGAGGATGAGCCTAAGATTGTCTACACGTGAGTCATCTAACTCATTCCTCTATCAGTTGGCATTTCTGAACTAAAGCATTCTGGCCTCACTGTCACCTGACAGCCTTAATAAAACACTCTTTAGAGAGTGATATGTATTTACCAAGAGGTTCAATGATGTCAGATAGGTTGTTGCAAGTTGCACAGGACCTCCACACAGTATATATGTACTGTCTCAAACTTTTTTTTTTAATAAATTTATGTATTATTTATTTGTTTATGTTTGGCTGCACTGGGTCTTTGTTGCTGCGCGCGGGCTTTCTCTAGTTGTGGTGAGCGGGGGCTACTCTTAGCTGTGGTGCACGGGCTTCTCATTGCGGTGGCTTCTCTTGTTGCAGAGCACGGGCTCTAGGTGCGCAGGCTTCAGCAGTTGTGGCATGAGGGCTCAGTAGTTGTGTCTCGCAGGCTCTGGAGTGCAGGCTCAGTAGTTGTGGTGCACGGGCTTAGTTGCTCCGTGGCATGTGGGATCTTCCCGGACCAGGGCTCAAACCCATGTCCCCTGCATTGGCAGGCAGATTCTTAACCACTGTGCCACCAGGAAGTCCGTCTCTAACTCTTTGATGATCTTGCAAGAAGTGGCCTTTAGCAACTCCTAGCTGAGCCTGGCTTTCCTAAGATGTCCACTAGGAAATCTATTTTGATTTCATAATCATGTATCTGACATGGGAAAACTAGGGAGAATCTTATTTCATTTGCTGCTGCTCAATGAGGTTTCGCTGAATAGAAAGCAACTAATTTTGTGCAGCCAGTTCTGAGATATACTATGAAAATGGAAGCTAATTTTAGAACATAATTCTAGACTTAAGGGAAACTCAATACTGTAGGCCACAAGTATAACTGAAAGCCTCTGAGGAAGGTATTTTCATATGAACTGTACTCTTAGAGCATAAATTGTGAAAGATGTTAGAGATTAGTTGCCATTGATGCAGTTGCTGTGACAATATGAATAACTGGTAAGCTTAAAGAAGGTTGATTTCAGTTGATATCCTGCACCAGGGAAATATCTAACAACATCATCATCAACAAATACTTTGGAGATTTATCAAGTATGGGGCATTGGGCTGGGTACTGAAACTATAAAAAGACTCATTGAGAGTCTTACAACTTAAAAAGAGATATTAGGAATATACGAATATTAAAAAAAAAAGAAAAAGCAATCCAGGGTAAAGTACAAGATGAACAGTGCCTGCCATCACTGAGGACAGAGAAAGTAAGACTTGATCTAGACATGATGAATGGTGGCCCTAGAGAAATGGAGCGGAGGGCACCTAGAGGAGCAATGATGTGGGCAAAGGCGTGGAGGGTGGATGAAAATGGCACGTTCAAAAAGGCAGTGTGGGATGGACAGACAGCAACAAGGTCATGTATCCAGGGCTGAGTCCTGACTCTGCCACCCACTGGCCATATTACCATAGCTATATGACTTTCTCTTTTCTCATCTATAAAATGAGCATGATGATCACTAGATGGTATATGCTTTTCATCAGGATTAAATAAAAACAATTATTCGCTTATCCTTTTCGTCAACAAATCTTCATTATGCAACATAAAGATGCTCAGTAAAGTTAGCTATTCTTACCCACAATGAGTCAACCCATTTGGAAAGAGCAAGTCCATGTGGGAAATTATTAGAGCCGGAAACTAGAGGGATAAGCCA
The DNA here is from genome assembly GCF_005190385.1 of Monodon monoceros. Classification (NCBI taxonomy): domain Eukaryota; kingdom Metazoa; phylum Chordata; class Mammalia; order Artiodactyla; family Monodontidae; genus Monodon; species Monodon monoceros. The sequence continues at coordinate 106,630,254 of NW_021703767.1, read as the reverse complement.
CATCAAATACAAATAGCAGCCACCATCAATTTACAGCCCTTCGATACTATCACTGATACAAAGACAAACCAATCGAAGAAATCGAACAATGGTCTCTTTCTAATATTTATCATCTGTACATTGCTTTGTTCAATAATTTCCAATGATTCTCTATTTTCTTGTTTGTTTTTAAGAGGGTAGGGGGTTAGCTGTAAAGAAGGTAGTCAAAATACAAGCTGTAAAAATAAAATCCCAAATATCCAGACATACAAAGGTTAGATTGGGCTAATAGAGCTCCTAATAAAAATTCATTTTCCTAAGCAGTAAAAAAAAAACATATTAAAAGGGTTTTAATACAGTATAGACATAGATTCATAGGAATTTTCAAAAGGTCATTCATTCAACATGTGCTTACTGAGCTCCTACAGTATAGACATTGAATATGCAGTAAATGTGCTACCAATTTTATCTAGTGGATACAAACAATAAAGAATAATGCACAAAAATACAAGTGTGTTAAGTACCATGAAGGAAAAAGAAGACGGAAAAAAACCTCCAAAGAACAATATGGGAACAGCTAATTTACACTGGGGTGGGGGTCAGAGAGAGCTGCTCTGAGGAAGCAACGTTTGTGTTGAGACTTCTAGGACAGGCAGGGGTGAGCAAAGTGAAGGGTGAGAGCAGAAGGGTCCAGCTTTGGGCCCCGTGGTGGGAAAGAACCTTGGCTATGGGGCTGATGTACATAGTCCTCAAACACCACGCTGGTTCTGGTAAGCCTAGTTTTTTCTTTTGAAATGTGTATAAACCTTGACCACGATAGATGACTTCAAAGCTAACTTGGTCTGGATTACCTCTAAGATCCGTCGGCAGTTCTCGGAATAGAACCTTGAAAACTCCATATTTTTGGCTGCAGGAGTAGTCTAATTCTCAAGCATATATAGAAGGATGACTTACAAAAGACCCTCCAGCTTCAGGAGACCGCATTCACAAAAGGAAACTCAAATCGGACCGTGAATTTACAAGAAACCATGGGACTATGCTGTGCTCCAAGAATAAAATGGTAATAAAGAGTATAACAAAAGGTGGTAGAGGTAATTTTACTTCCTTATTAAGTGTATAACTCCTCCTCTCTGCTTGAACCACTTGCACCTGGCTCAGAGTGAGATGGCCAAAGCTCTTCCTGCAGGTCCAACATGGCAAATGACCACTGTTTTACCTCTCTCTGTATCTTGCTGAGTCAGCCTTTCCCCAAATACAATTATCACTTAAATCCAAGGGTAAAAGCTGCAGGTTGTCTGCACATGTCCTTACAGATGGTCCTGGGTATGTGGGTGCCCCAGGTATCCACATTAATGTAAAATCTAGTAGGCGGAGAACCAGAGGCCACCATGAGCAGGCAGCATCTGGTGGGCAGTGATGGCAGAGCTAAAGCTCTACCACCAGGAAGGGTTCATGGTTCCTTGTACTCCATGCCTTTCTTAACCCCTGTAGAAAGGAGGGGCTGCTGAATTTGATTTGATTTTAATTTTACCTTCTGCCCAAACTGAAGATCAGTGACCAGCCCCTTCCCCTAATCACCTCTATCAATATTATGATACCTTATGCTCAGTAAAATGCTCTCTGAGAAGCTGCCAGGGAAAAGCCCAAAGTCTGTGTGTATGGGGTCTCAGGGGTGTTTTTTCTTTGACATTCTCAAAGAAAGTAGACCAAACTAAAGAATGAAAGGGATGTGCATGGGAGAAGTAAATGCAAATACAATGAACTGAGACAGGAGACAAGAACATCAAAGAGAGGGAGAAGATAGGAAGATTCATTATGAGAAAAGGAAGTCAAATCAAAGGAAACACAATAATGGGACAGTGTTAGTAATAACACAAGAAATCCAATGTTTTTCCCTCTGACTAGATAGAGCAAACAGGACCTGAATATAACTAGTGTCTGTCTTGGGACAAAAGAGAAAACAGAGCACGAAAAGGGTCTATCTCAAAAAAAAAAAAAAAACCTAAGTCAACTTCGTTTTTTTTTTTTTCATCAATTCTCTAAATACTCTGCTGGGAAAAGGAGATGGGAGTTCTTGGCTCAGAATTACTGAAGCTTGTTATATATGACCCCAGTGACCCTTGAAGTTTGCATCTGTCACAACAGAACACACGGCTTCCTAACACACTGCCTTTGTCTGCCAGACTCATGCAGGGCTGTGGAGTGAGACACCCGAATAAGCCCATCTGGCGCCATAGCTACCAGCCTCCCTCAGTCTGAGCTTCCTTCTGTGGACAGAGACCCAGACTTGCAAATCTGCAGCCAGAAGCCTCCTTTCTGCCATTTCTTGTCTTCTGACTTTCTGTCCCTTCCTTCCTCACATGATGGAAACTCATCAATGGGTGCTAGAAGTGACCCTGCAAATAAGAGCAAATTGTTCACTTGGGTCTCAGAAAGAAGGCTGAAGGGAAAGAGTTTCAGAATAGCTTAATAGCTCTAAAAGCACTAGCAGTTAAACTGCTAGTTCTTGTTGGCACTATTCTTCTCATTCCAAAAACCCACTGAATACCAAAACGTTTACAGTTGGAGTCAAGACCTCCTCCCCGACCCTCATCCAATTACTTTGAGTTTTACAAATAAGCTAAGTGTGGCAGCTCTGGCAGTGACTGCATCAGGTTCTGCCCAACTTTCCTGAGAAGCAGTTTGCTTACTCCAGCCCTACCTAGATCACGAGAGCTCAGCAGAACTGTACAAGATCCCTCTCCTGTGGCACCTCCCTTGGACCACAAATGCTATTACCCAGGCACTGTTTACTGCCAAGTTTGCATCTCCCTTACTTGGCCAAACCTTTTGTTGACATCCTTTGTCTGCTGTCTTCTCCATTCTCCTAAGTTTATACCTTTTAATTCCTTTATTGTGATTTATGTGGCATTTTAGTGGTAGTGGAGATAAACATGTGTTCAACTAACCATGCTTACTGGAAGTCTTGTGTGTATAAGGGATGCGGGAAGGGTCAGAAACCCTTAAACTGCATCTAAACTCTAGGTGAATGTGACAGCCAGTAAAAATTGACTGTCTAGAACAAGGCTTGATAAACTACAGCTGCTGGTCAAGTCTGACTCACTGCTTGTATAAATAAAGTTTTATTGGAACTCAGTCATGCCCCTCCATGTATATATTACCTATGGATGCTTTTACACCACAGTGACAGAGTTGAGTAGTTGCAGCAGAGACCTCATCGACTGCCTCTGTCCAAAAATATTTACTACCTGGCCTTTTATAGAAAGTTTGCCAACCTCTAGTCTAGAATGAAGCTGGTAACAATGATTAATATTGCTAGGATTGATGTAAATATTTTTCTATGTTTCAAACTTGAAGAATGCTAACATTTTTTAAATTATTACATTTAATCTTAGCCTCAAAGGGAATGCCGCAGCCAGGAAAGAAATATATTTTACTAAGGTATGGCAAAAAAATATCTTTTTAAAGAAAGGTACTGATCTAAATTCAATATCTTGTATCCGATATAGCTGTGAGATAAATGTTATTCATAGAGGGAAATCTGACAATTCTTCACATACTAAATTCATGTTAGTTGACTAGCAGGTCTGTTGTTCCCAGTGCTTCAACAAAAATATTCCATTTAGAAGATTATCCTGCTTAAATTTTGCAGCAAAAGGTAGTTATAATTACACATTGCTGGCTTAAATTGTTAAACTGTACTTTTAAATTAGTCCACAATTTTCAAACCCAAATGTTCACTGTCTGATTAAAAAGCGAATCATCTTTGAAAAATAGCCCTTCCCGAAAAGGTCAAAATATTTTCCAATATAGTCCTGGAAAGAAATACATAAAATTTCTAACAGTGGTAAAATGGTAAGATTAAGGATGATTTTCTTTACTCCTTTCCCTATTTTGCAAATTTTTACAGTGAACATTATGCTTTTATAACTGTAAACAAAATTAACTTCTCTAGGAATTTTTTCCACTAGGAAATGGATTAGAATTGGGTTGTGCTATTGGTTGATAAATTCAATTAATCTACCAGCTGTCACAAAATTATCACAGTGGGCTAGCCTTCTGAAGGATAAGTGATGAGTTAAGTTTGTTTTATACATAAAATAATTTCAGGCAATCATAGTCTCAGAGGTACAAAATACTCAGAAACTAAAAACTGTGTCTGAAAAACATCCATTGGATATAAATAAATAGGCAGCTTTCTTCAGCTCACATGTCTCATTTTTAGTTTGAAGAATAAGATCATTTTCCCTGCAGGTGACACTGGCTGTGGAACTGTTCTGGGCAAGAGTCTTCACCTCGTCCACTGCTCAGCCCATGCCTTTCCTGTATACGGGCAGTGGGGCACTGTGGGGAGTTACACTGCGCCCTCACCCACCTCACCCTTTTTCTCCTACAGATGAAAATCCACATGTAATTAATGTCCATGATAGCTGGAGCCTGCAACATGAATACTGATTGAATTCGAGTTAAAAACACTAAAAGCTTTTAGGAGTAATGCTTTTTAGATGCATATCTCACTTAATTCTCAAATATGCAATGAATTGGCCATTATTGTGGAAGAGAGACTCCTGGCCCCAACTCTGGCTGCCTGAGCCCATGCTTCTAAAAGCTCTACCCCACAGCCTCACTCCTGCACTTTCCCCTCTAACTGTATGAGTAACTATAAAGAAGCTCATTTATCTACATAGAACTAACAATGAGCAGTTTTCACTAATTCAGTACTTTCTTCAATCTATCAAATGTTTTGAAAAATACCATGTACATATTGCCAGCAAATGATTAACCATTTTGCCTTTTTTTTAATGCTGAGTTTGAGATCTAATTTCTTTATTTGTGGCAGTCTCTGTGGGTTTTCAACCTCTTATGTTGCATAACAACACAATGAACTTTTCCTAATGAAATATCGGCTATTAACCTAACCGTAAGCGAAAAGTCACATGCACTGTGAAAGCCCACTTGGCGAAAAGAGATTCAGTTGCACATTAGTCGTACACACGGCATCTACGAGGTCAGGTTCTGGGCAGGCCTGCTCCTGCTCTTCATTTGTTGGTTCATTTGTCTGTTCATTCATTCATTCACTCATTCATTCAACCATGTGTGTTGAGCACCTGCTTTGTGCCTGGCACTGTGCTGGACACTGGGGTAGAGAGGGTCCAGAGCTTGCTCGGCTGTAACAAGATATAGACTCAGACCCCTGTGCTGCCTGCTTCTCGTCTCAGTTGCTGGGGCTGGAGTGATGCCCCACTCCAGCTCCGTTTCTGGGGCTCCAAACCCTGGCACCCTCTCACAAGGTGTGTGAGAGTGGGGGATGTTAGATAATGGTTATTGAAACCAGTGCCCTAAAAGCCAAGGTATTGGAAACCTAAAAAAAGGCACCCTGAGTCCTACTCTAGGGCCCAAGGAATCTCTTCAGGCTCCAAGTGGTACTGCTGTCCTGGACCTGGTCAAGGCCCCCATGGGCTGAGAAGACCATAGCTGGTAACCCAGGCTTCTGTTTACCCAGCTGGGAACTTCATGCAAGGGTAGAGAAAGGCTCCAGGAATCCCCTTTTCAGGGCACAAAGAAGCATTTTTGGAAGGTCATTCATCTGATGAAGGCAGTGATCTGTGACTTGAGAAGGCCTAAGCTGGCTGCAAGGACTGACTCCAGCTGGACACATTGCTGCAATGGATTTCTTTCCCTGGTCAGCTGCCCACCAAAGATGTCAACCTTGCCAGTCCTCCCGGGCTGGTGCTGTCAAGCACTGGGCCCTGCACGGGGTGGGCAGGTGTAAAGGCAGCTGAGGGCTCCGCTTGCTCTTTGGATACCGAGGACATTCACTGGGGACAGCCCTCCGCCACACCACTCTTTAAGTTCTTTGTCTCCAGACACTCATCTGTCTGGACAATGTCAGCCCCTTCTGTTTGGGGGAACGGGACAAAGTGAGAACACAAATAAATGATTTGCTAAGAGAAATTATTTGAGGCTCCCCCCAAGAAGGTGGTGATGGTGGTATAGGCTTTGGATTGGAAAAAAGAAGGGGAATTCTTCTCAAACACTTTAACTGATTTATTGTACCTAATCATTAATTTATCACAGGGGTGGTTCCAAGCCTACCTTGAGTAGAATGACCAGTCCCTATCTCCCTGTACAAACCTTGCCCACAACCAGCTGATTCTATGATTCCATGTCATCCTGTTTTTTTTTGTTTTGTTTTTTTTGTTTTTTTTTTAAACGGTAACTGAGATGGAAGAAAAAGAGTGTGACCAAAACCAGAAAAAGATCTTTGTCTTCAAAAGTCAACAGGGTCAACATTTCAGCAATCAGGGTAGATTTCTTAACTATCAGCAAAAGTCATTTCTTGATGAGATTTTTATTATCAGTAAAATACTTCATATGGATCAGAAGAGTTTACCAAACCATATCTTGATGGATTAAGTGAAAAAGAATTTGAAACACATGGATTACATTTCCTTAAAATGTGCATGAGTTTGAAAGTTAACAATAACAATGCTTGACTAAAAAGCATTTGGGAATTTCTTAAGCCCCAAGAGTTTGAAAAACCAGTTTCTCAGTTGGACTTAAATAGGTACCCTTACCCATTAAGGCACTATAATTTACATTAAAGGTATTCGCAGGTAACACTTTAACAAACCAAGGATGGCAATATGCTATCATTTTATTCTTTGCTTCGGAAATTGCTTCATGTTTTAGTGCTTTAAATTCTCAAGTAAACCCTTAAATTTATATATATACTAAATTACTTTAAGAAGACAGAATAATTCTTCTTGCTGTCACACATAAATTAAAAATCCACAATAATCCAGGGAATGCAAAGTTAACCATGACAAAATTTCTGGAAGCGTTAACAAACACCTTAAGTGTTCAATGTACATTTGACATTGGAATTATGGAGAGGTCGTACAATATCAATGTTGTAAGAATAGAAAGGATGCCTATGCTTGTCTTGATTCTTTTACTATAGATTCCATTACTTTTAAGAGTGCAAAGGCTTTGTTAAAAAAGCAATCAATCAAACAAACATAAACCCCCAGGGTATAATCGTATTTATGAAGTGGTGTTACTGTAAAATAAAAATTCAGTAGAAAGACATGATAGGGGATACAGGAATAGTCTCAACTGTCTACTTTACTGGAAAAGATAGCTTTATTTAAATATTTTCAAGGTTCTTTTTAGAAGAGCTTAGAAAAAATGATATAGATTTAGTAGAGAAAAGATGGTCCAAAGTACAATGACATCAGTTCCAATTAAAAGGAATGAAGGGACTTCCCTGGTGGCGCAGTGGTTAAGAATCCACCTGCCAATGCAGGGTACACGGGTTCAATCCCTGGTCTGGGAAGATCCCACATACCTCAGAGAAACTAAGCCCCTGTGCCACAGCTACTGAGCCTGTGCTCTAGAGCCTGCGAGCCACAACTACTGAGCCCACATGCCATAACTAGTGAAGCTCATGCACCTAGAGCCCATGCTCTGCAACAGGAGAAGCCACCGCGATGAGACACCTGTGCACTGCAACGTAGAGTAGCCCCCGCTCGCCGCAACTAGAGAAAGCCGGCGCGCAGCAATGAAGATCCAACACAGCCAAAGATAAATAAATTAATGTAACAAAAAAATAAAAGGAATGAAGGCCAAGTGGATTAACCTGTAAATATCAATGGTAGGTGTATTCACATACAGATACTTGTCTCAACCCATTTTTCAAGGTTTTGCAATTTGGAAAGCATACATTGCCTCCAGCATATTTTTGCTTAATTTTAGTTCTATGCATATTTTAAGGGAAATGTAATCCAAATGCTTCTAACTCATTTACACAACTTGACTAAGCATCATTGAAGACATATTTGATACACATGGTATTCTGCAGTTATTAAAATTACCTTCTATGAGGAACTAAATGCCATGTTCATAAAAAGTCAGAAGGTCACATAGTACAAATTCAAACATATACCAAGGAGTAGAGCTTCCGGGCTTCCAAGCTTATTTTTCCTTTTTAAAACTCATATCCTGTGAGAAGAATCAAAGAACTGGAACCACAAATTCAGTGCCATAAACAGTCCAAATGACTGAGCCCCATATCCTTGAGTGTCCTTGTGACGAAAACTCATCTCCTCAATTAAGAGGTAAGCATTAAATGAAGAGTCAATTAATTAAATCACAAAGTCACTGTAAGGAAGAAAATTATATTCTCTACTACTAGGACACTATGGAATTTCTCATTCCTGCAGCAGTACTGCTTCTTAAACTTTAATGTGCATATGAATCACCTGAGGGATCTTGTTAAATTGTAGATGCTGATACAGTAGGTCTAAGATGGGCCTGAGAATCTTAATTTCTAAGTCCCCAGGTGATGTCAATGTTGTTGGTCCACGGACCACATTTTGAGAAACAAGGCTCTGTTGCAGAGTTTCTGAGCCATTACTGATATTTGGGGCTGAAAAAGTCTTTGTTTTAGTGGTCGGGGGGTCGGGGGGCGCTGTCCATTCACTACAGGATGTTTAGCAGCATCCCTAGCCTCTACCCACTAGATGACAGTAGCACCTACCTCACCTCCCCAACCAAAAGTCCCCAATCTGGCCATAAGATTGCCTCCAGTTGAGAACCACTACTCTATTGTTGTGTTTAGTGGTTAACTGTTTGTTGCATAATGTAAATACCTTTTTTGATGATCTAGATTCACTGGGCACAGCCTTATCAACCAAATAAATAAACAGCTATCTTTTTTTCCCCCATGAGCAATTATCATATTTTTACTTATGGACACTCCACATTTTTTTAAACTAATTTTATTTCCCTCCTTACTATGGCTGCTAGAATGCTCAGAAATAAATTTGCAAACCACATTTAGAAACTGTGAAAATTTCCAGGGATACAGTTCTGAAAAATAACTCAACTACTGGATTTGTTTCTATATGTTTGTTTTGTTCCCCTTAAACTGAGCAAATTATGTCTTTTTATTTTATTATATATTTTTGTAAGGCTCCTTTCTTCACAATTTGAAATAAGATTGGTTTCTGTTAAGTAAGGTAAACCAAACAATTTGAATAGAAATAGACCAGCTAGGACAGACACAAGGCACTAATTTACTGATCATGATTGGTCATTGGCTATTTGATAGATACTGATGAATCTGGGCAGATAGCGAGACAGGCCTCAAAAGTATTGAACAATCAACTATACATCAATAAAAAAAAAAAAGGTAAAAAAAAAGTATTTAACAATCTGGCTTATTTTCTCCCAACAAACTATTATAAATTGACGGATACAGATATCTGGACAAAGCACAGAAAATTAACATAAAAGAAAAGTGTTTAACTTTACATTAGAAATATAAAATTAGCAATAAAGTTGAGGATGATTAAAAATGTGGCCAAAAGACAAATATCACATGATATCACTTATATGTGGAATCTTAAAAAAAATGATACAAATGAACTTATTCACAAAACAGAAATAGACTCATAGACAGAAAACAAACTTACAGTTACCAAGGGGAAAGTGGGGGGAGGGAATAGGAGTTTTGGATTAACAGATACACACAACTGTATATAAAATAGATAAATAACAAGGACCTACTGTATAGCACAGGGAACTATATTCAATACCTTGTAATAACTTATATGGAAAAGAATCTGAAAAACTATATATATATAGTTTATATATAAAACTGAATCACTTTGCTGTACACGTGAAACTAACACAACATTGTAAATCAACTATACTTCAATAAACAAACAAACAAAAAGTTGTCAAATAACGAACGTTTTACATTTTGCCAGCTCTGACATAAGACACTTAGAATTAGTTTAGAACATAAGGCACTTTAAAAAAGGACATTAAAAATGATGCAGCTGAGTGCTTTTCAAGTTTCTTTAAGCTGTGAAATTCTTGGTTTAAACACCTATCAGGAAGACCAACGTGTAACACCAGGTACATGAGAGGTGCTCTGTCTGCAGGGCAGAGAAAGAAAGATGGGGTGTCCGAGGCCCTTTGAAGGGGCCCCAATGGTCTTCAGGGAGCACAGGTTGAAATCTCATGACCTTGTAATATACTCTTGGGATAAATGTGAGGAACTGGTGTCACAGGAGATCAAGTAATCTGTTGGAGGAATTGGAGCTGCCCAACAGCAGAGTTAGGACCTCAACTCAATTCTATAGACTCTGGGCAGACAGGACTCTGAGGAGTCTGGAGTTATCACCTGGGTCCAAGTTATCAGCATGTCTCTTTTCTACTGAAGGGAGTTACAAAATTTTTGTTATAAAACTGTTACAAAATTCCAAACCTTGAAGAAATGTATACTTTAAAATGTGCAAGTTTCTCTTTCCCTCTCTTTTTTTGCACTCCCATCTCCAATCTGATTCTTCAGAGAAAACCGGTGGTGACAGTTTTGATGGGTGTCCTTCTAGAACCACACACACACACACACACACACACACACACACACACACACACACAC